>NC_077229.1:17621825-17981697 GCF_027887165.1 Monodelphis domestica | reverse complement strand
CTCTCTTTTCCTTCTTCTTCTTCTTCTTCTTCTTCTTCTTCTTCTTCTTCTTCTTCTTCTTCTTCTTCTTCTTCTTCTTCTTCTTCTTCTTCTTCTTCTTCTTCTTCTTCTTCTTCTTCTTCTTCTTCTTCTAACATGAAGACCAAGATTAGAGAAGTGTTGTAGTATAATGGAAACAGTTCTAGATTTGGAGTCAGAAGATCTGGTTTAGAATCCCAACTCTTTCTATTATCATGCTATTTGGGCAAACCTTTTCCCCTTTGTTATGCTGGATTTCTCATTTGTGAATTGAGGGAGTTAGATTCAGTGATTTTTACAACTTCCAGCTTCTAATTATACACGAATGCTCTAACACTTCCAAGATCTCTGATTTGTTTGGGGGGGGGTAGTCCCTCCACAATTGTAGACCACATCTCATCTGTGCTTCTGTAGTCAATCTTTATACAGTTCCTATAGCCAAAAAAATTGGTGTCTCACTGGTCAAATTGGTAATGAATGTCCTCTTTCTCCTTACCTAATCTAGAGCACAGTCCATCACTGCCCATACAGCAAACCCTCACTTCTGGGTAAGTCCTGTCAGGGTTCATGCACTACATTGATCCAGTCTTAGAGGCTCTAGGATGCCTTCCTGACATGATGGAGCATCAGAGAAGGAGGGTTAATGGGTTCATAGGTAGGTAGAGGTGAAAGGGATCTTGTCTAAACCTCCCATTTTAGAGAGAATGGAATAGATGCCTAAAGAGATTGCAACTTCCCAAAATCACACAGATAAGAAAGCTTCAAAGACATGCCATTGGACTTCAAATTCAAGACTCTTCCCCTGAAGCCATGCTGCCAATTATTTTAGTTGCCATAAAACTAATAACTGTCCTGAGATGAGTGGCACCTTGGAGGTAGAAAACCTATGACTGCCTCCTTGATTTACAACTATCATGTCCCTCTTAAATATTATCTTCTCCAATTTAAAAAAAATCTCAGTTCTTTCAGTCAAACCTCACATGACATAGAACCAAGGAAAGCAGGATGGACTTGTGAAAAGAGTACTAACACAAGAATTAAAGAAGTTAGGTTCATATCCTGAGTCTGCCATAATGCCTGTGATCCTGAACAAACTATTTGTCCTCTCAGGATCTCAATTTTCCGATCTGTAAAATTATCAAGTTGGGCTGGATCATTTCTAAAGTACCTTTCAGCTCTAAATCTATAATTTTATTTGCCTGTGAATCTTACTCCCAAACCAATATAATCTGCTAAAAAGTAAAAAAGGTTTTGGTCAGCCTACCAATCCCCCAGCAGTGATCAGTAGAACTTCCTCCTTAAATGTGCTAGATACAACCCCACATGTCCCCAAAGTGGCACATTTGGAGCTCACCTGTGTGTGGGGCTCACATGTGACAGTCTCCATTGCCTTCCCTATCCTCAATGCTAATAGAGTTCTGTTGAACTATTAGTGATGTGTCTTTCTATAGGTAGACAAATTGGTGCCTGGGAAATAGGCCCAGTCCCTTTTCAGGGCTTTCCATTATAGCAATGCCTTCCAGAGATTATATTTCTCTGGTACAGAACCTAAAGTCACCTCATGATGAATCATTAGCATAGGACTAAGTACTTAAAGCAAAAGCTAATCAATGTATAGGAAGAAATGGACAAGAAAAGTATAATAGTTATGAAACTAAATATCCTTTCATACCTAGGCAAATCTAATAAAAAAGATATGAATTAAAGAAGAACCTAGATAAAATTTAAGATATTTTACATATGAGGGAACTTTGGTGATTACTGAATGGGAATCAAAAGGATTATACAATTTCTGAGCTTTATATGGCACCTTTACAAAAACTTTCCATGTGCTAAGGCATAAAAATTCATAAGTATTGTTAAACATAAGATGTGTAAATATTACTAAATATAGTCTTTGTTGATCATAGACCAATGAAAATTATAATCAATAAAGGGAATTTAAACAAAAGATTCAACTAAAATGGAGATTAAATAATATAATCTTAAGGAATGTGTAGTCCAAAGAGTAAGTCATAGAAACAACAAATAAGAAATACAAGAGTTAGTTAATGTTGGAGTAGGAATGCAGATGAAATCATATGATTTTTCACTTATTTATTTTGGGTATGTTTTGGGGTTCTGGTTTTATAAGATTATTTGCTTACAAAAATGAACAATATGGAATTTTTTGTATGATAATACATGCATAACCCAGATTGAATTGTTTGCCAGATCCAGGAGTGGGGAGGGAAGAAGAGAGGAGACAATTAGGATCATATAATTTCAGAAAATGTATGTGGAAATTTATTATTACATGTAACTAGTAAAACAATTAAAAAGAATTGAGTTAGAAACCATCACTGAATATTCTTCACTTGAGGAACTAATGATCTATGAAGAGAATATCCCAGGAAGATGCCCAAGGATCCCTGGAGCTATATTTATTCTTTGCTTCCCATCCTAAAGCCTGGAATGAACTTGGGATAAATACTAAGGAGAGCCAAAAATTTTCTGTTTCCTGATGTTATGGGAAACAGGGGGATTTCAAAGGGAACTGCTACTTCAGGGTAATGGAACAATGAAACACCTACTCTGGATGTCCAGGGATATCCTGAAGTTGACCTTCATCAGGACATATTCTTTCTTGACCCGTCCTTCATCTTACATAGGAGCATAAAGGGGCATTATTATGTCCATTTAAAAAAGGAGAAAGCTGACATTCCTTGAGATTAGAGTTACTAAGTGTCAGAAGCAGAATTCAAATACAAGTTTTACTGATTCTCAGCCCAAGGCTTATAACTATCAATCTTTTGTCACAAGAGATTCATATAACTAAAGACTAAATTCCCATTACATATTGGTAATCACTCAGTGAACCAGACTCAAAAATGGTTTAAAAATGATGATGGACAATAGATATGTCATATTTCCAGCCTCTGAACATGTGCCAAGCACAAAAGGTAGATTCATGAGAAATAAAATGAAAAATCAAGAAGGGAGGGCCACATAGCCAGACAATCCCAGAGACAGGAGTTAAGCCTAGGTCTCTCCTACCATATATTCTTTGTCCCAGACTTTCTCTTAGAAATGAAGGAACCTTCAAATTCTACCCAGTCAAAGAAGAGAATTTGACAGGTGGGAGAGCCTTCAGTGACCACCTAGTACTACTCACATGGGAAAGGAATACCCACATAATATGACTAACAAATGGTTATCTCCCCCTTATTTGAATATCTCCCAGGAGGAGAAAATCATCACTTCTCAGGATAGCCCATTCCTTTTTAGGACAGCTCTAATTTTTCTTTGAAAGACATTAGTCCAATGTCCTCATTTTATCAATGGAAAAATTGAGGCTTAGAAAGGGAAAGACCTTGCTCATAGTAACCCAGGAAATTATTGGCAGAGATAAGACTCCAACCCATGTTTTGTGACTCTCAATCTCAGGGTCACCACCGACCCCGATTCTTCGAATAATTATCACACATGCTTTCTCTGATTCCTGAGGTATAAGTTCAAAGGATAGGTTGCCATCAGTGACTATCTGGGGGAAAGAAATCACCAGCCAGAATGACTACCAAAACCACATGAAGCCAAAATGCAGCTAATCTCTTAGGAACCAAGTTCTGTAGATCTGCACATTAGTGGGGACTGTTTCATCTTTATCTTCATATTTCCAGCACCCAGAACAATGACAGGTACTTAATAAATGTTGGTTCCATTAAATTAAATTGAATTGAATTCCCAGGAAAACTCAAGTCACTGCCTTGCTTTGTAAAGTCATTAGAATATGTACTTTTCTTTGTTTTGATTCAAACATAATTTAACAATGAGAAATTTATTTTCATTTGTATAGGCTCTATTTAAAAATATGTACACTTTGTCCTTAGTTATAATTTACAATTGTAACTCTCTTCCCCTCTCCCCTATAACATCACATCATGGAATCCACTGGATGAAGAAAGTATAAGAGTTTGGGTTTCAGAAACCTGGTCTCCAGTAGAGGACCAGCTAAATCTATGTAAATATGACAGAAGGCAGCTACAGTCAGGAGAAAGATGCCATTAATGTTGATTATTCCACAAGGGTCTCTCTGAGGTGTCACTTATCTTCATCTTTAGAGTAGCCTCCTCCTCCTCATTGATTATCTTGGGCCTCTTCTGTGGTTCTAGTCCACAAAACATGTCATGTAGTAGCCCTTATCCTTTTGAGGGACTTCTGTGTCTCTGGACATGAATAAACTTGTGCTTATACAGGTGATGTAACTTACGCAAGGTGACATAGCTGAAAAAGATGGGAGGTAAGGTTTAGTGCCAGGGCTATTTTTTAATTTATTTTTTTAGACAATATTTTCTTTTTTTCCTCTATTACATGTAAAAACAATTTTTAACATTCTTTTTTTAAGTTTGGATGTCAAACCTCTCTCCCTTCCGACTCTCTCTCCCCACTCACTCCCTGCCCTCACACCTCCTTAACATAGTAAGCAATATGACAATATGTTCAATCATGCAAAACATCTACCCATATTTGTCATTTTGTAGAAGAGGTCTCAAATAAAAAAAGAAATAAAGTATGTTTCAGTGTGCATTCCAACTCCATCAGTTCTTTCTTGGAGAGCAGATGGAACTTTTCAACATGAATCTCTAAGAAAACCCTGGGTCTAGGTCATTCACAGTCTTTCATTGTTCTGGTTCTGCTCACTTCAGTCTGCATCAGTTCATGTAACTCTTTCACGTGGTAAGGGATTTTGTAGCCATGAAGAACATTGCAAATGTTTCAGGGATTTTCCACTTCTTTCCAGGTACAGGATTTCATTGGCTTAGTGAACCCTTGACAAGAAAATGGCCTCTATCAATGAACATTAGCAATTTGCCTCACAAGTTAGGGTCTTGCCTGGGGCACTGAGGTGTTGAATCACTTGCCAAGGGTCACATCACCAGCACATGATTGGGGCAGGTAGGCTGTCCTGATGCCAAGGTTGGCCTTTCATATCTTGCACTACTTACTGCTTCTTCCTATAAAAGTTTTCATTGATGTCATTTCTTCTTTGACTAACATCTTTCTCCCTGACTTTAAGGGAACCCTGGGCTTTCAAAGGCTATCATAATTGAGTCGAATCCCTTGCAGGAGAGAATGAGAATGGCTAGCTTTAGAGAATTTTCTCCAAACTGGAGTATTCCAAAGGCACTTGCAACATGAAAAACCTGGGAGCCTCTGATTCCTTCAATTACTAGTGAAATGTTGGCAAACCTGACTATAAATTCCGGAGAGTGCTTGAAGGAGCCCAGAAAACTGTCCGTGGTTCTGAAACTAGACAGCTGGTCTACTAAAGCAAGCTATGTTACACAGTGGCCTCGGGTTGGTGAATTTATGACAAATGAAAAGTTTTTTTAACCCTTTCTAAAAATAAATTGTGTGTGTGTGTGTGTGTGTGTGTGTGTGTGTGTGTGTGTGTGTGTGTGTGTGTGTGTGTGTAGAGAGACGGGGGAGAGAGGAAGAGAGAGAGAGAAGGAGAGACAGAGACAGAGAGAGACAGAGTCAGAGAGAGAGAGAGACACAGAGAGAAACACAGAGAGAGAGAGACAGAGACAGAGAGACAGACTGACAGAGAGAGAGAGAGAGAGAGAGAGAGAGGGAGAGAGAGAGAGAGAGAGGGAGAGAGGGAGAGAGAGAGAGATTTGTGATACTAATCACCCACTTTGAGGGAACAGAGTCTCAGTTGTCCTGAATCATTAGACTTGGTCTTGCCACCTAAGGAATCAAATTCTCTCCTTTAAGCCTCCTTGTCCACCCTCTACTTCTCCAGAGAGCATGCTGGGAGAGTTTTGCCCAGAAAAAGTAGAACTGAGTCAGTCCTGAAGTAGGAACCAAGAGCCTAGGGTTCTAGCCTCTAATCTCTCACTAATAATAAACTCAATAATGATAACAATTAAAGGGGCCAACTTTGGCAAACTTCTCCCCCTCCTTGGGCCTCCTTTTTCTTATCTATGAAATGGAAGTAGAATCATTGTCCTGCCTACCTTACAAAGCTATTGTCATATGAACAATTGAGATAGCTCTTGTGATTGGAGTCAGAAGACCTGGGTTCAGATTCTAATTATGCCATGTGTTACCTAGTGATCTTGGACAATTCATTACCCTCTCAATGCCTAAGTTCCTCATTCCACCTCTGACATTACCCATATGACCCTGGGTAACTCTCTTCCCTTCCACCTCAGTTTTCTCATCTGTAAAATTTGGGAATTGAACTAGATGACCTTAAAGTCTTTGGTTCATTCTCCTTCTAGCTCTCAGCTATATCCCTCAGCTTTTGCTTGCGTAAAGGAAGGTCCTCACCTTCCCCCCACAGAAGACTCCAAGAAGGCCACTGGGAGAAGAGAAGATGGAAAGTGACTTTATTATAGAGGACCTTTTCTTGGCTCTTCTCCCTCACACCTGCCTACAGAAACTCCACCAAACATCCTTTGGAAGAAAGCCTGCAGTTAACCACTTGACCACAAGAGAGAGCTCATGTATCAGGAGAGTGAAATGACCGGTCAAAAATAATCATAGACCATGGTAACTCAATGGGACCAGAAAGCTCTTATAGGGTCATAGATCTTGGTCTGGAAGGGACCTTAAGGACCATCTGGTCTAAACTCACCCTTTACAAATGAGGATAATGAGGACCAGAGAAGTTAAGTGACTTGCTCAGGGTCATACAACTAGTAAGAGTCAAAGGGTCAAAGACTCAGCTCCTTTGATTTCAAATCCAATATTCTTCCCACTTGATCTTCTCTTACAGATGAGTAAGCTAAAGTAAGAAAACGAGGGGGCAGCTGCGTGACTCAGGGAATTGAGAGCCAGGCCTAGAGATGGGAAGTCCTAGGTTCAAATGTGGCCTCAGACATTTCCTAACTTTGTGATCCTGGTTAAGTCACTTAACCTAGCCCTTACCATTCTTCTACCTTAGAACCAATGATTTTAAGATGGAAGGTAAGGGTTTTTAAAATAAATAAAGTAAGAAAACTGAATAAATGCTGAACAGAATGCCTTATAATTTCATGAATCGTCCTATTCCTCTCCCCAGTAGAAATTCTTTAAGTAAAGGTTGGATGATACCAGAGAAGGGATCAAATTCATATCTGGATTAGACTCAGAGGCCACTGAGGTCCCTTCTATCTTTCAGACCACTCCTTCTCTGTTTCCTTTGCAAGGTCTTCATCCAGGTTATCCCCACCCACTGGGTGGTCCTGTCATGGGTGCACGTCTTCTCCCTCTATATATCACCCTTGGTCATCAATTCCCATGAGTTCAATGATCTTTGGGTTTCTCAAATACTAGGTTATTGTCGTCATTTATTACTATATGGTGAGTGCCTAATCTATTCCATCAATCCACTACTCTATTTCTTAACCAGTACCAGACTGTTTTGATGATTTCCACTTTATAATACAGTTTGAGATTGGGTACAGCTAGTCTATTTTCTTTCATATTTTTTGCTAATGCCCTTAATATTCTTGACATTTTTTTTCTTCCAGATGGATTTTATTACTATTTTTTCTAGCCCTATGAAATAATTTTTGGGTGGCTTGAGTGATACAATACTAAATAGGTAAATTAATTTGGGTAGAATTGCCATTTTTCTTATATTATAATAGCCTATTGATGAGCAATAATGTTTTTCTTATTATTTAGATCTAACTTTATTTGTGTGAAAAATGTTTTGTAGTTGTGATCATATGGTTCCTGGGTTTGTCTTGGCAGGTAGACTCCAAGGTATTAATAACTGCTTTAATTTCATCTTCATTTGAATTCTCTCATTTCATGTCTGATACTGATAATTTGGTTTCTTTTTTTTAAGCAATAATTTATCTATTTCATTGTTCACCCCCATAAAACCAGATCTTTGTCTTATTTATTAGTTCAAGGATTTTCTTTCATTTTTATTAATCTCTCTTTTGATTTTTAGGATTTTAAATTTGGAGTTTAATTGAGTATTTTTATTTGTTCTTTTTCTTGTTTTGTTAGTTGCATATGCAATTCATCGATCTGCTTTTTTTGGTCCATTTTATTGATGTAAGCATTTAGAGACTTAGATTTTCCTCTAAATACTGCTTTGGCTACTTCTTCCAAATTTTGGCATGTTGTCCTCTTGCTGTCATTCTCTTTAATGAAGTTGTCAAATGTTTCTATATTTTGTTCTTTGATCCACTCATTCTTTAAGACAAGGTTATTTAGTTTCCAATTAATTTTGTCTTTTTTTTTTTCTGCAGCCCTTTGTTGAGTATAAGTTTAATAGCATTATAGTTGGAAAAGGAAGCATTTAATATGTCATTTTTCCTGCATTTGGTTGTGAGGCTTTTATATCTTATTACATGATCAATTTTTATGAAGGTGCCATATACTATTCCCATTTCATTTTCTCCAGAGGCCTATCAAATCTAACTTTTCTAAAATTCTATTTACCACCCAAGATTTTTCTTATTCATTCTTTGGTTTGATTTATCTGATTCTGAGAAGGGAAAGTAATGTTCCTGACTAATATGTTTTTATTATCTATTTGCTTTTGTAACTCACATAACTTGTCCTTTAGGAATTTGGATGCTATATCATTTGGTACATGTATGTTTAATATTGATATTAGTTTATTGTTTTTGGCATCTTTTATAAAGATATAATTTCCTTCTTTGTTTCTACGAATTAGATCCAATTTTACTTTTTTCTCTGTCTAAGATCATAATTGTAACCTTTGATTTTTAACTTTAATTACCTTTACTCTGTGTATCTCTCTGCTTTAAATCTATTTCTGGTGGACAGCAGATTATGGGATTCTAGCTTTTAATTCACTCTGGTATCCTTTTCTGTTTTATGGGTGAGTTCATCCCATTCAGATTCACAGTTATGATTACTGTGCATTTGACCCTGTCTTATTTCCTCTTGCTTATCTTTCTCTTCCTTTCCTTTCAGTCTTTATCTATTCACAAATATTTGCTTCTGGCTACTACCTCACTTGTTCACCCTCCCTTTTGTTTTCGGATATCATACCATCATATTCAACTTTCTCCCTGCTCTCTCTCTTGATGTATGCTCCTATTTGATGCCCTAATAAAGTTCTTAAGTTATCTTCAGTATCGTAACTATCTTAACTACTTGAGATACCTTAAATATTATAAGAATCATAGATATCTTAAGTACCATAATTACCACCTTCTTGGGTATTGAGTTTAACAACATTGTTTCCCTTAATTATTGTAAATATCTTAAGGATCTCTTGTATAATATATATCTTAAGTATCCTGATTAATACTTTTACAGGTAGGAATGGGATTAGTTTAAATCCATTGAGTCACTTGTGTTTTTCTTTTCTGTTTATGTTTTTCTTGAGTGCTGAATTTGATCACTGAATTTTCTTTTTAGCTCTAGCTGTTTGGTCAGGAATTCCTGGAAGTCCTTTATTTAATTAAATATGTGTTTCTTCCCATGGATAGATGATTATTGGTTGTATTCCTAGACCTTTTGCCTTGCCAAATATCATATTCCTAATTTTTTGAACCTCTAGTGTAAAAGCTTCTATGTCCTATGTCATCCTTATTGTAGTTCCATGATATTTGATTTTTTTTTCTGGCTGCTTGCAGTATTTTCTGCTTGACCTGGGAGCTCTGGAATCTGGCTACAATGGTCTAGAAGTTTTTCAATTCAGGAGGCAATTGGTGAAATCTTTCAATTTTTATTTTCCCCTCTTGTTCAAGTACATCAGGCAAGTTCTCCCTGATAATTTCTTGCAACATGGTGTCCAGGATCTTTTTTTATCATGGCTTTCAGGAAGTACAGTCATTCTTGGGTTATTTCTCCAGTATCTATTTTCCAGATCAGTTGTTTCTCCAGTATGATACTGCAGATGTTTTCTCTTTTTTCACTCTTTTTATTATATTTTATTATCTCTTACTGTTTTGTGTGGTTGGTAACTTCCATTTGTCCAATTCTAATTTTTAGGGAATCATTTTCTTGCTTGAAGTTTTATACATCCTTTTTAAGGAATTATTTTCTTGCTTGAGATTTTGTACTACCTTTTGTAGAGATGTTATTTCCTCTCACATGTTTTCATTCTCTTATTTGTTTTGTGATCCTCTTTTGGAGCTCTTATAGGATTTCATTTTGGTCCTGACACCCTTTTACATTTGCTTTTGAAGCTTCAGACATTTCTGTTTTGGGATTACTATCCTGTTCTGAAGTTGCATTTTGGTCTTCCCTGTTGCTGAAATAGTTTTCCAGGGTCAGGCTTTTTCTTTGTTTATTGATCATTTTATGGTTTTTAAAAAATCTTGCCTATATGTTGAAGATTGCTTCCACTCTTGGAGAGAATATTGTCCCTGGGTGCCATGTGCACTGCATTGAGCTGGATTCTGCCCTTCAGCTGCCAGCTTCCCCAGGTGTCAAAATCATTGGGTTCCCCCTTCTGCTAAGAGTTCCCCTGAGTGTGATTGCATGTGACTGCTTTTCAAGCTTCTCAGTGTGTGTAGGGTTACATGAACTGGGCAGCTCCTAATGCTATTCTAGTTCCATTGCTCTCCCCTCTTGCCCCAGAGAGACCAGGCTTTCCTGTTATCCCTCTATGTTTTCTCTGACTGAAACCTTGCTTCACTCTGTCTTTTGTTACTTCTCTGAGGCCAGATTTGAACTCAGGAAGAGGAATCTTCCTGGCTCCAGTCTTTGTACTTTGTGTACTATGGCTCCCTATAACTGACTCCCAAATCCACCACCTAGCCACCCTTAATTAGTACTTGTTTACTGATGGACTCAGATCTCGAGGGATACAGATGTGAATTATCACTGGCCTCACGGACTTTAGAGTGTAATAAAAGATATGAAACTTGTGCACAAATAAACACACAACCTAGTCGAACGTGATTAGCAGCACATTGGAGGAGTCCAAAGCTCAAGCATAGCAATATGCCTTATCTCTCAAAGGAGATCACTTCTGCCAGAATCCAGGGGAATTTCATGGAGAAGGTGATATTAAAACTAAGCCTTAAAGGATAGAGAAGACCTTTCCAGAGTGCAGGGTATCTAGGCAAGGGGCTGGAGGACTGCTGGGCTAGGACTGGATTTCAAGTCTTCTTGACTTCAGGGCCAGTGCCACCTACCTGCCTCCCAACCCTGGCTACAGGGAGGTGGGCTAGAGGTCCCAGCACAAACAGAATATTGCCAGGAGTCCCTGAGCCTGGGGACTACTCAACGATCCTCTGTCTAAGACAATCTTCTACTTATAGCACAGAATATCAGAAGCAGGAGGATCCTAGGAACAGAGAATGTGAGAGGTGGAGAGGCCTTAAAACTGATCTACCTCAGCCTCTTTTCACCATTTAATAAGGAAAACTACTCAGAGTGAGGAAGGAATTTGCTCAAGGTCACACATGTGGTTACTAGAGAGGAGATTAGAACTCATGTCCTTGAACCTTGAACCTTGAACCCCAGCCTGGCTCCTAGATCATACATGTCATTTTTTTTGTTGTGTCATTTTTGAGTTGTGTCCAACTCATTGGGACCACATTTTGAGGGGTTTTTCTTGGCAAAGATCCTGGAGTTGTTTGTCATTTCCTTCTCCAGCTCATTTTACAGATGAAGAATTGAGCCAAACAGGGTTTAAGTGACTTACCCAGGGTCACACAGCTAGTATGCATCCAAGGCTAGATTTGAACACCCAGGGATTAGTCTTCCTGACTCCGAGTTTGACACTCTATCCACTGTGCCACTTAGCTCCCCTAAACAGCTAATCAATATTCCCTAAGCAATATTCTCATGCAATTTGGCCAGATTTTTCTTTTTTTGTCTACACAACATTGAGGCAAGAAGTGAGGTGGGTTATACTCTCATTTCAGTGATCCATACTTTCAGTGAAAGTGGCTAAACTCAGTAGCAGGCTGAAATTAGGAAAGCTGGGGCAATGTAGAGCAGTCCTCCCTATGGAAGACAAACCAATAGGGCATCTTACTAATACAATTTACCTTGGTTTCCAGAGTCAATCACAGACTTGAAGCCTCTCAGAGCTACAAAGGGTCTCCAGAGTGAGTTAGGCCATTCCCTTCTCAACAGGAATCCTTCCTATAGCATTCATGACAAATGTTCAGCCCTTCTTTGCTTGGAGAACTCGAGAGTCCCTGGGACAACTCTAATTGTGCATAATTTACTCCTGAAATCCTTTGTAAATCTGCCTTGCCTTAATCCATTCATTGCTCTTATTTCTGCCCTCTTAGGTCAAGCAAAATAATTCTTGCTAAAAAGAAATTAATTCATATTCACAGATTTGAGAATAAAGGTGATAAAATAAAAGATACCCATAAAATTTAAATCATTAAAAACTAAAGGACATGAGAGTGGTTTGTTTTGTTTTTATATCATCTTCTTTTCCAAATATATCCTTCCCTCCCTTATATTTAGTCATCCATTCCTTGTTAACATGACTAAAAGAGAGAGAATAACAAAAAGCAGTTCAGCAAAAAAAAAAAAACAAGCAACCAACATACCAACTGATCTATTGGTATTATAATAACTTGCATTTCTGTAATTCTATATGGTTTACAAGGCACTTTACAAATATTTCATTTGAGAACTGACTCAAATTTATAAGAATACAAGTCATTCCCCAGTTGTAAAATTGTCAAAGGATAAGAACAGGCAGTTCTTAGAAGAAGAAATTAAAACTATCTCTAGGCATATGAAAAAATGCTCCAAAATACTACTGATTAGAGAAATGCAAATTAAAGCACCTCTGAGTTACCACTTCACACCTATAAGATTTGCTAATATGACCAAAAAGGGAAATGATAAGTGTCAGAGGCAATGTGGGAAAATTGGGACACTAATATACTGCTGGTGAAACTGTAAACTGATACCAATCACCTGGAGAGCAATATGGAACCATGGCCAAAGGGCCAGAAAAGTATGATTGCCCTTTGACCTTGTAATACCACTACTAGGTCTGTATCCCAAAGAGATCAAAGCAAAAGGAAATGGACTCCAGACGTAGTGCTCTATCCACTACACTACCTAGGTGCCCACAATTCCTAAAGTGAGGTCTAATGAGGGCAGAGGAATGAGTTCAGTACTATTCCTGGAAATCATGCCTCTCTTAATACAGCCCAAGATGATGTTCCCTTCTCTGGTGGCCATATCACCATACTGACACCTAATGAATCGGTAGTCTGCTGAAACTCCCAGCAATCATGCTCTTCTCCAAATTAAAAAATTCAGTCTCTTCACCTAATCCTAACAGACTGTCAATTCAAAGCCCTTCATCATCTTGACTGCCTCCTTTTCACTGTCTTTCTCCAAAAGGGGTTCTCTGTTACAATAATCCAAGTGAATGTTAGCTCTACATTCAACGGTCTGCTGTCTTCCTAACCCTAACCCTAACTCTAACCCTAACTCTAACCCTAAACCTAACCCTAACTCTAACCCTAACCCTAACCCTAACCCGAACCCGAACCCGAACCCGAACCATAACCTTAACCTTAACCCTAATCCTAACCCTAACCCTAACCCTAACCCTAACCCTAACCCTAACCCTACCTTGGGTAGTTGCTTGAGTTGATTGTTTGAATTTAAGAGAAGGACTTCATATTTATGCCAGTTAGCTTTTATTTTGTTAGATCAGGTTGGTTGTTCCAGCTTGTCAAGATCCTTAAGGCTTCTGACTGTGTCGTACAATGTGTTAGCTTTCCCTTACGTAGCCTCTCTGAGCCTTAGTTTTCTCATCTGTAAAATAGGGATTAAAAATCAAATGGAGGTAACATCCCTTGCACTACACATCTCACAGAGGTGTTGTGAGTTATCTAAGTTATCGTGGTGTGCTGTGTAAATCTGGGAGTACCATGGAAAGCTGAGTTACTGTTGTTTTAAAAATTATTGTTCATGAATTCAACAAGGATGCTATAATTGCCATTAGGTGGTATAGCAGAATACTAATCTCCAGTCACCTTCAGCCCAGGTCAGACCACATTGAGAGTGTTCAGGATACAAATCCACCAACAATGTACAGGGGGACTTAGCAGTCGGTGAGCTCAATGTAAATCAGCATGTGATACGGCAGCCAAAAATGTCAGTGCGATTTTCAGCATCTTAGAATCAAGGATTCAAAGCTGGAAGTCCTCTGAGGACTCGGAGGCCAGGGAGTCCAATCCCCGAATTTCACAGAGGACTATGTGAGAGGGAGAGAGGACAGGTGACTGGTTAAAGTCATGTGGTTAGTAAGTGGCTTGAGGAAAGCCATTTCTAGGATTACATTAATAGAACTTCAGTATCTCAAAGTAGTCAGTGCTGCCCTGTTCAGGCTACATATGGATTTTAGGGTTCAGTCCTGGGCACCACAAATTAGAAAATATATAGATTAACTGGAGAGTGTCTAGAGGAGGTCAGATAGGATAGTTAAGAGTCTCAGTCTGTGTAATATGGGTGTCTGCTGAAGAAACTAAGGGTGGTTTTCCCCAGAGAAGAGAAGGCTCAGGGGGGAATATGATGGTTTCATTCTTAAACACTATTGAAGCAAAACATGAGAAAAATGATAAGACTTTTTCTGCTTGCCCCCAGAGGGCAGAAGTGGGAAGATTGGGGCAGTGCTCAAGCAAGGCAAATTGTGGTAAAAACAAGTCAAACAACAACTTCCTACTGATGAGAGCTGTCCCAAAGTGGGTGGTGGCTGTGGTGCTTTCCCTCTAGTTTTCCAGCAAAGAGTGGGCGACCACTCATCTGGGATGGAGTAGAGCAAGTTTGAATGGACTAGAGGTCTGTCTCTGAGACTGATTCCGGCTCTGAGATGCTGTGAGTTAGCTACAACATGGATCATAATCTGCATGAAATTGTTCACGTGCCTGTCATGGCAAAGGGCCAATAAAATCTCTAGTCAAACATTGAATGAATAGATTATCCAAGGGTTGAACCCTCTATTATTTCTCAATGGCTCGCTACTTTCACTCTCCTCATTAGATTCAGCACCACATCCAAAGGGTACTTGAAAAGTCCATAATTAGCTTTGGCAAAGGAAGACTAAAAACAAGCAGGGTTTCCTCAGTTTTCCCAGTTCCATGAATGACATTTTTGTTATGATGAAAGTCTTCAATAATCTCACAGGGCATCAGTTAAACAAACAAACCATTATGTTGAGGAGGAAAAGGGCAATAAAGAAGCACTGTGAAATAAATGGGTGATCATTCATGGGCATTAGCCAGAGAGTGGCTGTAGACTGTTGAGAATGAAAGAAATGAATAATTTTATCTATCAGGACAACTATTTCAGTGTTGGTGCTTGAAGGACAATTCTAATAGACTGTAGATCTGAGAAGGCCCTTAGAAAAGGAGATATCAGAGCTGGAAGAGACCTTAGAAGAGGAAATGTCTGAGCTGGGAGAGTCTTAGAACAAGGAATTCCACAGCTGAGTTCTAGTCTTTTAGAGTCTAGAATTTCAGAGCTGGTAGGATCCTTAGAATAGAGGCGATCAGAATCAGCCATCATTATTAACAAACCAGAGAAGAATATTGTGTAAGGATTATTAACCACACCTTGGGAGGAGTAAACTGTGGTCCTAAAGAGACTGTGATTTTTCCCATGTTCATACATATAGTTAATACTGAAGATAGCTAAAAACTTTGTGGTCTATTTTGTTAGAGTATTACTGTACAATAAGAAATGAGGAAGAGGTCGATTTTCAAAAAGCATGCAAATATCTAGATTGAATTATGAAGAGCAAGATGAGCATAACCAAGAGAACATTAAATACAGCAAAAGAAATATTCTCTGAATAATGACTTGTTTGTCCATCACCATGGAAAAAAACTAATAAATTGAAATAAGCAAGCAATGTATGTAAAGTGATTTGCAAATCTTAAATTGCTATATAAATATAAGCTGCCAATCTTATCACCATTTCCCTTTCATCCATCCATCACCATTCATTCTCCTCTTAATCCTTCTTATCACTAGCTTCCATATCATCTACTCATTCATCCATATTCATTCTTATCTCTTCATTAATCTTTATCATCATCATCATCACCATCTATCTATCCTTCCATCCATTCTCTCCACATATGAATGAATGAAAGACATTGTTAGGTCCTTATCATGGGCCAAGCTCTAGGCTAAACTCTGGAGATACAAATGCATGGCAGATGGAAAGGTTGAGAATTCTAAAACAAGTAGTCATAAGTCATTTATGAAGGTCCAGGGGTCCTTGGGTTACATAAGTAAGTAATATAAGAATCCTGAGATACTACATGATGCAGACTCATCCATCCATCCTTCTCCCCCCTCAGCTATTCAAACTCATTATCTATCTGTCTACTCATCTTCTTCCTCCTCATAAAAATGCACCCATCTTCTTTGGCATCTATCCATCTTCTTCATTCTTACCTTCATTAATCCATATAGTTATCCATCTACCCACCTATTTATCTATTCATCTACATAATCAAATACACTTATATCCACACTCATCTATCCATCCACCTTTTCTCTATATCCATCCTATTCCTCATCAGCTATTTTTCTATATATCCATCATCATCATCAATTCATTCATCCACATTCTTCCCTGTCTACCCACCCACTGACATGTGCATCAATCTCTCAATTATCTTTCTACTTTTTGTCCCCCTATTCATCTTCTCTGCTCTCTAGTTTCTCAGTGCCCTTCACAAAATGTTGTTCATAGAACTGAGCCCAATGTTACATATATTCTCTGACTAGGGCAGTGAACAAGAGGATGACTATCTTTTAATTATAATCAACACCTTCATTAGTATTTCTAAGCTGGTTAATGAGGAGGCAGCCAGGCAGGAAGTACACACATGTTGAAAATAAGGGTTGACCAAGCAAGTCAGCGAGAAAGGAAATGAGATTGGGTCAGGGAATATATGAGTACCAGAAATCAGAGTCAACTTCTATATCTGTACTTGAGGATGTCAGAAGAGGAAATCCACTGGGAAAAAATATACCAATGGATAATGGAGTTTTGAAAAAAGTCTGGGCAGGGAGCCAAGAAATCAAGAACTAGAGGCTAAAAGAGCCTCATGAACTTAAGTCAGGCCAATATGGCAGCAAAGGAAAAGTGATAAATGTTGGAGGGAATGTGGCAAAATTGGGACACTAATACAGCAGTTCAGTCAGGATGACCAAGTGGTCTAAGGCTCTGCGTTCAGGTCGCAGTCTCCCCTGGAGGCGTGGGTTCAAATCCCACTTCTGACAGCCAACCATTAAACAAATGAGTGCAGGCAAGGCACCTGGTAAAGACGGGATCCCAACAGAGGTATACAAGGCTTAAATGGAAAGGCGCTCCAGGTATTCCCCATAGTGTTGACCAGCATATGGGAAGAGGAAGACATGCCCCCAGAACTCAGAGATGCCTCCATCATAGCCCTATACAAGAACAAAGGCTCACGAGCAGCCTGTGACAACTACAGAGGCATCTCATTACTCTCCACTGCTGGAAAGATCCTCGCCCGTGTTATACTCAACAGACTCCTGTCATCTGTTTCAGAGCAGAACCTGCCTGAATCACAATGTGGCTTCTGACCAGATCGCAGCACCATCGACATGGTCTTCACGGTGAGGCAAATGCAGTAAAAATGCCTTGAGCAGAACCTGAGTCTCTACATTGTCTTCATAGACCTGAGGAAGGCATTCGACACAGTGAACAGGGACGCATTGTGGATGATCCTCAGCAAGCTCGGTTGCCCAGCAAAATTCGTCAAACTGATCCAGCTCTTTCATGTAGACATGACAGGGGAAGTCCTATCTGGTGGAGAGACTTCCAATCGCTTCAACATCTCCAATGGCTGGAAACAAGGCTGTGTCCTCGCTCCGGTACTATTCAACCTATTTTTCACCCAAGTATTTCGACATGCTGTGATGGATCTAGACCTGAGGGTCTACATCAAATACCAACTGGATGGCTCACTATTTGACCTTCGCCGCCTGACTGCAAAAACAAAGACAACAGAGAGACTCATCCTGGAAGCTCTCTTTGCAGATGACTGTGCTCTCATGGCCCACCAAGAAAATCATCTCCAAACCATTGTGGACAGGTTTTCCACCGCAATAAAACTGTTTGGCCTGACTATCAGCCTCAGCAAAACAGAGGTGCTGTTCCAACCTGCACCAGGGAGGCCAACGAACCAGCCGTGCATTACAACCGAAGGCACGCAGCTTTCTAACGTCAACACTTTCAAGTACTTGGGCAGCACCATCGCCAACGACGGGTCCCTAGACCACGAGATCAATGCCAGGATCCAAAAAGCCAGCCAGGCACTCGGGCGGCTGCGCTGCAAAGTCCTCCAACACAGCGGTGTAAACACTGCAACAAAGCTCAAAGTGTATAACGCAGTGGTCCTCAGCTCGCTCCTGTACGGTTGTGAGACATGGACACTGTACCGGAAGCACATGAAACAGCTGGAGCAATTCCACCAACGCTCCCTCCGGTCAATCATGAGGATCCCATGGCAGGACCAAATCACCAATCAGGAAGTCCTTGACAGAGCCAACTCCACCAGCATCGAAGTCCTGGTCCTCAAAACCCAGCTACAATGGTCTGGACACGTCATCCGCATGGACCCACAGCGAATACCAAGACAGGTATTCTATGGTGAACTGTCAGCTGGACTCAGGAAACAAGACCGACCAAAGAAAAGATTCAAGGATCAGCTAAAGTCAAACTTGAAGTGGGCTGGCATTACACCAAAGCAACTAGAACTCGCTGCCTCTGACAGAAGCAGCTGGTGAACCCACATTCGCCATGCCGCCGCCACCTTTGAAGATGAGCGACGTTGACGTCTTGCCGCTGCGCGTGCGCCGACACCAGGCCACAACCGCACCTCCCGTAACAACTGGCGTCCCATGCCCCATGTGCCACACACTCTGCGCCTCAGCCTTTGGACTCCAAAGCCTCATGAAAGTACACCGTAAATAAAACTGCACAAAGACAATAGTCATTCTCAGTCACCGAGAGACTACCACTACTACTACTAATACACTGCTGGCAGAGTTGTGAATTGGTCCAACCACTATGGCCAAAATCTGCCCTTTGATCCAGCCATAACACTGCTGGGTTTGTACCCCAAAGAGATAATAAGGAAAAAGACATGTGCAAAAATATTCATAGCTGCGCTCTTTGTGGTGGCCAAAAATTGGAAAACAAGGGGATGCCCTTCAATTGGGGAATGGCTGAACAAATTGTGGTATCTGTTGGTGATGGAATACTATTGTGCTCAAAGGGATAATAAAGGGGAGGAATTCCATGGAGATTGGAACAACCTCCAGGAAGTGATGCAGAGCGAGAGGAGCAGAGCCAGGAGAACATTGTACACAGAGACTGATACACTGTGGTACAATCGAAGGTGATGGACTTCTTTACTAGCAACAATGCAGTGATCCAGAACTATTTGGAGGGACATATGAGAAAAATGCTATCCATATCCAAAGGAAGAACTGTGGGAAAAGAAACACAGAAGAAAAACAATTGCTTGATCACATGGGTTGGTGGGGCTGTGACTGGGAAAGTGGACTCTAAAAGATCACCCGAGTGCAAGTATTAATAATAAGGAGAGGGTCCAAGGAGAAAAAGCAGGATGAGGAGGGGAGAGGAGGTCAGACCACAGGACAAGCAGGTGTAGGAATGGACCAGGCAGAGGCATGAAGGGGCAGTGAATGGGAAGAGCCACGGGGGGGGGGGGGGGGGGGGAGGTTTGAATCCTGACTCACTGCTTATTGGCTCTGTGATTCTGGGAACCTGCTTGGCTGGAAAACTGGACCACCTGGTACCTGCTGTTTAGAGACTTAGGTTATGTTAACCAGAAGTGCAATCAGACACTAAGATCGGTGCAAGGAGTTTTCTCACAGTTGTACATCTTAGCCCATCTGTCTTATCTTAAAAGACCACATACTTATTGTTTCCATGTTCACAGATACTTGGGGAAGAGTGGTACACTGAATTCAGAGAACTGCACCCATTCCCCCTGCCATTCTCAAGTTGGAAAATCCCCAATCTTTCATCCAAGTAGAAGTCAGATTATTTAATATTGTATTATTTTCTTTTAAGTAAGAATTAAGTAATTCCTTTTAATTAATTAATCTGATTGTTTTAAATGTATAAAAGTCTATCTCAAGGGCAGGTGGGTAGCTCAGTGGATTAAGAAGGCAGGTCTGAAGATGGGAAGTCCTGGGCTCAAATCTGGCTTCAGACACTTCCTAGCTGTGTGACCCTGGGCAAGTCACTTAATCCCAATTGTCTTTATTGCTCTTTTGCCTTAAAATAGATAGAATGGCTTCTAAGACAGAAGGTAAGGGATTTTTAAAAAGTCTTTCTCCCTCTTTATTTGGGGCACAGTACTAAGCTATGGAAGGGCTGGGTCCCTCTCTGTTCAGCATTGCTTAATAAATAAATATACCTAGAAGACTGAACTTTTGTTTCCTCAGTCATTCTGTCTTTTGGACCGTGTTGTTGTTCTTCAATCATTTTAGTCATGTTCAAGACTTCCAGATCCCATTTGGGGTTTTCATGGCAGAGATACTGGAATGATTTGACACTTTCCAGCTCATTTTACAGATGAAGAAACTGAGGCCAAAAGAGTTAAATGACTTGATTAAGGTCACACAAGTAAGCATCTGAGGCAAGATTTTAATCCAGTTCTTTGTGACTCCAGGACCAGCTCTCTAGCCACTAGCTTCCTCAATGAAAGCAGAAAAATCATGGAAAATGGGAGAGGTGACAAGATTTAAAGACAAAGTAGACATTTCTAACAAATGTCTACTTTTCGGCTCCAAATGACATTTCTATTTTACAGGAGGAGAAAGATTTCCTGAGATGAAGGAGCTCTTTGATTTCCTCATACTAGCCCTATAGACTTTTATATCATTTACAGGAATCAAGTAGTTAATATAACATTTTATTTCAGCTTCAAAAGCTTATTCTTCATTCTTCTTGGGAAAAATGAGGATAATTTAAGGCTAGCCAGGACCACAATAGAACAGCTCAAGCTGTTTCCTTGAAAAAACACTGTTTTATAGGAAATACTCTTGGCATTATTGTGTGTAAATAGGCAATAGTTAACTAGAAATTTCATATAGAAAAAGTTTTCCATGTGGACACAAACTACTTGTTTGAGTCATGAATAAACCAGGAATACAGAACTGAGACAAAAGCTTTGTGATCATCAACAAATGCAAAATGTATGTTATTATGCAAAGGGGGAACTTGTGCAATCATTACTGAATAGAGTGAGCTGTTATTTACAGCCCTGGAATTTTTAAGTATACATCTTTTGTTCTTTTCTATATTCCTTCCATATACATACATGTGATCACACATAAATATATAAACTATATGATCATATAATTATACACACATAATACAAGCTCTGATCCTGCGCAACACACTTAAACATGACTACATTTGTCACTGATAGAACAAAACTCATCCTCTAGGAATAGAATGCCCTTCGTTAAGAAAGACATTTATGGCAACCAAGACTAGAAAAGGCACAATGAATTGTGGGGAGGGAGGATTGTAGCAAGTGTCTCTGAGAAAGACCTCATTGCTCCAAGGTAGAAAGAACTGAGCCAAATTTATAAGAAAGCCAAGCATTCCACTTCCCAGTTGTGTGACCTTGGGCAAGTCACTTGACCCCCATTGCCTAGCCCTTACCACTCTTCTGCCTTGGAGCCAATACACAGTATTGACTCCAAGACGGAAGGTAAGGTTTAAAAAAAAAAGCCAAGCATTCTCCACTTGATATGGAGTCAAAGGGTATGAACATGGAGTTCTCAGATAAAATGAAAACTAGCTATAGCCATATGAGGAATGCTTCAAATCGCTATTGGAGAAATGAGATACCATCTCCCACCTGTTAGACTGGCTAATATAACCAAAAAGGGAAAATGATAAATATTGGCGAGGATGTGGGAAAGTTGAGACTTTGAACTGATACAAACACTCTAGAGAGCAATATGGAACCACGTCCAAAGGGCTGTAAAACTATACATACTCTTTGACCCAGCTATACTACTACTGGGTTTGTAAACCAGAGATCAGAGATAAGAGAAAAGGACCTACTGGTGCAAAAATATTTTTAGCAACTCTTTCTGTAGTGGAAGAGAATTAGGAAGTGAGTGGGGAGGGTGCCCATCACTTGGGGAATAGCTGACCAATTTGTGGTACATGGTTGCAATGGAATACAATTGCATCATAAAAAATAGTGAACAGAAAAACCTAGGAAAAACTCATTTGAACTGATGTATGTAAAGTGAAGTGAGCAGAACCAGGAGAAAAGTGTATAAGTAACAGAAATATTGTATAATCATCAACTAAACTATTATCAGCAAAACAAAGTCCCAAGATAACCCTAAAGGACTCATGATAAAAAACACTCCACTCTCCACAGCTGAAGAAGAAACTGTTATAATCTCACTGCAGATCAAAGCATACCATCTTTCATTTTATTTCCTTCATGATTTTGTGATATGGGTCTTCAGTCATGGCATGGGAAATATGGAAATAGGTACTGGATGAAAGCACTGGTATTAGTTCTATCAGACTCTTTGCCACCTGGGGAGAGGGAAGGGGAGAGAATCTGAACTGCACATTAAGGAAATCAAAACAACTAAAATCAGAAAACAACTGACAAAACTTGCTTCCACGTGTAATCAAAAAAGTAAAACTCAGTAAAAACGAAATGCATTCATTGTGAGAGTGAGCTGGTAAAGTGCCTTGCCATAAAAAAAAAATCCATGCCCAGTTAGAGATTTTGGAACCATTTTGATCTGGTTTCATTATTAGTAATAATTTCTGGAATTTGGACTGAGTGGACAATGGCAGTGATCTCAGGATCTCCAACTCTTCCTCTTCAAAGCTCAGTTGTTCCACAGCTTCATATGAGGAGCCTTCAGATGTGACCAGTCTTCCTTGTGTTTATGCCATGGTCCCCTACAGGCTTATAGTACTATATAGAAATATATATATATATATATATATATATATATATATATATATATATATATATAAAAGTGAAGTGACTTGTCCAGAGTCACGCAGTTGGTTCAGCAGAGGCAGACCTTGAACC
This sequence comes from Monodelphis domestica, assembly GCF_027887165.1. Classification (NCBI taxonomy): domain Eukaryota; kingdom Metazoa; phylum Chordata; class Mammalia; order Didelphimorphia; family Didelphidae; genus Monodelphis; species Monodelphis domestica. The sequence goes on along the minus strand of NC_077229.1, from coordinate 17,958,613 downwards.
TAGAACCTTTTCTTTTCCTGGCTCTGGCTTTCTAGCCATGCTGTCCCATTATTATCAGGAGATGCATGTATTAGGAGTAATAGCCAACATCTATATAGCCCTGTAGCTTTGCAAAGCCTTTTATATTGATTGTCATTTAATTAAGAGGAACAAGCCAGCGACCCAAGGGCAAGGAGAACGTCCACGGGAGAGGGAGCAGCGGGAATGACACTGACAAGCTGGAGAGTGGCCCGAGGAGGCAGCTGAGAGGGGGAGGATCCATGGAAGGAAGTGGGCATCTTCAGCCTGGGAAAGGGAAGGCTCGGGAGGGCCAAGAAGAGCGGCCATGTGGAGGAGGCACTAGCTCTGCCCTGCCGGGCTCCAGGGGAGCCAGGGAGTAAAGTTGCAAAGAGGCTGACTTGGGCTTGCTGTCAGGGAGAATCTCCTGACCTCCAAGACTGCTGTCCCAAAGAGGAGGGAGGCGAGGGGGCAGGCAGCACCTCTCCGGGGATCTCCAAGCAGGGACGGGAGAAGCCCTTGATAGGGCGGACTTAGAGGGAATCCTTGGTCTGCCTTAGAGTTAAAGATGGGGAAAGTGGCCCGAGTAAGCAGTCCCAGCCTCTCCGGCGGAGCACGAGCCCTTGTCCAGCACAAACTGCTGAAGGGCGAGGAAAGTTCTGGCTGCTCAGCCCGGGAGAGTCAGGTTAGCTTAATTCTCCGGCACGGCCCCTCCCTACCTTAAATCCTCCGGCAATAGGAGGGACGGATCCTTGCTCTTCACTCTCACTGCCCAGTTTTCCCTCTCGCCCCTCCCCTCCCCTCCAGGTCCCTTTCCTCCTATGGGCCACTCCAGCCGGGGTGCTCTCCTTCCGTCCCCCTGGATTCTGCCCTCCCCTCCTCCTCTGCCCTCCCCTAGGAACACCGGGGCTGATCATTAACACGGACGGCAGACAGAGCCCTGGCGCAGGCACCATAAGAAGGGGCCGCCTGTCCCTGCTAGGAGAGGACAGCAGCCGCCACCGTCGCCATGGACGTCACCGGGAGCCCCAGTGTCTCCACCGGAACCCCCGCACCTCCCCACCCGTCGGACCGCATCAAGAATGCAGCAGACATCTCTGTCATTGTCATCTACTTCGTGGTGGTCATGGCGGTGGGGCTGTGGGTAAGTGGGGGACCCGGGGCAAGGGCAAGTCAGGGCATGGAGGCGAGAAAGGGGCAGGGCAGTGAGGAGATAAGGGGACGTGTTTGGCGCTCTCACTACAACACTATTACCTATGAAACAAGCCCCTTTCTCCCTCTGGGCCTCAGTTTCCCCAACTGTAAAATAAAAGGGATGCACTTTTGCCTCTGACTTCTCACGTCTTAACACCCACAATATCTCAACATTCCACAATAGTTATAATGCTTGGACAATCCTCTCTTCTAATGTCCATTCCAGCTCCAGGATTTGGGTCTACTCTTTGACAGCTAAGCTTTAGGAAGTGGAGATGAGGGGAGAAGGGGAGTTGGAACATTGTCATCAATTTACCCCAATAGCAGCTGGCTAGCTGTGTTCTTCTCTCTTCCTCAAACGAGGGTCAGGGAAAGGTATTCAATATGGCAGACCAATAAGGAGAGATAGAATGCCTGGGGAGGAAAGGACCTGAACTCAAGAATCAAGAGTTTGACTTTCTGATCTTGGCTCTGTGGGACCTTGAATGAGTTTCTTCTCCTCTTGGAGCCTCAGTTTCCTCATGTGTAAAATAGGGGTATGCTCATCTGTACTATCTATTGTTCAGTCTTAAAGAAGGGATGCTATAAATCTCAACATCAAGCTTCATAGAAATGGGAGTTATCTAAGATTCTTCTTCAGGTCTCACTTTCCTTATTTATAAAATGGAGAAGAGAAACCTTGCTCTGCCTAGGAGATGGACTGTCTCCAGGAAGTAGAAGGTTCTGCTTCACTGGAGGTCTTCAAGCAAAAGTTTAGTAACTGTTTAGGATCATAGATTTAGAAAAGGAAGAGACTTCAACGGTCATCTCATTCAAACCCCTCATTTTGCAGATGAAGAATCTGAGATCTGAAGAGTTTAAGTCATGTGATAAGAAATATGGATAGTAAAAGCCAAAGCCAGGATTTGAACCCAGAGCCTCCAACAACAATCTAGTGGTCTTTCCACATTGGAGCAGGACAGATCCACTTCTACCATAGATAGACAAGACCCCCTGGCAAAAGGTGCTGCATTCTCATTTTATGGTCTCAAGCTCCTAAGCCCCCATTTTAATTCACATGATGACTCCTTCACCTGCACCCAATGAAACCCCTCCCTTTCTCCTTCACCATTGGTCTCAGGTAAACTCCTTCTCAAGTCCCTTCCATCCTGCTGTCTAGTCTCCTCCCCCTCCCATTCTATAGTTTCCAAATTCACCTTGGTCCCAGATCTCTTTTGCTGCACTCCTATATTCTGATCTGCACAAGACCTGGCTCCTCCTCCCTCCCCTCCCATCCCAGGAGACCTTGCATCCCTGGTCATCTTTTCCAGAGTTAGATGAACCTTTTCTCCTGCCAGCAGGAAACTGGTCCAGGAAGAGAAGTGGAAAGACTCCTTGCTCCCCATCAGCACTTCCAGACCATCCCTTTGCCATCATTTCTCAACTATTTCTCCTCTTTGGAGGTTTATAGAAAGAAATTTCCCCTCCTGTTCCATCCAGAGCCTGGGCAGCACTTACAGACTGATCCCTAGGAGGTCTGCACTTGTTTCACATTCTTTCTCTCCACTCCATCCCTGTCATTATCCTTGGGGACTTGGGCATGCATGATGATGGTTCTTTGAGCAGCTTAAACAGCCTGGTCACCAGCCTTCCCTATTCTCATGATCTGCTCCTCCACCCCATACAAGACTGTCATAGCATCATAGATGGGGGAAGGGTTGGAACAAAGCTTAGGGACCTATAAAGTTCACTCCCTTCATTTTATTCCTCAGGAAACTGAGGTTGAGGGAAGCGATTTGTCTAAAGTCACCAAGGAGTTGATTGCCTACAATTGTTCCCCTTTCAGATGGAGAATCCTGAAATTTCTCTGGCTGAGACATCACTTCCTGTGGGCACCTCTCTCTTTGTGCCTCACTCCTCCCAAGTCTAAGCTCATTCTCACCATTCTATCTAGTCCCTTTGGCCATCACTCCTGCCCTGGCTTCCCTTCCCTCCCTTTCAGTTCTTTATATCATGGTTGCTTAGCCTGACACTCCCAATTCCCTTGCTCCTTTGTTCTGTCGATGTTCACACCTGACCAACTCCCCACCTCCTCTACCCTTCCTATAATATAACCAAGCTGCTGAAGAGAGCTGAAGAAAGTCACACAACTGAGCCAACCAAGTCCACCATAAACGGATGTTCTGGAATCTCATCTGAGCTCTCACACACAGAGCAATCCTTTACTCCTCCCTGGTTGATTCTCTATCTCACTCCCCACAGCAACTCTTCCCAACCTTCTCTTCTCTCCCCCAGCCGCCCACACATCCCCCTTTTTTCCTGCCCCAACTCTCTCAGTGAATTTCATCACCTCATATATTAGTGAGGAAAGAGAGGCTCTATGAGTACCTTCTTCTCAGCTGGTTCTCCTTGCATATCCATCCTCTTCTCTTCACTCACCCCACAACCCCCCTCGTGTGAGCCCTCATGATCTCTCTTCTTTACTATTACAAGTGTCTCACCAGCTCTCTCTGCTTTCAGTCGCCTCCCTCTCCAATCTATTCCTCTGCCCCTGACTGTCCAATTGATACAGCTCAGACACAGATGTGATTATGCCACTCTCCTGACTCAAGAAACTCCCATAGCTCCCTACTGAACTGAGGACAGAATAGAAATTCTTCTCATTGGCATTTAAAGCCTTTTACTATCTGGCTCCAGCTTCCCTTTCGGGGCTGGTTCCCCATTATTCTTCAGCCCCACCCTCTCCAGTTAAGTCAAATCGGCTCATTTGCTCTTCTCCATTCATTATATTCTGTTTCCTGTCTCTGTGACTTTACCTGATCCCCCTACCTATAATGCCCCCCCATTACCTCAGGCTCTTGAAGCCTTCCTTGAAGAGTCAACCCAAGTTGCATGCCTACTCTGGACTCCCATTCTGATCCCCCAGTTTCTCCTTTCCTTCTTATAAGTCACTCTGCAGGCATTTTTGTTTACTTACCTGCCTTCATGTTGTTTCAAGATCAGATGAGACAGTTCATGTGAAGCAAAGAAGAACTGCACCCCCGGAAGGGCTCTTCTCTCCCCAGGACTAGTCAGGCTAGGCCAGTCACCCTGACCCAAAACCGGTCCTGGACAGGACGTGCTGAGCCAAATGCAACAATGAGTCCGATTTCACAGCTGTGGCCAACGGCGGGAGTTAGAATTCTCTAGATTCCACAGAGGAACATAGTACTGAGTGCTTTTTCTCAAAAATGTTGATCTCCTATTTGTAACACAACAGAACTCATTTGCATATGGGAAAATATCAAGATTAAATGGAAAGAGTTGGACCCTGAGGACAGGAAATCTGGTTTATGTCCCTATCTCTGCTATTTACTAGCGATGTGGTCAAGTGGAATGACCACAGTCATTTCTTCCTCTCTAAGCCTCAGTTTGACTCTCTATTAAAATGGGGGGACACCTCCCACATAAGGTGGCTGTAATGAGAATCACTCAAAACCACAGGTCAGAAACTACTTGACCCAAACTGAACCAAAGCAAGAAGCCCATCTATAGCATGTCCTTTGGTCATCTAGCCTTTGCTTGAAGACCTCCAGTGTCAGAAAAACTACTATTTTCTTGGTAGCAGTGTAGAGTTAGAGGACCTGGATTCAGATTCTGCCTCCAGTGTCCACTAGTGCCTCTGAACAACATTAAGCAAATAATTGCATCTCCAGGTGCCTCAGTTTCCTCAGCTATAAAGTGATGCCTTGGACTAAATGGCCTCTAAGATCCCTTCAAGCTTTATACCAGATGCTCCTTCTGCATCCCCAACCCTGGTGAATCCTATGGACTCATTCTCAGAACAATAATTATAAATGAATAAAATAAAATATATAAGATTACAAAGAAAAATAATTATATTGAAATAAATATGCAACTTTTCTTCAGACAAATTCATGGCTCCTTGAAATTTATCCTTGGGTGCCTTGGAGGTCCACATACCTGGTTAAGAGCCCCAACTCTGAAACCTGGCTAGTCTCTCCTGAAGATGTGCCTGCTATTGGGTTTTCTAAGGATAGAGCTTTCAAGTCGGAAGAGACTTCAGAGTCTGAGCTTCCTTTTATGGATAGGAAAACAGAGACCAAGAAAGACAAAGTAATTACAATCAATCATAATATCTCTAACTTTGTAGGTGTGGATTACTAAAAGTCATGAGGGAGCTTGGGAGGTACCAGTCATCCAGTCAATATTACTTTTTGCATAAAATATAAACCCTCATTGCATCAACAGTATAAGTACTTGAGAAATACTAATTACCTCTTTGTTATTAAGTTATTCAGTTATTTAGTTATTGTTATTTAGTTGTTCAGTATTTGTGACCTCCTCAGGGGTTTTCTTGGCAGAGATACTGGAAGCAGTTTGCAATTTCCTTCTCCAGTTTATTTTATAGATGAGGAAACTGAGGCCAACAGGGTTATGTGACTTACCCAGGGTCACATAGTTAATAAGTGTCTGAGACTAGATTTGAACTCAGATCTTCCTGACTTCCAGACTTCCTGACTCCAGGTTTAGTGCTCTAACTACTAAGACTCTTTAAATAATAGCATTAAGAAAAAATACAACTTGAAACAAGTTTGAAAAGTCAATTAGCCAGTCAATAAGCATTTATTAAGGCTTACTATGTGCCAGGCACTGTGCTAAGTGCTAGGCATGCAAAGGCCAGAATAAAGACCATCCCTGCCCTCAAGAAGTTTACATTCTTTTAAAAATATTTATTTATTTAGAATATTTTTCCATGGTTACATGATTCATGATTCCCCTCTCACCTTCCCTTCCCCTTCCTGGAGCTGAGAAGCAATTCAGTGAGTTTTTTTTTAAACCCTTACCTTCCATCTTGGAGTCAATGCTGTGTATTGGCTCCAAGGCAGAAAAGTGGTAAGGGCTAGGCAATGAGGGTCAAGTGACTTGCCCAGGGTCACACAGCTGGGAAGTGTCTGAGGCCAGATTTGAACCTAGGACCTCCCATCTCTAGGACTGGCTCTCAATCCACTGAGCTACCCAGCTGCCCCCTCCATTGAGTTTTACATGTATGCTTGTTCAAAACCTATTTCCATATTATTACTGTTTGCAATAGTGTCATCATTTAAAGTCAACATCCTCAATCATATCCCCATCAAACCATGTGATCAATCATGTGTTTCTCTTCTGAGTTTCTACTCCCACAGTTCTTTCTCTGGCTGTGGAGAGCTTCTTTCTCATAAGTCCCTCAGAATTGTCCTGGATCATTGCATTACTGCAATGTAAATAGTAGAAAAGTCCATTACATTCGATTGTGCCACAGTGTATCAGTCTCTGTGTACAATGTTCTCCTGGTTCTGCTCCTCTCACTCTGCATCAATTCCTGGAGGTCATTCAAGGTCACATGGAATTCCTACAGTTCATTATTCCTTTGAGCACAATAGTATTCCATCACCAACAGATACGACAGTTTGTTCAGCCATTTCTCAATTGAAGGGCATCCCCTCATTTTCCAGTCTTTGCATCACAAAGAGGGTGGAATATAAATATTTTTGAACAGGTCTTTTTCCTTATTATCTCTTTGGGGTATAAACCCAGCAGTGGTATGTATGACTAGATCAAAGGGCAGACAGTCTTTTAAAGCCCTTTGAGCATAATTTCAAATTGTCCTCCAGAATGGTTGGACCAATTCACAACTCCACCAGCAATGCATTAGTGTCCCTGTTTTGCCACATCCCCTGCAAAATTTATGATTTTCCTTTGCTGTCATATTGGCCAACCTGCTAGGTGTGAAGTGGTACCTCAAAGTTGTTTTGATTTGCATTTCTCTGATTGTGAGATATTTAGAACACTTTTCCATGTGCTTGTTGATAGTTTTGATTTTTTTATCTGAAAACTTCCTATTCATGTCACTTGACCATTTATCAATTGGAGAATGGCTTGATTTTTTGTACAATTGACTTAGTAAGGAACTTACTCTTTAATGAAGGAGACAACATACAAACACCCATAATCTGAGAAGGAAGGCACTAGCTTTGTGAAGGACCTAACACAGAGGGAGGGTTTGAAATCTTGAAAGAGCTGAGAGAAGGCAATGTGAAAAGAAAACATTCCAGGTATGGGGACATCCAGTGAAAGTTCAGAACTGGGAGCTGGGTTGTTGGGTTTGAGGAATAGTCAGGAGGCCAGTGAAGCTGGAAAGAAGCAGTGAGAGAAATAAAGTCTAAGAATGAAGTGTCAGGGAAAGAATGTGTTGAGCTTTAAAGGCCAAAAAGAAGATTTTAGATTGGATCCTGGACTTTGGTTGGTTGTCATTTCTTGCACTTGAAGAAGACCAAAATGGCATCACTAGGTCAGAGTCAACATATAGTGTTCCCACTTGTGGCTGGTCAGACCAATAAAAGCTCTAACACAGTTAGGGCACAAATACCCCCATGTGAATATCTGGGATGGAGATGGATGTCTCTAAATCTGGGATGGAGATGGATGTCTCTAAATACGTTCATCTCCTATTTTTGGAGCCACTGCAGTCCTGCTTTGCTCACAGAGCCCAGTGCCCCCTTTGAGGTGGGCATGCCATGCAGGATGGTCCTGTGTCAGTGTCTTCCAAGTCTTACAGTTGATACCAAAGTCTTCAAAGAGACCTATTGAGTTTCCTTTTTTTTGTATTGTTCTTCTGACCTCTGTGTAAGCCCTTGCCTTGTGTGAGTTCTCCTTACAATAGTCTTAGGCTGAAATAGGGGGATTTGGGGGAAGGGGAGGTCTTAAGGAAGGGATCACACAATTGTATAAAACAGTTTTATTAACAAAAAGGGCAAGGAATGACAGGGGATGAGGAACTAATTACTATTACCCACCAAGATATTAAACTCACTGAGATTTCTAACCTAACTTAATCTGACTACAAAGGGGTTAATAGTTTAGGAGAGGGATTTGGTAAAGGAAAGACAACAAGGGCCTAAGGGATTCTCACAGACAAGAGTCCTCCTTTGATCCAGAGAAAGATGTCAGCACCTCCAGAAGAAATCCAGTTTCTCTTTGTAGTGTCAACAGCTCGAAGCAGGCAGGTACCCAAGATAGCCACAGAGAGGGAACTGAATGGCTTTTCCTTGGTCCATCCAAGGAGTACCAAAATCAGCTACCCCCCCCCAGTATCTTGAGGGCAGAAAGCAGGACACAGCTTCTGTCTCCTAAGGAGTCCAGCACCAACTCTTACCTGCTTTGTGCAGTTACTCTCTCTTCCTGTCCAGTCCCAGGTCCTTCTTCTTGCATTTTGCAAACTCCTTTCTACAAGACAAACATGCATCTGGCATTCAAACAAGGCCAGCCTAGTAGAGTTGTGCTCTCTATTAGAGCCTGCAGTTTATCTCAAGAAAGCACCTCAGTGTCCAGCTGATCTTCAGCATCTTCCTAAGACAATTCTAATGGAAGCCATTCGATTCCCTGCTGTGGTGCCGGTAAGCTGTCCAGGTTTCCCAGGCAAACAATAAACAGCTCTGCAGACCTTCAGTTTGGTAGGCAGCCTAATACCTCCTCTCTCCCACCCTTTCCTTGGGAGCCATCAAACACCGAACTAGCTCTGGCAGTGTGAGCTTAATAAGGACTGAGTCGCCTAGGTAGAAGTCATCTGTCTTCATGACAAGCTCAGCGGCAATCAATCTTTGCTTAATTTAACTTGCATCTGATCATCTGAATTTCTGTCAGAGACACAAAGTGCTTCTAAAAAAGGTTTTGCTCTTTTAAAAATATAAATAATTGAAACATGTTTGAGGGGAAAAGAGCCCAGAGTTGGGGAGGGAGTTTGGAGTGAACAACCCCTTCTGAGACAAGATTCAGTGAGTCGAGGTCTTTGAATGAAGCCCTCCTGTGATGTGTTTCCAGCACAAGAGGACTAGACATTGATGGGAAGAATCTTCCTTCATTTCTCTGGTGGGCAGACATCATCTTGCAGTAGTCTGGCTGCCAGTTCTGTTGTGTATCTTCAGTCCTATTACATCTGGTGTCTTGTTTGCTCCTTTCTTCCCAGGCCATGCTGAAGACCAATCGAGGGACAGTGGGGGGCTTCTTCCTGGCTAGCCGGAACATGGTGTGGTGGCCAGTGAGTATGTCCTACTCCATCCCCTTCAACACCGGCTTGGGAACTTTGTGAAGCCTGAAACTTGGGTGAGGATCAGCTCAGATCGGAAACAAAAGAGAGAGGAGAAAGGCTGGGCTTGGCTTCACCTTAGACCTCACTCAGAGCTTGACTCACTTCTCTTTTGTGCACTTGTTTAGAATGGAAGCAAGGTACAGGGAGAAGGAGACTTGAGCTCTTCCCTGGTGAAGGGGAGGAATAAAGATGGGAAAGAGGGTTGTGTGCTTGAGAGAGAGGCTCAGTGAGGATGCCAATGGGCTCTGTGCCCCTGTTCTACCCATTCCACAGTGTCGTTTCAATCTATCAGAAACCTAGCAGAAAGATGAATGAGAAAGGAAGGGTCAGATGCCAGCTTGGAGGATCCAAGAGACAGTGGCAGGTAGCAAATTGGCCAGAGTGGCAAGGAGAAGCATCCAGTTATTATTGTCATGGGGAGGGGCCATGCCACCAACCTGGACTAATAGCCCTAAGAAAACATGGGTTGGAATCCCACCTCTGTTACTTCCTAGCTGGGTGGGAGCCCTCCCCTCGGTGGTCTTTAGTTTCCTCTTCTGTAAAAAAGGGAATTAGATTAGCTATTCCTAAAAGTCCCTTCCATTTCCCCAATCCATAATCCTGCATTCCTCTGAAAGGCTCCAATGACTTACCAGGCTGATTGCAGCATGTTCTTCCTTTGGTTTCAGATTGGTGCTTCCCTCTTTGCCAGTAACATTGGCAGTGGCAGTTTTGTGGGACTGGCCGGGACAGGCGCAGCTTCAGGAATTGCTGTTACAGTACTTGAGACCAATGTAGGTGCTGCTTCCTTGGCATTTTTCTCTTTATCCTCCCCCCAGCAGTACACACAGGGAGATCTCCTTAACCTGAGGGAATCTGGGCATGTAGACGCCAAAGAGGGAAACCCTGGGAGATGGTTATCCCCAACAAGCTTCTTGTAGGCTCTGCCACATTTTGAAGGTCCACTTTCCACTTGGTTCTCCAAGAGGTCTGTCCACACTGGCTTCTGACAGGTTTCCGGAGGGCCACTGCATCATGGCCTTAGCATAAACCAAGAGAAGCGTCCATTCAGTCATTCATCTATTCATTCAACATTATTGGGTACCAATATGGCGGGGTTCTGGGCTGCACACTGGGGGAGAGACAAAGCTTCCATAAAATGTCATTCTTCCCTTTCTGCAGCTTATGGTGGAGAAGGAGGAAGAAATTAAAAAATGGTTAGCTGTGATAACATGCCCTGAGCCTGACTCAGCCTTCACACCATGTATAGAGTTGCCCTATGGCCTGGCACGAGCTTGGCAAGAGGCAGATAAGGCTGTAGGGGATTCTGGGCACGTAAAGGCAGGGCAGGGCACAAAGAACACCTCAAGGCCTCCTGAGAGTTCAGGCCATGAGGACCTGTGAGGACACAGAGATGGACACACCTGCTCCCTGCTGTGCTGCAGCTACAATCTGTTTGGCTATTGAGGAAACAGATGGAGATCCGTAGAAAGGAAGCCTGTGGTGTATGTCTGTGTGTGTCTATATGGCTGTGATCTGATGTGATCTTCTAAAATCACCCCTTATGTCTCCCCTTTTCTGAGGCCTCGAACCCCATCACCCCTGTGAGTAACTCCCAAGTTCCTTGCTTATCCCCATGGCAGCCAAGGGTCCCTCTTTCCAGTGTCTACTGCAGGTCTGTTACCACATCAGCCTATGGAAAGGAGGCAGGACATTTCAGTGGCAAAAGCCTTATCTCTGGAATCGGAGGACTTGGTGTTCAAATTCTGTCACTGCTTCCTGAGGGCCTTGGGTTCAATCCCCCTGGGCCTTAGTTTCATCTCTGAAATAAGGGGATTGGGCTAGGTGGCCTCAGAAATCCCTTCCAGTATTAAATCCACAGTTCTATGAGCCTCTATGTAGAGCTGTGGGCAAGTCCTTTCTATTCTCTGTGCCTCAGTGTCCTCATCTGTAAAATGAGAGGATTTGAGTCCATGGTCTCAAGGGGCCCTTCCAGTTTTGCAGAATTGGACTTGGGTTGGGCGTGAGGGAAAACTGACAATTAGACATTTATGACAACTTATGACAATTAGAATTATTCAGAAGTGTGACAGTCTGTGTTAGAAGGTAGCGAGCTCCTCAGCACCGGGTGGTCTCTAAATAGAGACTGAATGGCCATTTGCTAGGGATGTTGGCGCAGGCTCTTTAGTCAGGTCCAAATTAAGACAGAGGTCTCTGCCAGATCTGACATTCCAGATTTCTGAGTGATCTTTTCCCCTATCCTCCCCAATTCACCTAAGCTCTGGACCCTGATCTCAGGGAACTTCCTCTATGGAAAGGACTCGATAAACTAACTCACAGTAAGGTGCTAACATCACTATTCTGGCTGGAAGGCACCATGGTTTCCATTTATCTTATTCATTCACTGGGAATTTTAAAAACACCTACTATGTGCCAGGCACTGTGCTGGGAGCTGGACAGGTAGAAAGAAGAGCCAAACAACCCCTCCCCTCAGAGAGGGCACATCCTACTGGGGCAAACAAGATGCTCAGATACAGAGTTGTTTTAGGGAGCTCTCACAGCTGGAGGTGGGAGGAACAAGGAAGATGGTAGCATTGAACTGAGTTTTGAAGGATGTTAGGAGTCATCCTGCAGACGCAGAGGGGAAAAGGAAGAGCATTCCAGGCATGGGCAATGACTTGTGCAAGAGCAGAAATGGGACACAGAAGATGTACAAAAGAGGCAGCAGGTCTGCTAGTATGGCTATAGAGACAAGGAACTTGAGGCAGAGAGATGAAAGTAGCTTACTTAGAGGCACACAGCCAGTGTCAGTTAGACCATGAACCCAGGTCTCCTGATTCTACATCCAGAGTTCTATCTATGTCATGAAATTGTACTATGGATTATTCAAGCTGTAAGGGATCTTAAAGACCTTCTAGTCTAATCCTCTCCTTTTACAGAGGAAGAAATTGAGACCCAGAGAAAGTAAAGGACTAGCCCAAGGTCTTTCCTGAGTTCAAATCTGGCCTCAGACACTTGCTAGCTGTGTGACTCTGGGAAAGTCACTTAACTCTGTTTGACCCCGTTTCCTCATCTGTAAAATGAGCTTGAGAAGGAAATGGCAACCACTTCAGCATCTTTGCCAAGAAAACCCCAAATGGGGTCCCAAGGAGTCAGACATGACTGGAAAAAACTAAACAACAAGACCAAGGTCTCCTGTGTTCCTCCTTCCAAATGTTGTTTGCATTTTAATTGGGGGATCTTTGAGAGCTATTAAAGAATAAAAATGGCACACTCAAAAGAATGACTCTCTCATGGTGGGACCCATTTGGGTCCAACCAATTAAATTTGTTAAGAGAATCTCTTCCAAGCAGTCATACTTCCCAGTGTCCCTTTAAATCATAAATCATGTAGGTATCAGGTGAACACCGAGGAAAACCCAGAATCTTAGAGAATCCAACATTGCTTAAGCAGGACCAATAAAAATATAACCCTGATTCATAAATGATCTCTCCTTGCTTTCTTGCAGGGCCTGCCATTGTTACTGGTCTTAGGTTGGTTGTTTGTCCCCATTTACATCAAGGCTGGGGTGAGTATCTAAAAGCAGGGACTCTTTCTCCTCTAAAACATTCCACCATCCATTCTCCACACCAACACATTTGTAAGGATATTGTTCATCTTACATAATGCTTCTGATTTTCCAAATCTCTTTAGCTATAACAACATTGAAGGGTGTATTGTGAGTTAATGTTTTATTTTCTTTGTTTTACAAATGAAGAAACTGAGGCCCAGGGAGGCCAAATTACTTATTCAAGGTCCCAGAGCTGATAGGTATGAGGGGTAAGATGAACCTAGACCCTTGGTTCCAAATCCCATTCTAGAATCATTGGAATGGAATTAGCTGGACTGTTGGTCCAGTGATACAGAACGGTCTTTATTCTCCCAATCCCATTACTCAAAGTCCCCATGCGGGGCATCAAGGTGGCTAACTGGATAGAATGCAGGGTTGGAGTCAGAAAGATTTGTCTTCCTGAGTTCAAATCTGGTCTCAGACACTAACTAGTCGTTTGCCCTGGCCAAGTCCCTTAACCCTGTTTGCCTCAGTATCCTCATCCTTAAGATGAACAGGAGAAGGAAATGGTTAACCATTTCCAATATCTTTGCCACAAAACCCCCCAAAGAGGTCATGAAGAAACAACTGAACAATAAATGTGTTGTGGTACAGTGTGACTCTTGCTTCTTTCTACCCATGCAGGTGGTGACCATGCCTGAGTACCTGATGAAGAGGTTTGGAGGGAAGAGGATTCAGATCTACTTCTCCCTCCTTTCCCTGTTCTCTTCTGTGGCAATGAGAATCTCGGTGAGTGCTTCTTGCCTCTGTATTTTGGTAAAATGTAAGTTCTCTGAGGACAAGGGCTGACTCTTTACTGTCTCTGTATCTCCATTACCCAGAACAGCTCCTGGCACAGAGTAGGTACTTGGTAAATGTATGTTGAATTGAATTTGGGGACTGATACTAAACATGGAAAGCCTGGTGTTGGAGAGCAAGGAGTTATTGAGACTCTTTAAAATGTTGGTGGTCTGGTCATGTGAAAGCAATACAAAAAGAGTGTAAATGGAAAGAAGGTGGTGCTGTCTCTGGTCCTGAACTGAGGACTGATTGGTTCATTGGGCCTTTTCTGGAAAATAGGTCCCCACCAGCTCTCTGTGCTCTCTTTCATAAGGCTGACAGCCCCCAAGGTTGCAATGCCCTGTTAGCACTGAATCTACCTGCAGGTGAACCACACTCAGAGTTGTAACTGGCATCTGTAATGAGGAAGTGCTGCTGATTACTGCTGATGAATTGGTAGCCTGGTCTACACTTGGGACCATTTAGTGGATTCCATTGATTTGGTAGTAAGAATCATGGGTTCATAGAATTGTAGAATCTTGTATCTTAGAGATAATTTAATCCATTCTCCACATTATACAGTTGGGGAAATTGAGGCAAACAAGGCTAAATGACTTGTTCAGGGTCACACAGCTTGTAAGTGTTGGAGACCAGGTTTGAACTCAGGAAGATGAGTCTTTCTGATGCCAGGCTCAGCACTCACTCCATTGTGCCACCTAGCTGCCCCGTTTTGGAAGGCCTGAATTAATATCCTGCTTCAAATGTTTACTATGGGACCCTGGGCAAGTCCCTTAACCTTTGTCTGCCTCAGTTTCCCCAACTGGAGGTGGTAATAGCACCTACCTCATAGAGTAGTTCTGAGGATCAAATGGGAAATATCTATAAAGAGTTCAGCAGAGTGTTTGACCCTTAGTAGGTACTTATTCCTTTTGTAATGCTTATTTCCTTTATAATTATCAGATGTTTCTGTTGTTAATATGGTAAATATTAATAGACATAAGCCACATAAACAAAAGTTCTTTGTAAAGTTCTCAATAATTTTGAAGAGTTGTAAAGGGGTCCCGAGACCAAAAAAGTTTGAGTCTAGATTATATCTAAGGTTGCTTTCAGTTCTGACATTCCATCCTGTGTTTGTAAGTACTAAACTAGACACAACTGGAGGACAAAGTTGGGGATGTTAGGGGTTTCCAAAAATGCTAAGGCACATCTTCTACCTTCAGGTGACTTCCAGTCTAGTGGGGAAGATTCATATATCATGTAATCATGTAGCAATATGAGGCAATTAGCTTAATAAAGCAGCAAATATAATACAGATGGGATGGGTTAGAGTGAAGAATGTATTAGCTTCAGAGTCAAAGGGCTCAAGATTGAATGCTAGATCAAGGGCAATTCTAAGGGATTTATGAGAAAGAACATGATCTACATCCATAGAAAAAACTGTGGGAATAGAAACACAGAAGAAAAACAACTTCTTAATCACATGGGTTGGTGGGCATATGATTGAGGATATAGATTCTAAATGATCACTCCAGTTCAAATATTAATGATATGGAAATAGGTCTTGATCAATGATACATGAAAACCCAGTGGAACTTCTCATTGGCTATGGGGTGGGGGTGATAGGAGGGGAAGAAAAGAACATGATTCATGTACCATGGAAAAATATTCTAAATTAATTTATTAAATGAAATTAAAAAAAAAGATTGAATGCTAGCCCTCATCCTTCCTATCTGAGTGACATAGAGGAAGTTACTTGGCCTCCTTGGGCCTCAGTTTCCCCAACTTTAAATAAGTGGATTAGATTCAAAGGCCTTTAAGGTCCCTTTCAGTTCTGACAATCTGAGTTTATAAATGCCCCCAACAAGTGTATGGGCAGTCATAAAAAAGAGGTCCCAGTAACATCTGAAGGGCTTCTTAGGGGATGGATGGTTCAACAGAACAGAGGCACATGTAGGGCATACGCTGGGGACTAGGCCACAAGGGAAAAAATGGAGCAATTCTTGCCTTCACAGAACTTATGATATTTCAGAGGAGATAATGAGTCTGCTCATTTGACAGACAAATGAAGGATTAGCCTTGTTCAGCTCAGCCCAATGGCAAGAAGCAGAAAGAATGGAAGGAAGTTATAGAGAGGAAAATGCTGAGGTGATCTAGGCAATAACCATTTAACAAGTAGAACTGTCCCAAAGGGGAGTGGGGTATCTTTGGGTAGAGCCTTTAGTGAGCACTTGGTGGGTACATTAAAATGGGGGTTCTCATTCATGTATTTCAAGGGCTCCTCACCTTTTTGCTGTGTACCCCTTGGGAAGTCAGTTTGGTGGTGCCTAGGAACACCTTCTCAGACCCATGATGGTTGATGCATAAAATGAGAAACATCCAATTACAAAGGAAATGAATTAGATTGAAATTGAGTGCCCTCTCTCTCTCTCTCTCTCTCTCTCTCTCTCTCTCTCTCTCTCTCTCTCTCTCTCTCTCTCTGTCTCTCTCTGTCTCTCTCTCTCTCTCTCTCTCTCTCTCTCTTTCTTTCTCTGTATCTACCTACATATCTATCCATCCACCCAGTCATCTATATATCTATCTCTCCATTTGCCTAATTATCCATCTATCTACTTATATATATTTTTATTTTTTTGAGAGCCAAGCCTGTGGTCTCCCAAGGTTCAGGGTCCTCTGTCTAGATGTGGCCGTCAGTCGAATAAGTGGTGAGAGACACTGTATGCTCAATCCTGTGTTTAGGCATCACACAGAGTTCTGCCATGCACAGGGTTTGTGTTTATTTTATAGGTTCAGTGAGTACATACTTTTCTGGAACACAATCATTTCTCAACATACATGTTTCCATAGAACCTAACAACAGATATGAAACCTAAGGAGATAGTCAATGAAACATTGTTGCCATAACAGAAATATTATTTCTGTTATGAATGACATAAACAGGGTGATCTAGAGGTTAGTTCCCCTGACCTATGGGATGACCAGCTAGGAGAATAATTGTTGCTTTTGATCAGCTTTCACAATCAATCACAATTACTTAGGAGATGGGCAACAAAACATTTCGTAGCCAGGTACAGGGTTAGAGGGTAACTTAAAGCAGGCCAGAATTGGAATTTTCCTCACTTTCCAAGTTGCATTTTTCTTGTGTTTGATTCAAGCACCTGGCAAAGTTGCCTGGTTATGGTAAACATAATGAACCAGCAAAGTGTGTCTGTAACTTGTGTTTCAGAGGAATGATTGAAGTGTCTGTCATGCCTGGCCTGCAATGGGTGGGGAGCCTTTGAATGAGGGGTAATGGGTAGTGATCTTTGGGTTTTAATTCTGTGAATGTCATCTTTTGGGGGTAATATTCTAAGGGGGTTAAAGTGGGACAGATATGTGTTAGCAGGATAAGTATTTGCTCTCATATTATTTCTCCTGTATTGGGGAGAGAACAATAATCATAACAGTTCCATTAGTAAGGAAAGTTAGAGAGAGAAGTCATATAGAGGGGGTTCCATGGATGTCTTATTTTCTAGGGGCTGCTTTGCAGTCTCCATTTCCCAGATTGCAACTCTGTCAGACAGCAGGGATAAGATGATTCTGTACATATAACCACCCCTACTATCCATCTATAACCTAGCTATATCTATCTGTCTTTCACAGATCCCAGGTTAAGAACCCCTGACTAGAGTTCTCATTGGACTCAGTGACTGTGGAGGTCCCATGAATTCTTGCTCTCTGGAATTCTGGGCAGAGATGAGACTTGAAACAAGGTTATACAGCATAGGTGGTATAATGTGAGTAGGGAGAGAGGGGAGAGCAAAGGAGGAAATGCTGAGCAAAGTTGAAGCATGTGCCCTTCCCTCATTTGTGCCTCTTTTATCCTACGAAAATAAAGGGGTTGGACAAGATGGTCCTAAAACAGGCCAGAATTGGAATTTCTGTGTGTGAGCAGAGCTGTGGAGGTGGGAGTGAGCTGGGGTGGGGAATAGAGGAGGCCGGAGGTACAAGGTTATGCCTTAGCTCTTGGTGAGGAGGAGGGAGAGATAAGAATGGACAGGCAGGGTGAGGCTTGATTATGGAAGGCCTTGAATTACAGCTCCCCACAGATAATGAGGGAGTGACAACAGCCCACATGGAAGTCCACTCTGACCTCAGCTTGTGGTGAGAGATTTTAATAGCAATTAATCTCAAAGATGTGACCTTTTGTTCACTCATTTTTCTGTCCTGAGTGATAAAGGACTCTCATCAGGTTTACTAATTAAGCCACAAATTCAAATGCAACTTTACCCTTTTCACAGCATTATTCTAGAACTGTCAAGGGCCTAATAGTTCATTTTTCCAACCTCATCCTTTTTCAGATAAAGGAAAGGGTCCAGAATGGGAAAGTTACTCATCCAAGGTCACATACAACAAGCAGAATACGATAAGACCCTCTCTGGAAGTGTATATTGAATGGTTAAGACACTACTATATGGAAAGAAGAATCTGGTACCCAGCCTTTAAGGCATACCCTGGCCCTGGTCACAGTGTTGCCCCCTGCCCTCGAGGACTGTGGTTGCCTGGTTACTCAGAGCTGTGCCTCTGAAAATCTGCTAAAAATGCTAAAAGCATTTGAAGAGCTGTAAATACTGACTCAAGGACGTTGTTGGATTTGGGGGTGAGGGGGGGTGAGGGGATTAGTCCCAACTAAAACAAACAAAACTATTCAAGTTCCTTTGGGAAAATTAGTAAAGACTTGTAAAGAATACTGGATGCAATTATGCCCGTAAGTTATTTTCATTCAAATGCCATAAATATTTATTAAGCACATTCTGTATACATAGCATAGCAGAGTCTTAAAGATGAGGACATCAGGAAACTTTGGAGTTGCAAAGATCATCTGCTAGGGAAGGACTGGAGAGTGGTCTGGCTAACATGATAGAGATGCCAGCAAGAATCTCCATCCCCAGGATCTGCCCTTTAAGCACCTAGAAATCTGCCCAAAGTTCACTGGAAAGAGAAAAAAGATGCATTGCCTGTCCCAGCCTCAGTTTCCTTCTCTGTTGGTTGAAGAAGAAGCTAGATACAGTGATCACTTGGGGCCTTTACAGCTATGATCTACAACACTGACATGGCAGACCCGAACATCTATCCAAGTCTAGTACTGCTGCCAACTTGGGTTGCGTTGGAGAGGTGTGTTCAGAAGGAAGGAGTTAGAGGCTCCACTGTCCTTGGTCCTGATCAGATCTCATCTGGAGCATGAGACACAGTTCTGGGTGTCCCATTTTAGGGAGGACAATGACCAACCAGAGTCTGTCTGGAGATGAAGGAAACAGAAGAGAAATTTAAAAAATAATAATTTAAGCATCTGATCTTAGCGCCCCAAGACTTAGGTTGAAATCCTGACCTGTCACTTACTAGCTGTGTTTACTTGGGCAAGTCGCTGTGTCTCTCTCAGACTCAGTATTCTCTTCTGTTGAATGTGGAACTAGGACTCAATAATCTCTGAGTTTTGTTTTAGTTTCTGTTCCAATAGTCAGAACTTGGCAATGGAAGTGGGAAATGTTATCTTCTAGGACAGAGAGAACTCTTAAACATATTTCAGCAGCTGATGGTCATTTTGATGGACCACTAGGTGGTGACATCATATGCAGAGCTACTGAACTGGAGGCTGGATGACTCATTTTCCTGGGTTCAAATATGGACTCAAACATTTACTAGTGTTTTTCACTTATTGATAAGACCTTCAGACTGTCCTTAAATAACATCTGCTTAGACATTTCCTATCTCTTTCTTTGGGGGGTATGAGCGAATGAGATCTCTACTCCTTCCATTAATTTAACTCATCTGTCATCTGGAATCTTAAAGACTTACCTGGAAGCACTAAGAAATTAAGTGGTTTAACACATTTAGCCAATGTGTGATAGAGACAAGACTTGAATCCAGGGCTTCCCAGCTCTCTCCACCATGGTACCCTATTTCTTAGTGTATCATAGCTCTATATTCAGGGTCTCTGGGTAGAGATTGGACCCTCTACTTCTTGGCACATTTATCTCCTGTGTGGAGAGGCCATAAGGAAGGCAGCCATAGGTTTCCTGGCCAATGCAGCTCCCTATTTAGAACAGAGTGATCTTAGGTCTGGGGCATCTAGGGGGCACCATAGTACACAGAGCACCAGGCCTGGAGTCAGGAAAATTCATCTTCCTGAGTTCAAATCTAGTCTCAGACTCTTACTAGCTATGTGACCCTGGGCAAGTCACTTAACCCTGTTTACCTCAGTTTCCTCTTCTATTAAATGAGCTGGAGAAGGAAATGGTGAACCACCTCAGTATCTCTGCCAAGAAAATCCCAAATTGGGTCATGAAGAGTTGGCCCACCTAAAAATTGTTGAACAACAAAAATTCCAAGTCTCATTGGCTACTAGGATGTCAGGGAAAGAATGGGAGATACAGAAGCAGATGGCACATCTTTGAGCTTTCTTAGCTTGATGACTTTTGCACACCACTTAATTTCTGGGCGATTCCCTTTCCTCCTCTCTTAGAGGAGGAGTTGGGACTAGGTGACCTCTGGGGACCCTCCTAGTGCTAACATTCAAGAAATCTCTCAGTCCTTCTTCTGACACCCCATCACATCAAGGAAGCGACCCAGAATTCTCTGAGACTGACCCAGTACATGGCACCAAATTATAATTTGGCGTGGGGCAATGCAACTGTCAAAGATAGTCTGCTGACATTTTCTCCCATTCTCAGGCAGACATGTTCTCAGGAGCCATATTTATCAAGCTGGCCCTCGGGCTGGACCTTTACCTGGCCATCTTTATCCTACTGGTCATCACGGGGATCTTTACTGTTGCAGGTGAGTTCTTTAGGCTTTGGCCTCTGCAGGGTGCTCTCTATCTGATTCCCTGCCCTCTGGCCCCACTGGACTCCTCAAGACTGATTTGGAAAAGCAAGACAGTATCTTTTATGAGGCTATGCTGACTGCACTGGACTGGTTAGCCTAGAGGAAAGAGACTTTAGAGACTCACGATCTCAAACTGCAAGCATTCCGAAGGTGTCGTGGGGGCAGTCAGGTGGGTAGTGGACAGGGCTTCAGTCCTAGAATCAAGAAGACTCTTCCTGAGTTCAAATCCAGCCTCAGACACTTACTAGCTACATGACCCTGGGCAAATCACTTAACCCTATTTGCCTTAGTTTTTTTCATCAGTAAAATGAGCTGGAGAAGGAAATGGAAAACCATTCCACTTTCTTTGCCAAGAAAATCCCAAATGAGGTTATGAAGAATCATAAATGACTGCAATGACTAAAGAGCAACATGGAGGATAGGGATTAGATTTATTTTTGCCCCATAAGGCAGAGCCCAAAGCAAAGAGCAGACATTGTAAGGAGGCAAACTTGGGCTGAGTAGAAGGCAGAACTTCCTACTTGTGACAGGTGCCCCAAAGCAGAACAGGCTGCCTCCAGAGGTAATGAGTTCCCCATCACTGGAGACCACCCAGCAGACTGGATAATCACTTGTCAGGGATGTTAGAGTGAGTTTTCTTTGGGGGCATGGGTCAGATTCAATGATGAATGAGGACTCTTGTGGTTCTGAGATTTTGTGCTTTTATTACTAAGATGATGAGAAAGGTGTCTGGTTTAGTGAAATATGACTTGAGGCCTGGGTTCAGATCTGGTTCTGATTCTGTGAAATGTTGGGTAAATTGTATTCCTTTTCTAGGCCTCAGTTTCCTCATTTGTGAAACAATGGCTATTGAGCTGGAATGAATTTCTGAGATGATCCAGTCTCAGTCCTGTGCATCTGTGCTGGGACAACATCCATTTATTCCACATCTGCCCAGACAGAAAGAATGTGCCCCCAGGATCTAGTTTGCTGGACTTGGGCATCTGTGGGTTTAAGGAGAAGGGATCAAGTCTATAGAGGAATGGTGGGAGAAGTCAGATAGGTAAAGTCCAAGGCAGCGAGTGAATGACCACTCAAGAGAACCCAGAAGTCCCCTATGAACATCAGGGTCAACCCTGTTGGATACACGTTGCAGGCAATGGAGCATCATGCAGAGAGCAGATGAATGGACTTAGGAGACTTTATTCCAAGTCGTAGCTCCTCTAATGGGTGACTTTAAAGATGTCAATGCCCTTTTCTGAGTCTTAGTTTCTTCCTCTATAAAATAAGTGGTTTGGACCAGATGACCCCTTGAAGTTCTAAATCTTATGGATACAAAGAACTGCCAGTTCCATAAGGCTTTAGAATTTTCCTGAGTTCCCAACAACCCTGGGGATGTTGGGCATGACAGGGAGGACCAGAGATTTGGACATTCAGAAGGACCCTTAGAGGTTCTGGGTTCTAACTCCCTCGTTTTACAAGGGAGGAAACAAAAGCCTAGAGGTGAATTTATCTGTCCAAGACCATACAGGTGAGTAGCTAGCACAGAGTGGGTGCTTAATAAATACCTATTGATGAATTGATTGATTAATCTGGCAGAGCATAAATTCAAACCCAAGTCCTTGAACTCCAATTCCTTCCTTCTTTCCCCTGGATAATGGTGTTATTATCTTCATTTTTATACATGAGGAGATAGAGAATGAGAAAGCTTAAGGGACTTGCCCTGTCTTACAGAGCTGGTAAGGGCCAGAGGTAGGATTTGAGCACAAGTCTCTCTAGGCTCCATGGTCATTGCTACATCTACTCTACTAGATCATACATGATTACTGGCCATTATGGCAGAGTATTGGGTCAGGGATTAGGTGGGTGAGAGGAGGAGAACCAAATGGTCACAGGGAACAAAGAACTCTCCAAGCAGATGAGCCAAAGTCATGGCAAGGAGCCAGGAGTCCAAGGATCCCCAGGGAGGATTGGGAGGAAGCAGATGAAACATCAAAGAAGCAGTGGTTTCTATTGTCACTGTACTGTTTTCCTTCCCCTGAAATCCGAATGTCCTCATTTCCTTCCTTGTCCTTGGCAGGTGGTCTGGCCTCTGTGATTTACACTGACACCCTGCAGACAGTCATTATGCTGGTTGGTTCTTTCATCCTCACTGGCTATGGTAGGTATGGCCATATCAGGAACGAGACCTCCCTGGGAAATAGAGGGTGGACCTGAGACAGTGGGAGGATTTGGGTAAGACCCAGAAGCCAGGGAGATTGGTCCAGGCTCTGTCTGTCTGTCCATTTCCTCTGGAGTTTCTATTCCTGCTTTCTGGAAAGCTGTGGTTTTAGTCATGGAGGACAAGAAGAGATCACTTTATTATGGGAAGCAGAGAGGACACTGGCCCTGGATTCAAGATGACCTGGATAATGGTCCCAGCTTTGGGAATTAACTCTGTGCTCCTGACCAAGTCACTTCTACTCTCTTTGCCTCAGTGTCTGTACCTGTAACATGGGCGGAGTGGACTAGATAACCTCTGAGCTTCCTGTCAGTTCTACATCTGTGATAAGGCTGTGGTCCATATGTGATCTCAGGTCCCAACTGTTCCAGGCTTTCTCTTCTTCCTGTGCTAGATTGCTTTCTCCACCTGCATCTACTTCAGTCCATCAGGGTAGTATTCCCAGAGCTATGGTAAGCCTGTCTCTCTGTGTTTCTGGTCTCTTTCTGTCTGTCCATCTGTCTCTCCCTCCTTCTCTCTTTCTATTTCTACCCTAGGGATAACAGTAGTGTTTGTGTGTGTGTGTGTGTGTGTGTGTGTGTGTGTGTGTGTGTATGTACACACTCCTACTATATACTACATAGCTCCTAAGCACCACCTGGTACACTTCTTATTAACACAAAATTAATTACCATCATACCATTAATTTTTAAACATAGTTATTAAATAAGGCTTGTGCAATAATAATCCTAATATTTACTCGACAGAAGGCAAAAGTGGAAATAATCATAACTTCAAATCAAGAGAAGGCAAACATCCATTAATGAACCTGACTCATACTTTCTTGCCAATACATACCATTCTCCATATAGAAGAATAGGCACACACTTAAAGAAACTTAATGTGTATATCCAGGAGTGAGAAACTCATGTGCTGGGGGCAAATCATCATTCTAGACAGTAGATTTTGATGTCTTTGGTTCATTCAGGAACAATACACACCAGAATTTCTAGCTTCCCTTTCTTATTCTTATCACTCTCTTGATGGGGAAAGCTGTTCATCTCCTGCTCCGAAGCTGGTGAAGCAATAACAAGCTCTTTTCACTCATAGCCTCCCTTACCAAGGCTCTGAGAAAAAGTGTTACACACTTAAGCCTCAAGACTGCCAAACTCTTTAGATCTTTAAATAGGAGGAGATGCTGCTTCATCCAATCAACTCCAAGCTTTATCTCAAGGCAAAGATTAGTTCACAATGAAACAGAGGCAAAGCTTGTCTTTCTCCTTGTTGAACAAGAGAGGAAAGAAAAGAGCATACCCAAGCATTCCAGAGAAGTTTCTCCTTTCTCAAGCTATAGATGGCAGTAGAAAGCACTATATTTTAATATGTGGCACAGCAGCACTATTCAGCAATCATGACAGTTTTAGCTCTAACATTTTGAAGAAAATCAACCTACAGTTTGTCACACACTTCTCTGCCTTATTAAAGAGAGAGTGGTCAGCACTACCAGTTGCACACCATGCTCGCCTTCCTCCTGTAGGTGCAACTAGCTAGAACAGAGACAGAAATGACCCTAAGGTGACAAATAATATTCATAAGTGTTCTGGAGTCAAGGCAGGCAGCAGAGAAGTTCCACTCAGGAGAGGGATGTCAACCCATCAATCTCAGGGCAGGGACTTAGAAGAACTAGCAGATGGGTTCCACATGTTGTTGGTTATCATAGCCATTCTCATCTGTCCTCATTTCACTGAGTTTACCCAGTATATTTCACCAGTGAGTGTTGGTTATTTTTGCAGTGCAATTTAGAAAGATTATAGCACTTGAAGGATACTCCTCTTACAATTTCTCTCTTAAACTATTCAGGAACAACCTGCTGTGATTTGTAAAAATTTATTTTTGGTTGGACTCTGAATATTTATATAGGTGGTTGCCAGTGATTTAATTTCTAAATCCCAAAATGAATTACTAAAGTAAATGGAATTTATGGTAATTTTATTTACAATAGAGGGAAGATATTAAGGAATGAGAGAGAGAAGAAACCCCGAGCTTCCTCTGAGTCAAGTAGAAATACTAAGATCCTAATCAGGGAAAAGAGTTTCAAGATGATGAGCCTTTCTTGGAGGTTTACAGGGTCACTAAGTCAGCCTTTCACTCACCAATGGTGACCCTCTAAATGGAAAGAAGTCTGGGTCTGTCTTCTGGTCGCTCCTCAAGTGTCTGTCTTCCAGTCTCTCCTCTGAATCAGAGAGCTCTTCAATCTCCTCGAATAGAATATATCTTCTTCTGGCCTCTGGTCCTCTTCTTAAAGATCTTTTTTCTCTTGTGTCACCTCCCCTAAATTTCATGTCTACCAATCACAGCAGACACTTTTCTCCAGGTCTGCCCACTCTTTAGTTCACACCTTCTTTGGTTAGATTATACCTTTTTTGGGTTACTTAACACCTTTTTTTGTTAATTCACCTTTTGTAGTTACTTAACACCTTTTTGTAATTAAAATGGATAGATCTACTTAAAATACTGAGTTATCACCTTTTGGGGATTAACATCTAAAAATAGATTGGGAATTACAATTTAATCTTCACAATAAAGGAAGAGCTAAGTATCTTCACTGTTACAATTAGGAGATAGCTAAATCCAATCTTCACAGATTCCATGCTTTCATTGAAATCTTTAGAGTTCTCTGACTAACCAGATGTTGACTCATTTTCCCATATCCCTATATGTATTCAAAGATACCAGAATGTCTTTTCATGACTTGGAAATAACTTTCCCTTTTATTATTAATACTTGCCCTGTTGATTGATCTGCTTCTACTCAAGGTCTTCCCTTGAGTTTTCTTCTTCCTGAGATCTTCAGTGATTTCTATTTTTTTCTTTATTTTCTCCTATCACTTCCCTTCCCTTTGATGGCAGTTTCTCTGGAGGCCAGCCCTCAAAGATATCTCAGCCTCTTCCCACACTGGGTATTTCATGGTTCACTAATCTTTGCCTCAAGTGTCTTCTGGGAAGACAAAATTTACCCCTTCTGTATACTTTGCACTTTCCCTCAAGTTCAGTCGACCTCTACACATCCTCCCTACCTCAAAACACACACACACACACACACACACACACACACACACACACACAGATGGTGCCCTGTTCTCTGGTTGTGGCACTTTTTCTGGATACTGCCTTGATCCCTCTTGCTATCATTACATGCTGATTACATTTCTTCAGTTTGACTCTCCTTGGCATTGCAAGAAGAAGGATGTTTGAGTATAGAGTTGAGTTCTGTTGCAAGCCTATGAATGGGCTTGTACAGCCTTGCTGCCTGGTGGGTGGTGAAGGACAGAGTACTGGGTGAAGATGGTAGGGGAGTAGATATTAACCTTATCAGTTAGGTTTTTTCCTTGTATAGATTCCTGATGCCTTGAAAATGGAGACAGTGGGAGTTACTTTATCTTTTGCACACAAGTCCCATTTTGGAAAGATATGAATGGTTGTGCCAATTGGAGAAAATATCTAGTCCCTCTATCTTTTTGGTCATATGATGCAGAAAAAAGATTCCCCTTCTGCAGCTCTGGAGAATCCAACCTTGATTCTCCTGGCATGTGAGTTTCCTCCAATGAGGGTTTATCATTATATGGAGGTGATTCTTAATCCCTAAAGGTTCTGCCAGAGAAGCAAACTCTTTCCAATGCCATTGAACTGGAAAGGTTTCACATGTGAGTCCAGGGAAAATGTGTGTACGTACCATGTGCCTGACACTATTCTAGTCCCTGGGAATTCAGAAACAAAAATGAAGAAGCCTAGTCCTTGGGGAAGTAGATTTCCATTTCAGTTTAGAGTGGTTGCTATCTTGATGGGTAATTGGAGTACTTCTATGAATGACTAATTGTGAATTACATATGCCCTGCCCAGAGTCAAAGAGTTCAGAAAATTGTTTAGGACATTGTCTAATTATTGTGAAAAGGGAATTTATCTTTTCCCCCTTTTTGACTATGGGTACCTGGCATTAGTTTGAACTCAAGCTGGAAGTGAAGACTGTGTAAGGCAAATCATTGGATAAATTTAGTCACGAGGGCAGAACAAGAACCAGAAAAATGGAGCAAGGCAGCCAAGAATATCATGAGACAGCAAAGCAATTTCCCAGGCACTGGCTCTTGGGCATTCCAGGCAAATTAGAAAACTATGGTTGGCTCCTGAGATGTGACATGTGAACATTAGTGAGTGGAGAAAAGACTTTATAAAGGTGAGGTGGGGAGAAAGTGGGGTTTTGGCATGCTTGTTGATGATGCTGACTGAACCCTTGGTGAGTGTAGCAAGAAGCAAAATGGCGGTCACATATTAGCCAGATAATTACCTTTTATTTCTCTCTCCTATTTTTCCCTCTTTTCCTCCTACTACTTTTGATTTAATAAAATTATTATTCAAAGGAACAGTCTCTTAAGTTTAATTCTTACATTTCCTGTGCTTTCTGGGTGAGTAAGAACCCTATTGTGGGACTTCATCATGTCGTTGGGGCTTGTTGTTCCTGAGGAACTTGTGACAACAAAGTGTCAATAACAGGGCAGTGACCTATGAGGAAACTTTCTTCTTGAACCTTTATCATTCAACCAGTCAATAAATTTTTAAACACCTACTATGTGTTGGGCATTGTACTAAGTACTGGATTAGTGTGATGAGAAGCACCAATTAACTCAAGAACAAACAAGAATGCAATGCTGGGACTAGCCAGTACTTCAAAGATATACAATTTCATTGGTGGAGTCTTCTTTCCCCCTCTCCCTATACCAGTACAGATCATAACCCCTTCAGTTTGTAGTTCTTAGAGCAAGGAAAAAAATGACCATCCAGCAGAATTAGAGATGAGTCTCTCTAAACTCAGTCCTCTCAAGGCAAACACACGTTGTCCATCACTGAGCCAACACTCAAAGACTTTCTAATTGATCAGAACCTTTCTGACCTTGCACTCAGCTGTTACCATCCTTGAGAGTCTTGGGAGACCTCCACTTAACAAGGAGACATTAGAGGAAGATCACAGGGAAGGACTGTTGTGATCCCATATCAGGGACCATAATAGGCACTAGGGATACAAAGAAAGAAAGGAAGCCATCTTTGCCCTTGGAAAACTTATGTTCTCCTGTAACCTAACATATCCATAGATGAGCATGATACAAGAGAATTTGAGGTTGGAAAGAGGATGATGGGGGGCACAATAAAGCCTCTTGCCAGGGGGAGGAGCGGGAAGGACAATCTATTTGGGACACTATGGATGTGAATGGCATTCATTCACATGGACATATTTATCATGGACTAAGGACAGCCTCACCTGATGTGACTTCTTGGCTCCCATTGGAGATTCAGAGCTAACTTTTTTCTTGATGTTTTTTAGCTTTTGCTGAAGTGGGAGGGTACGAGGCCTTCACTGAGAAGTACATGAAAGCCATCCCATCTGTCATCACAGACAAAAATGTAACTCTGAACCCAGAATGCTACATGCCCAAAGAAGACTCCTTCCATCTCTTCCAGGATCCCATCACTGGTGAACTCCCATGGCCAGGAATTGTCATTGGAATGAACCTAGTTTCTGTTTGGTACTGGTGCACAGACCAGGTGAGAAGACCATAAGAGAAGAGTGGCCCAAGGACCACTTAACTTTTCTCTTTTTAATAGAAAGGTTGAGATCCTAAATCTAGAGCTAGAAGGAGCCTTAGAGTTCATCTAGTCCATCTTCTTCCTACAGATAGGGAAACTGAGATCTGAAATGGCTAAGTGACTTAACCAAACTCTGTTCAAAGTCTTTCCTGACCCTCTTCTGGTAGCTACTCTCTAAGAGGTAAAATTCTTTTGTAAATACTTCTGTACAACTCTGTCTCATTTAAATACACACACACACACACACACACACACACACACACACACACACACACACACAAGTCAAAACATCACCCCATTGGATCTCTTTGAAAACAAAAGACAACAATTTCTAGGAAACAGACCAATCTCCATAAAATTCCAATTTTCCAAGATCTATTACTTACTTCCTCAGTCTCTCCTCTTCCTCTCTTCTTATTTCTCTTTCCCCCTCTCTCTCATCCTTCCTCACTTTCACCTTCCTCTCTCCCTCAATCTTTCCTTTCTCCCTTCCTCTTTTTCATTCTCTTTCTTCTCTTCTTCCTCCTTCCCTCCCCATTCTCCTCTGTCCTTTTCCCTCCCTTTCCTCTTTCTTCCTCCTTATCTTACACATACACATGTCTACATATACACATCCCTTCTTTCTCTTTTTCCTAACTCTCCCCAAACCCATACACACTCATTGTGTATTCAATTACAGCTCAGATCTCATAGGATCATGCATTTAGAGATAAATGAAACCTCTGAGATCCTCTTCATATTGCAGAGGGGAAAACAGGTCTAGATTATGGGAAAGGACTTTCCCAAAGTCACACAACTAAGGCTTCTTAACAAAAAATTGCCACAGGCTCATGGCTAAAATTACCCAGAGTCAAACCCATTCAGCACTGAAGTTTCTCCCTGATTAGAAGCAAGAAAGGGTTGGTTTGTGAGGATTTCATGGTTGTCCTTCATGATGTTAACCTAATGAGATTAGGAATATGTCCCCAAGCATCCCTAGCTTGCTTCAATCTGCTTGTGTGTGTTAGTTGCACATTCATTCATCTAAAACCTTCTCTAATCTATTTATATTTTTGACAATACTCTTTGTGTTCGCCAAATTTATTGTCTAATTTCCCTTCCCTGCCTTGAATCAGGTTTTTTTTTCTTACACAAAAGCTCTTGAAAGACAAGATCATTATTCTCTCTTCTCTCCCCTTTCCCCATCAGTTGGGCCCAGATGTTGCCCTTTATTATATCTACCTATCAGCAGCAAAGCTCAGAGGATTACACAGGTCATAGAGCCCTTCATTTTCTAGATGAGGAAACTGAGGTGAGGTCACACATGGAATAAGTGTCAGATATGAGATATGAATCCATATTCTCTGACTCCAGAACCAATTAGTCATTAAACATTTATTAAGCACCTACTATGTGCCAGGAACTATGCTAAACATACAAAGAGAGGCAAAAAAAATTCCCTTCCTCAAGGAAGTGATAGGAAGCCACTAGAGTTTATTAAATATGACATGATTGGAGTTAAGCTTTAGAAAAATAACTTTGGTGACTGAAGGGTTGTCTAAAGTGGGGAGAGACTTGAGGCAGGCAGACCCCTCCCCCAGCAGAATACTTCAATAGTCCAGATAGATGATGAGGGTCTGCTCCAGAGTGGGGGTCAGTGTAAGAAGCAAGAAGGGGACATATTCAAGAAATGTCTCAAAGGTGAAACGACAGATCTTGGCACCAGCTTGGATATGAGGGGTGAGATGGTGAGGAGTCAAGAAAAGTCTGAAGTTGTGACCCTGAGGGACTGAGAGGAGAGTGTTGTCCTTAACAACAATGATAAGATAAAGTGGGGATGGGGAATGTTTCAGGATAGCGGAGACCTGGGCATGTTTGTAAGAAGTAGGAAATAAGTCAGGAGAGAGATAGAAGAGATTGAAGATAAATGAAGGAGTAGAGATGACAAAAAGAGGGAGCAATAGGTTGAAGGAGATGGGATGAAGTTGGGTCACTTGAGCAGGTAGAGGTTAGCCTTGGTAAGGAGTAAGACCATTTCATTTTTTGAGACGGGGTGAAGGAGGAGACAGTGGCAGAAGATACCAGAATGATAGATGAGGAAGAAGGAGCTCATGGTGAGTGGATTTAATTGGGGGGGCAGTAAAATATGAGGTTCTGAAGGTTCTCAGTTGAGAGGGTGGAGGCAGGGGGAGATATGGGAGATTTAAGGAGGTATCAAAAAAGGGCTGTAAGAGCTGTTGTGGAGAGTGGGAGAGTGAGTTAATAAAAGTAGGTAAAACAGAATTGCTGGGCAGCAGTGAGGGCCCAGTTGAGTTTATGTGTAGTGGTCTAAGAATTGAAAATAATGTTTCTATCCATATATGTATTTTATAAAGTTTATTAGGGAGGGTAGACAACCATTCCTAAGTAATCTGACTGTGTGGCCCCTAACCTGCCAGTCTCTTTCCTCTTTCCCCCCTCGCCTACCTCCTCTGTTTTCTTCTCTGTTCTTCCCAGATTCTCTCCAAACCTTCACCTTTATTGACCACCAACTGTGCTATCTCAGGAATGTTTGATGGACAGGCTACTCAGGAGGGAGAGGGGATAAAACTTCCTTGACCCAGTGGGACTAGTCAGAATGGTTTCAGGATTTTCTGCACTTTCCCCAACAGCATATAAGTAGGAGGTAATAGTGGGAATGATCCAAGGCTTAGGTCTAGCAGGGCACAATCAGAAAAATCATACTTTCTTGGCTCTGTCTCCCATTGGAGAGTAGAAATACAGTGTGAAGACCCATGTATCCAAATACCTGCCTATAACATTATCAACAGCTTTGATTGAATATCTCCTGCAGTTGGGAACCTACCTACTAGGTTGCCCATTCCAGGGTTGGACAGCTCTAACTCTAGAATGTTTTTCCTTTCCTGAGCTGAAGGTCACCTACCTAGAACTTCCATCTATTGCTTCAGATGAGAATGAGGCCAAGAGAAAGGGAACCTTCTAACTTGAGTAAGGGAGCCCTGGGGCCTGACCCAGTCCACCCTTTCTGCTTCCCTGGCAGGTGATCGTGCAGCGCTGCCTCTCAGGGAAGAACCTGTCCCATGTGAAGGCTGGCTGCATCATGTGTGGCTACCTGAAGCTGCTCACCCTCTTCCTCATGGTGATGCCTGGGATGATCAGCCGCATTCTGTACCCAGGTAAGTCCCCTACTCACCCTCAGGCTCTAGGGACCACTGTGATGGTTCAAGTGGTGGCAACCTATCTTGTCTACCTTGTAGAATACTTCAGTTGGTCAGTAAAGAATGTTAGAGATCTTCGGTTCTCTGTAAATCCCTTTCCCTTCAAGATCTCATTTTGAAGTATGGATTACATTCAGTGAAACTTGCATTTTGAAAGGGATAAGGTACAGGAAAAGAGCATTCAATCTGGAGTCAGTGAGCCTCAAGTTTGGGTCTAAGTTTGACACTACAATAACGTCACTGTCACTTTCTACCTAGTAAGTCCTTCTCATTTCTGGCCTGAGCTTCCTCAACAATGAAAGGAAGGCATAAGGACCAAGTGGCCTCCAATGCCCTTCCAGAGTCCTTTCTAGACCTGCCATTCTATGATTTTTATGGTACTCTCAGGTGGTGATGGAACCTTGATTACTGGTAACACCCATGGAATGGGACCATTGGGTCCATTTAATTTTAATTTTCTATTTCATGATGAGTTGACCAGAAAACTCCTGTAACTTCTGCTCTCATGTCTCTAAACTTGCTACTTCCCTGTTTTAGTAAGGAAAACTTCAGGAACATAATTGAGTTTTCTGAAGCTGATTAAAGATCATGTGGTAAGGGTCCCATGAACTCTGACTGCAAGGGTCCCAAGACATTTGTCATAAGCTCATTCCAGAGAATGGAGGGACAGAAGGAAATCTGCACTTATTAAGTGCCAAACATGTGACAGCTAGATGGTGTGGTGGACAGAGTGCTATACCTGGAGTCAGGAAGAACTGAGTTCAAATCTGACCTCAGCACTTGCTAGTTGGATGACCATGGACAAATCACTTCCCCCTGTTTGTCTCAGTTTCCCATCTGTCAAAGGAGCTACAGAAAAAAAATGGCCAACCACTCCAGTATCTCTGCCAAGAAAACCCCAAATGGGGTCACAAAGAGTCAGACATAATTGACACGAACAACATGTTCCAGGCATTGAACTAAGGGCTTTACAAATATTATCTCATTTGATCCTCGGAATTCTGGAATGTATGTACTATTATTTTTAAAAGAATTTTACAGTTGAGGAAACTGAGGCAAACAGTGGTTAAGCAACATGTCCAAGATCAAACTAGTAGTAAGTGTCTGATTTGAACCCAAGTCTTCCTGAGTCTAGGTCTGGTATTCTATCAAATGTGCTACCTCCACAGAAAGGAGGTGCTTGAAGATGTTATCAAGGACACAGTCATTTCTGGTGATGTGGCATAGCTTTATTATTGTCCCAGACCTTTGTGTAGCTGTACGGGTCCCAGTATTCTCTACTGTTTGAGATTCCCAGGGACACTTATAATATAAGGAAATGCAAACCTAGAAACACATGGGAAAAAAGCCAGCCAAGTAATTGGAAGTCCCAGAGTTCCATAGATCTACCCCACCAAAGTCTTACCTGACTCTTTTATTCTCCCTCCTAGCAATACAGTCCCCTGTGATGGTCTGGAACTAGAATACAAACTCCAGCTTTGTTTTTCTAGTTTGGTTACCATCAACCTCAGAGGAAAAGAGGGACTTGTGTCTTCCACAGGTTACTGGCTGCCTTCCTGATTCATAGACTGGAATGCATTTGTAAGACTGGGCTGGGGGTGGGGTGGGGTGGTGGGAGATAGAGTCATAATTCTGAATATGAACTCTCATGGCCTGACTGTCTCCAGGGGGTTACAGAGCCCAAGGCCATTCCTGAAGGGGGAGGAGAGAAGGAATAGAAAGGAAATATTATATTGTGTCTTCCTCAGTCCTTTATCTACACGCTAAACTAATTTGAAATGAGCATTGGGAGTGGCCTAGAGGAAAAATAATTTACAAGATTTAATACCCAGGGGAAGAAAATTTAGAAAGGAAAAGGAGTCATTTCTTCTCCCTTGCTTGTAAAGTCCAAGGGCTTTTTGAAAGAACTATTGAGGGGAGTCTCCTCTTTTCTCCCCCATAGTCTGTCTTCATGAGCTTCTGTCCAGCCCCCATCTGAGTCCCAAGCTGAAGGGTCTAAAGCAATCTCCCTGTAGATTGTTGGATAAGTAGATAGATGATAGGTTGATAGGTAGGTAGATATGTAGATAGATAGATAGATAGATAGATAGATAGATAGATAGATAGATAGATAGATAGATAGATGGATGGATGGATGGATGGATGGATGGATGGAAGGATGGATGGAAGGATGGAAGGATGGAAGGATGGATGGATAGATAGATGATAGATAGATAGATAGATAGATAGATAGATAGATAGATAGATAGAAAGATAGATAGATGGATAGATAGATAGATAGATAGATAGATAGATAGATAGATAGATAGATAGATGGATAGATAGATAGATAGATGGATGGATGGATGGATGGATGAATAGATGGATAGATAGATGGATAGATGGATGGACGGATGGACAGACAGACAGAGAGATAGATGTATGAATATATATATATATATATGTAGACACATAAATAGATGCACAGATTGACATAGAGACACAGATAGATGATAGAAAGACAGACAGATATACACACACAAAGATAGATCAATATACAAATACATTCATAGAACATTTAAGAGCTTTCCCTATGTGCCAGACACTATGCCAAATGTTGGGGATGCAAATATTAACCATAAAAAAGTCTCTGCCCTACAGAAGATGACATTCTAATGGAGGAAGTGAACATATAAAGGGGGAATGGTGAGGAGGAGAGTAGCATAGATACCAAGGGTATAGATGTAGGTGGTATTGTGGCATGGAGTCCTGGTTCCAAGCAAGATGAAGCAAAATCTCAAATGCCCCAGCCCATCCCACCAAGGATAGAGATCAAAATTAGGGGATTGGGAAGAGGGATAAGGATGATGTCCAGAGTGCTGGCAATCTTGTGGAATAGAGAAGCCTAGGAAGTGGCATGGAGACTTGACTCAAGAAGGCAAAAGCTTGTCTATCAGAACCCAGAGTTCAAGGTTCTAGGAGGAGTGGGGGAGTGGAGATGTAGGTGTACACACAGTCATAGCAAAGGATAAGGTTGAAACCAGCATGTAGCTGAAAACTGGGAATTTTACTCAATTCATGGCATGAACCTGTTTTGTTGTGGTCTGGGTTTGAATGCAGGTTCTTGAATGTGGGATATGAAGTTCTAGGGATTGAGTGAGTATTAAATATCACTGAAAAAAGTTTCATATCCAAGATATATAACACAAGAGCTATTCTCTAATAGAGAAATGATAAAAATATATGAATAAAAGCTTTTCAAGAGAAATTCTTATTTCAAGCTACAAATGCCCATTTGAAAACATGCTCTAAATAACTAAGTATAAGACAAATATAAATTACAACTCTAGATTTTTATGCCAAATCATGAAAATTGGCAAAGATTACAGAAATGGGAACAATCAATGCTAGAGGGCTATGGGAAAACAGGCATTCGGTTGGTAGAGCTGTGAACTGGTCCTACCTTTCTGAGTATCAATTTAGAATAATGCAAGAAAAATGACTTAACTGTCCATATTCTTTGACTCAGCAGTCACATGTCCAAGAACATTCCCTCAAAAAGCCAATGACAGAAATAAAGGTTCACAACCCAACAAATTATTAATAGTGGCACTTTTGTAGTAGTAAAGAACTGAAAACAAATTGAGTACCCAGTGATTGAAGAATGATTGAAAGGCCTGAGTCTTAGGCATATACTGGGATGTTACTATACTGTTAGCAATGAAAAAATCTGAGAAATTCAAAAAAAATGGGAGGATTTGTAACAACTGATGCAGAATAAAATCAGCAAAAGTAAGAGAACAATATTCACAGTGTTTTATTATTTTAAATAACTATAAAATTTAAAATTAGATCTCAAATAATAAAAATATTATATTTTTAGAGGTTTATTAAATGATCATTAGAAATCAAGGAATAAAGAGGATACAAAATAAAAAAAACATGTGCCTATGGCTGGTTAGCCATTTTCAAAATCCCCACCTTACCACCATCACTGCTGATGCTACATCATGCCCAAAGAGGAGGAAGAGACTCAACGCCCACTCCCTTTATCTTCTGTCTATAGGAAGTCAGTGGGCTCTTGGGAAATGTAGTTCTTTTTTAGGGTAACAGATTTTCAATTATACATTAGTTGTTACATAATTTACATTGTTGTTTATACATATACATAGTTGTTACATAATAGTTGTTACATAAATTAACATTATTATTAATTAATTATATAATTATAAATTATATTTATTTATATATATTTATATAAATTATAAATTAATAATAAATTAATAAATCAATAAAATAAATAAAAAATAACATTAAATAAAAATAGGATCATAGATGAATGGTCAGAGTAGGAAGGGGGGAAGCATTTATTAAGTACCTACTACATGGTAAACACTTCGCAAATATTTCATATGAGTCTTGTTACAAGGGAATCACTTTAAAAGACTGATATATATTAATTTAAGGTCGCCAAGGAATTCAGCTATGTAATTCCTAAATGAAAAACTCAAGTCAGCCGTCAGCCTTTTTTGGAGTTTAATTACAAACAGGAGGAAGAAAGGAATTAGAGATAGAGAGAGAGAGAGAGAGAGAGGAATAGGGCTTAAATACCCCTTCTGTTTAGGCTGGGCCAAAAGGCCCAAGCCCTTAGATAGCTGGGGCAAAGAAAAGAGATCAGTCCCTATCACTCACGTGACCAAAATGGAGAAACAGTTTCAGAGGCCCCCACCTTCAGCTTCCTTCCGTGCGCAAGCTTCTCTGAGTCCACCGCAATCACCCTGACCAAACTCCTCCTCTCAGTTCTCCCATCTACCAATCACTGTTCATCAATTTCCCTGTGCCAATGGAGGCTCTAGCTTAACCCAGGACCGCCCAGAGGCTTTGCACATGTCTGTTGAAGGTCATATTTTCAAATGATTAAATCTTTGATCTAGGCTGCAGCCCTTTCTAAATCCTGTTAGGACTGAATAGGGTGGAGATTGATTCCAAGTATCTCCATTGTATCAATTCTAAAATCAATCAAGACTCAAAGAAATTCCTGTTCTATGCTTAAGCATAGGTCAAAGTCCTTTCCATTGTTCAGCAAAGGGTTTCTGTCCTAAAGTAATCTTAAGAAGGGAAGAGAAGGAACCTCCCATGCCAATGGGGTTCCCATTCCAATAGACTATCAGTAAGAAATTTTCCAAGTATGAAATATCCCAATGGTGAAATTTCCAACATTTATAAGTCTAAGGAATTTTGAGGTTTACAGTCTCACAAGAAACCAGAGGAGTAGGTACTATTATCATCCTCATTTTACAGTTGAAGAAATGAAGGCAGAAAGAAGTTGTGACTTGCCTAGGGTCACACTAATAATATCTGAGGTCAGATTT
Source organism: Monodelphis domestica (assembly GCF_027887165.1). NCBI lineage: Eukaryota > Metazoa > Chordata > Mammalia > Didelphimorphia > Didelphidae > Monodelphis > Monodelphis domestica. The sequence goes on along the minus strand of NC_077229.1, from coordinate 17,921,743 downwards.
GATTCCATATCCTCTGACTTCAGATGTTTATTCTATTGAATCATACTGCCTCCCCATTTTGAGAATTCATTGAAATCTCCCTAAAAAGAAGTTGGATGCTGAGTAACAAAAGTGAAAAAAAAACCATGTACAAGAAAATAGATCATAAGACATATCTACCTATGTAGCCTAAGAATTCGGGATTTAAAATTTATCCCCAACATCTCTGATACTGCCCCACCACAGTGCAGACCCTGCTTGGATTATTGCAATGGCTATTGGAGGATCGGTAAGCCTCAAGGCTCCCCTAGCCCAACCCAATCCATCCTCCATTCAGTCACTAAAGTCATTTTCCTAAAACTCAGGTCTGACCACATAAGCCCTTACTGAATAAACTCCAGTGGTCCCCTGGCACTCCAGAGGTAGATGCAAAATACTGGTCAGCATTTAAAGTCCTTCACAACCTGGCCCCTCCTACGTTTCCAGTCTTGGACATCTTCCTGCCAATACACCTACCACAGAGTCTTGGATCCAACGACACTGGTCTCCTAGCTATTCCATGAACAAGATACTCTATTTCTCAGCTCTGGGCATTTTCTCTGGAAATTTCTGGAACACTTTTCTTCATCCATTTTGCTTGTAAGCTCCTTGAGAGCAGAGACTGTCTTTTGCCTTTTTTTGTACCTTCAGTGTTTAGCATAGAGTCTGAGGGCACATAGTAGGGTCTTAATAAGCATCAGTTAACTAATTATTTAGTTATAGAGAAATATTCTCTGAATCGGAGGTTCTTAACTTGGAGTCCATGAACTTCAAAGAAAGCCTCTTTTGGTAGCTCCAGTCAGTGTAATTGGTTTTCTTTTTAATTCTATGAATTTTATGTTATAAACCTAAAAACAATATGTTAAAAAGGAGTCTAAAGGTTCAGTCAAACTGCCAAAGGGAGTCAGGACACTCCACAAAATGAAAAATCCTGGTCTAAACAGAGAATATTGTGCAACTCAACGGATTAAGTCACTTTGTCAGATGTTGCTGGATGTATTCGTCTTTGTTATGGAGAGGCAGGGACAGAAGGCTTTTTTCCCTCCAGAAATGATTGTGATGTAGTCAATCAAATGACAAGCTTTTGTTAAGTTCCTACTGTGTCCCAGAAATGGCGCTGCTTTGAGGAATACAAATACAAAAATAAAAAGCACTGCTTTAAAGGCAACAAAGGGCCACAAAATGTATTTTTTAAATAGGTTTTTAAGAGTCAAGACATCCTGATACTGAAAAAGTGAGAAGCAGACGGGCAGGGTTTGTGCCCTCCTGGCTGTTAGATCCAGCTCTTAAAATAGGTACATTCTCAAAGGAGTCCATTCCGTGTGGGAGCGGTCAGGCAGAATGTGCCGGCTCTATCAGCCCTCACCAAGGCAGACCCGCACAATCTCCCTCTGCGGTTCCCACACCAATGGCCTTGGCTGTCCACTCTGCCTGGACCCAGGTTGATGGGCTCTCTCTGATTCTCTCCACAGATGAGGTGGCCTGTGCAGTGCCTTCGGAATGTGAGAAACACTGTGGAACCAGGGTGGGCTGCACCAACATGGCCTACCCGAAGCTTGTGATAGACCTCATGCCCGATGGTTAGTGCCCCTCTGAAGTTTTCATCTCACTCATCATGGAGTGCTGTGAGCAGTGAATTGGGTGGTCTCTGGCAAGAACTGGAGCCCTTTCCTCCTGTTTCCCAGTTAGGAGGGACCTCAGTGGCCATCTCTTCCAATCTGACCTTGACTAATAATCCCCTCTACCTTGTACCTAATAAGGAGTCACTCACCCAGTCTCCACTTAAAGACCTCCAATGGTAGCCCATTTGACTTTGGGATAACACCAGTTTTTAGGATGGTTTTTTTCTTAACATCAAGCCTAATTCTGGTTTCTTGTAACTTCTCTTATTGACTCCTGGTTCTACACTATGGGGCCAAGCTGAACAAGACTAATCTCTCTCTCTCTCTCTGTCTCTGTCTCTCTCTCTCTCCCTCTTTCCCTCTCTCTCCCTCTCTGTCTCTCCCTCTCCGTCTCTGTCTCTCTCTGTCTCTCTCTGTCTCTCCCTCTCTCTGTCTCTGTATCTCTGTCTCTCCCTCTCTCTCTCTCTCTCTCTGTCTCTCTCTCTGTATGTGTCTCTCTGTCTCTCCCTCTCTCTGTCTCTGTATCTCTGTCTCTCCCTCTCTCTCTCTCTCTCTCTCTCTCTCTCTCTCTCTCTCTCTCTGTCTCTCTGTCTCTCTGTCTCTCTCCCTCTCTCTGTCTCTCTCTCTGTATGTGTCTCTCTGTCTCTCTGTCTCTCCCTCTCTCTGTCTCTATATCTCTGTCTCTGTCTCTGTCTCTGTCTCTCTCTCTCTCTCTCTCTGTCTCTGTCTCTCTCTCTCTCTCTCTCTCTCACCACTCACTAGCCTTCTTGGCCTCCTCTAGACCCATTTCCTTATTTTGCCAGTTCTGACATTTGGACATTCTCTTTACTACGGTTCCTTCCAGTTCTGACATTCTCTTTCTAAGGTCTGTCTTAGCACTGCCACTCTCTGTTCACTGTCACACCCTGAGCTCTAACATTCTGTTTGGACTATTTTCAAAGGTTTAGGAACTATATAAAGACAGCCTAAAGCCATGGCACTGGCTCCTAAACTCAGAAAGATTTCCTTTATTTCTGATTTCCTCTTTTTGTTGTCGTTCAAGGACTTCGGGGGCTGATGTTGTCTGCCATGTTGGCATCGCTCATGAGCTCCCTCACCTCCATCTTCAATAGCTCCAGCACACTGTTCACCATTGACATCTACACCAAAATCCGAAAGCAGGCATCAGAGAGAGAGCTCCTGATAGCGGGAAGGTAATAGAGCTAATAACAGCTGGCATTTATATAGCACTTTAAGGTTTGTACTGTATTGGGGAGCTGTCCTAGAGGGATGTTGGACGTTACAACCCACCTAGGAAGTCCCCAGAGACCGTTAAGCACCAAACCCTTGGCTTATGGAAACAAAATGTATTTTAATCAAGGGAATAAGGAAAACTGATAGGTAAGACCCTAGCACTCTTCAAACTAAGTGCACTCAACTTCTAAGTCCCCTGCTCAAGGGGAGCCTTCTGTTTCTTCTCTGGGCCCTGCCTACAGCTCCCTGTGCTACCTAAAACCCTTTCCCACACTATCTGACTTATCCCAATCTCTCCATCAGTAATTAAGAAAGAAAGAGAAATGGCCTGGGTTTGACTGCTACACCACATAACCCGAAGTTATGGATGGAAAGCTTTGGACTACCTTAGCCCAAGAGGAATTCTGGCAGATGGACACTGGCAGATGATCTTTGGACTCAGGAAAATTGATTTCCTCCAAATAAAATCTCTACTGAGAAATCAAAGATTTCTTCACGAAATCTTGACTATCCTGGGAGACTCTCTTAGAGCAAAACCCCAGCTTTAGCTTGATGGAAATTCAGGCAGGGAGTCAAAAACCTACTTCCAGCTCAGAGGAAAATCCAAGAAGGGAGGAATTTCAGTTATTTTCAGTTCAATTCCCACAATTCCTTTTCCTACCCAGAATCCTCTCCCAGGACTTATCTAAAAATTCCCTTCTTTCAACTAACCCTAACTATATTCCAACAATTCCTACAACACATGTTAGCTCATTTGATACTCATAACAACCCTGTGAAGTAGATGCCATTAATATTCTCATTTTATAGATGAGGAAATGAAGGCTGAGAAAGGATATGTGATTTGCCAGGAGTCACATAACTAGTGAGTGTCTGAGGAAGGATTTGAACTGATGTCTTCCTGAATCTAAGTCTGGCACTGTAGTTATCTCTCGACTGGCTACCCTATGGACACCTTGGCCAGACTGTGCTGGGATTCTCTTCCCTAAACTCTATGTAGCTTACAAATGGTAAGGAAGTAAACAAGATTGCATCGATGGCTTTCTGGGTAGAAGTAGGCTAGCAAGACCTAGGAAGCCATGTTTACAATGTACTAAATTATAGAGAGCTTAGCATAAGATTTAATAGCTCCATGAACTCAAGGAGTTATAGATTTGAGGCAATTTAATGCATACTTACTAGTATATTTAGAATACTCTTCTAGGGTCTAACAGATAGGAAACAGGACAGAAAAAGAGTCCTTGTGCTCCTGGATCTTCCACTCTGCTAGAGGGATATACACTATGTACCAAGATAATCAAATACAAAGTATAAAAAGGCAATTTCAAGAGGAAGAGCATCCTAATGCCTTGGGTGGTAGAGATTCAACTAACCCTTCATGAAGGAAGTGGCATCAGAGCTGGGCTTTGAAGGAAGCTACAGATTCTACAAAGTGAAGAGGGAAAACTGAGTGTATTCCTGACTTGGCTGACCGCTAATACAAAGACATGGAGGCTGGAGATAAGATGCAAAGTGTTGGGAGCAGCTAGCCAGCCAGTTTGACTAGAGTAGAGATGACTTCCAAGGTTTCTTCTAGCTCTACACTGTCTAAGCCCATGATGAGTCAGATGCAAGAACTGAAGGGAAATAGAATTGATGGGACTTGATAATGGATTAAATGCAGGAAACTGGGGGTGGGGGGATCAAGAATGACTTTACAGTACAGGGTCTGACTGATAAGATGATGAGGGTGTCTTTATTGACATTGTCCATAGAATCCAGCCTGAGTCCTCTTAGGGACCTGGGAGGAAGGCCAGGAAAAGGCATGAGTGTATGAAGAAGATGAAACCTAGCTTTATGCCTTCCTCTAATCTCCCCCACCTTACACTCTCCCAAAGCTGACTTTCCCTTTTCCATTCCTGATGGTGTCAGGGGCTGTTCCAGTACTTTGCAACACAAGGCTTGTGATCTCAGGGGAAAGAGCCTCTTGGGGATTCTCTGCACCCCACACACACCAGGGGAAGAGCCCCGTTTGTCCATTCTGGTTATAATTCTCAGGCCTGTTGATATAAATATGTTTCTAGGTTGTTCATCATCATCATGATTGCCCTCAGTATTGCTTGGGTCCCATTAGTCCAAGAAGGTCAAAATGGCGAACTTGTCCAGTATGTCGAATCCATATCTAGCTACCTTGGGTCCCCCATTGCAGCCGTGTTCCTGCTTGCCATCTTCTGCAAGAGAGTTAATGAGCAGGTGAGTCAGAATGGGGAAGAGTCCAGTGTGTGGAGGTGATTGCATGGGGGTCCCAAAATGTCACTTCCTTCCTTGTCCATGGACGCCCCCAAATCCCAGGTTTCCAGCAGCAATTGGACAGAATAATTGTCCATTAAAATGCATAGTAGAAAGGTCTCTGAACTAGGAGTCAGGCTTCTTGGGGGCCATTATTTCAGTTATTTGGGGCTTGCTTTTCTCATGTGAAAAATAAAGGTGGGACTCAGTTTCCCTTTTAAGGTTCCCATTTTTAGAATCACATATGAAAGCTTTGTATTGCTTTTTGTTGGCATTGGCATTGAGGTCTTCAAGGATTCTTCCATTCCCCAAGCTGTATTTTGTGTATTTTGTGCTCCCTTATCCTGAAAGTCCTCCAAAGCCACTCTCCTTGGCTCTCTTTGGCAGGGGGCCTTCTGGGGACTAATGTTTGGACTTGTGGTTGGCATGACTCGTATGATTGCCGAGTTTGCCTATGGGACAGGCACCTGCATGGAGCCCAGCAAGTGTCCCAACATCATCTGTGGGTGGCATTTCTCCTACTTTGCCATCGTCCTCTTCACACTGACGGCCTTGGTTGTACTCGGCATCTCTCTGGTGACAAAACCCATTCCTGATGTCCATGTGAGTATAACTACATTGGAATGAAGCCCTGAGTCATTTTGAGTTGGGCCCAACTCTTTGTAGCCCCATTTGGAGCTTCCTCGGAAAAGGCATGGGAATGCCTTGGCGTTTCCTTTTCCAGCTCATTTTACACACCAGGAAAAGGATGAAACCAGGAACCAGAGAAAGAAGGTGTAAAAAGGCAGACCAAGTCTCAGTCGGGAAGAGCTTTGTAGAACACAGAACAACAGGCATTAGAAGAGGAAAGCTTATAGAGGGAGAATCTTAGAACAGAATGTCGGACCTAGAAGGTACCCTACAACAAGGAATGTCAGCACCAGGAGAGGCCTCATGACACAAAGTGGCAGAGCAGGAACGGCCCTTAGAACAGGGAATGTCCAATCTGGAAGAGCTCTTAGAACACAGAACGTGAGATCTTGGAGGACTCTTGGGACATAGAATGTCAGATCTAGAAGAAACGTTAGAACAGAGAGCTGGGAAGAATCTTAGAAAAATCAAAGCAGGCTTCAAGGAGGCAGGCTTCCTGCCCTGATCCACAGTTCATTATGACGTCTTTGATGGGAGAGGTGCTTATTGTCCTGGCTAACTCTTGCCGTGCTCTCTGGACAGCTGCATCGCCTTTGCTGGGCTCTCCGTGATAGCAAGGAAGAACGCATCGACCTGAACCCTGTTCAGTATGGACAAGAGGAAGCTGAAGACAAGGTGGAAGAAGGTAAGCATTTCTGTGAGGTTCAACTGATGTCCTGGCAAAACTCTCTGGAAACTTTAGATGTCCTGTAGAAATGCCAGCATGAGCACATTTCCTGACTGCTTGTCTACCTCCTCTTTCCTCCAGATATCCCTGAGGAATCACCAGGGTGTTTCAAGAGGGCCTGGAATGCATTCTGTGGGCTGGAGCCAAAGAAAGGCCCCAAGCTGACCAAGGAGGAGGAAGCTGCCAGGCAGAAGAAGCTGACAGACACGTCCGAAAAGCCCTTCTGGAGGAACGTGGTCAACGTCAACGCCATCCTGGTCATGACTGTGGGGGTCTTCTACCACGGCTATTTTGCCTGAACCCTGCCTGGGCTCTAGAGTAGGATCAACCAAGCCAGTTTAACTCTTCCCTCTTCGCCCCTTGCTGGGCTTTGGAAGGGCAGTAAATAGTGTTAGGATTAAAATTCTCTGGAGGCTGTAATTCTGACAATAGGTAAAACTGAAAGCTGGTGAGCTAGATGGGCATATGTGCAAAGCTGGGCCTTTAATTCTTGAGAAGATGCCATTGACCTTACATCCTTAGACAGTCGTTTATAGCAGCGTTCTTTCTTCTGCTGCCTCTATTTGTGGGTAAAGGTGGGGCTGTGGAATGTGTTAAGGAGAGACTGAACTGAACACGTAATCATCCCAGGCCACTTTCCAGTGTCTTTTGGTCCAAGAAGCAAATCTGGATGAACTCGAGACCAGCATAGTGCACACAGGCCATCAGAGCTTTGCGAGGGAACCTTGCTTTCCTGGGCACAAAGGAAGAGGAAACAAGCCACCCTGGGGCCAGAGACAAGAATGGACCCTCACAGATCTCCATATGAGGAAAGGAAGGGCCAGCCAGCAATCTCTGCTCTCCTCCAAGTGTCTTTATAATTGACAAGTCTCAAAGCCAATTCCTTGGCATTCATTCCCCTACAAGAGATCCCAAGGCCACATCTATACTCAAGACTCATCTCACTGGTCACCAACTCCACAGCGGTCAATATTTTGGCCAGTCCTGAACTGGAAATTCCATCCTGTTTTCTCAAACATTTCCTATGTTTGTCCATTCTGATCACTATTATCAAACACCTGTAGTTTGAACAGTCATGCCTATTCCTAAATGCTCTCTCTTCCTAATCACATATATGTGTGTGGATGTATATATATGGGGGAAGAGAGGAAGGGAGAAAAGGAAGGAAGGAAGGAAGGAAGGAAGGAAGGAAGGAAGGAAGGAAGGAAGGAAGGAAGGAAGGTAGGAAGGAAGGTAGGAAGGAAGGAAGGAAGGAAGGAAGGAAGGAAGGAAGGAAGGAAGGAAGGAAGGAAGGAAGGAAGGAAGGAAGGGAGGGAGGGTAGGAGGGAGGAAGGAAGGAAGGAAGGAAGGAAGGAAGGAAGGAAGGAAGGAAGGAAGGAAGGAAAGGAAGGAAGGAAGGAAGGAAGGAAGGAAGGGAGGGAGGGAGGGAGGGTAGGAGGGAGGAAGGAAGGAAGGAAGGAAGGAAGGAAGGAAGGAAGGAAGGAAGGAAGGAAGGAAGGAAGGAAGGGAGGAAGGAAGGAAGGAAGGAAGGAAGGAAGGAAGGAAGGAAGGAAGGAAGGAAGGAAGGAAGGAAGGAAGGAAGGAAGGAAGGAAGGAAGGAAGGAAGGAAGGAAGGAAGGAAAGGAAGGAAGGAAGGAAGGAAGGAAGGAAGGAAGGAAGGAAGGAAGGAAGGAAGGAAGGAAGGAAGGAAGGAAGGAAGGAAGGAAGGAAGGAAGGAAGGAAGGAAGGAAGGAAGGAAGGAAGGAAAGAAAGAAGGAAGGAAAGAAGGAAGGAAAGAAGGAAGGAAAGAAGGAAGGAAGGGAAGCAGGGAGGGAGGGAGATGGAAACACAGAGACAGAGAGTGAGTGTAAAAAGGGTTTCATGGAATCCCAGGGTTAGAAAGGATCCCCGAGACATCTGGCCCAGCTCATACCTGATCCAGAATCCCTTCTATACCCTCCCTGACAAGTGCTCACCCAGCCTCTACTTCATTAGATACCAGGGATGAGAAGCTCACTACTGATCAGAGCAACCTTTGGAACTACTCTAACAGTGAGGAAGACTTTTTTACCTCTCAAGTCTAAAACTACTTCTTGGCAACTCCCACCTGTTGAACCAAGTTCTGTCCTCTGAGACTCAGAAAGAACCAATAAATGAAGTTCTATGAAAAATCACTTTTCGTATTAAGGTGGGGAAACCCTCATCCCATATTGGAAATATGGGATCTGTGATGATATAAGAATTGTCTCAAATAGATTGAACATCCAGCAAATCCTAGGATACTTTTTGATACTGAGGTGGACTTTCTGCAAGTACATATCCTCTTTCCCCTGAGGCTGATCACAGTCCATTCAGGTCTCCTTATTCATCAAGAAATAAATATTTATTGAGCATCTAATGTGCGTGCAGGTCTTGCCCATATTCCCCTGTAAATCCTCCATGGTAGGTCTATCAATCCAGTGTGCTAGAGACCTTCCCTCCTACGGGAACTTTTACCATTCCACAAGATGGCATCATGCCTTGACCTGCATATATAACCCTTTCTCATCCTTTTCCAGTCATTCATAGCATTGATGACATTCTGCACATAATTAATCATGAATTTCAAGCTGCAATCTCCTCACACCCACAGTGTGTCCTTCTGTTGTCCTTTGGGTCATGACCAACTTCATACAACATACACAATAAATACAGACTAGATGGAAGCATCTTAGGGGTAGCAAACTGGGGCTGGGAGGGTGAGGAAATCAGGGAAGGCCTTCCATAGGAGGTGCTCCTAAACCAAGTCTTAAAGAAAGCCAGGCTTTGAAAATGATTGGAAGGGAAATTTGGTTCAAAATAATTACAGTCTAACTACCAAGACGTGTTCAAGAATCACATGAATACAACTATGAAACATTCTATATAGAAGTAAAGACAACTAAATAAGTAGAGATAATTGCTCAAGGACAGGCCATAACAATATAATAAACATGGAAAGAATTACATTATTCACTTGTTTAGAGTCAGGCCAAGTAAACTACCAAAAGATTACTTTAAAGAGCTAGGAAAAAATAACAACAATTCTTCTGGAATAATAAGAGGGCAGGATTCTCAAAGAAAAAAAATAAAAGTGAGGGGGAAAGGAGGCCTAACAGTACCAGATCTCAAAATATACTCTCAAACAATAGTTTTCAAAATGATTTGTACTGGTAAAAAACCAGGAAGGTCAATCAATGGAACAGATTAATTATACAACATACAGAAGTAGACAAATACAGTGGCATATTGTTTGATAAATCTAAAGACTGTAATTGCTTGTGTAAAAACTCTTTATTTGAAAAAAATTCTGGGAAAATTGGAAAGCAGACTGGCAGAAATCCATCCTCTAATTGGTTGAATAGTCAGGGGGTTAGGTGACATCCAGCACTTTGGAGACCTGTACCCTTCGGCACCAAAATGTTAACTAACTCGTCCAGGGTTACATGGCCAGAACTTGGCCAAAGTCAAAAGCAGAACTTGAACCCAGGTTTCTCTTGCTCCTTAGCCATGATGTTGGTTTTTTTTTAATTTAATGTTATTGATTAATTAAGACAATTTTCCCATGGTTACCTGATTCATGTTCTTTCCCATCCCTCTCCCATAGCCTATGAGCAATTCCACTGGGTTTACATGTGTCGTTGATCAAGACATATTTCCATATTACTGATATTTGGACTAGGGTGATCGTTTAGAGTCTGCATCCCCAGTCATATCCCCATCGACCCATGTAATCAAACAGTTGTTTTTCTTCTGTGTTTCCACTCCCACAGTTCTTTCTCTGCATGTGCATAGCTTCTTTCTCATAAGTCCCTCAGAAATTGTCCTGGAACATTGCATTGCTGCTAGTAGAGAAGTTCATTACATTCAATTGTACCACAGTGTATCAGTCTCTGTGTACAAGGTTCTCCTGGTTCTGCTCCTTTCGCTCTGCATCAATTTCTAGAGGTCGTTCCAGTTCCTATGGAATTCCTCCAGTTCATTATTCCTTTGAGCACAATAATATTCCATCACCAACATATATGACAATTTGTTCAGTCATTCCCCAATCGAAGGGCATTCCCTTATAGCCACACTGTTTAGAGGAGGAGGAAGAGAAAGATAGCTTTGCAAAGTACTTTACATCCAAAGATTATTGTTCTGCCAAGTTTTAGGGGGCAGAACCAGAAGCAATAGTGACTGAGGTCAGGATAATCATCCTAACAATTAGTGCTATCTCAAAGTAGAATGGCCAACCCCAAGGGAGTCAGTGAGGTAGCCCTCATTGCTCGGGTCTTCAAGCAAAGTCTGAATGAGTCACTTGAGGTGTTGTGACCAGGGGTATTTGGTCAATTTTGCAAGATTAAAATGTGGGGAAGGTTGCCTGGTTGAGGATCCAGTCCCATGAGGCTCCAGGTTATGCCCAGGGAGATGCCACAGTTGAAAGGAAGGAGAGAGAGGAGGAGTTTTGAGCTAAAATGGATGAAGGAGTGTGTTGGAGTAGTATTGAAGACAAGATTACAATAATTTAAGTGATTTGTCCGGGGTCACCCAGCCAGTTTGTCAGAGGCGGAACATGAACCCTGGTCTTCCTTGGTCCAAATTCAGGTTTCTATGTATGTTGCCCATTATAACTATAAATATTTGTTTTAAGTATTATTAAGTCAACATTTCTGTAATGCTGTTTAGTTTGCAAAGGAGTTTATGTTATCTTTTTAAAAAATGAAACTCACCATCTAGTAGAGGGGAAATACACAAGTCCACAGATAAGAATAATATTCCACATTACATGATAAATGCTTTACAGTAAAGCAAAGGGCTATGTGAAGGATGACCTGCCTGAAGGGCATTGATAAGCTAGAGAAGGTTGAGACAGGGTAGCCAATATGGGGAAGGGTCTTAGCCAAGATGGGGAAGGGTCTTGTGGCCATGTCATTGGAGGCTTTGTTGAAAGAACTGAACATATTTAGCCTGGAAAAGAGAAGGCTCAGGGAAGACTTGGGGACTGTTTTCAACTATTTGAAGGACTGTCACAGGAGGAGGGATTGTTCTGCTTGGTCCCAAGGGGACCTCCTGATATCCACACAGAAGCAGTGGGGGAAAAGTTGTAAAGGAGTCATTTACTTCTGTTTGATCTATTTCAATTTTTAGGGAGTTCATTACTTGAGTAAAGTTTGCCACTTTCTTTTTTAAACTCTTTATTCTACTTCCAATTCTTTCCTCTAAAGCTTTTTTTTTGGGGGGGGGAGGGGCTTTATTTCTTCTAGGTCTGAAGGTAGTCCTTGTGGAAAAGCAGTGTTTGAATCATCACTGACAATTGTTATGAAGTTACTTTTATAGTTTGGATTTGGGGTTATCTTTGAGTCTATTAGAATTCTTTACAGTGGACTATATCTTCAAGTTTTTATTCATCTCTCCTGTTCTTGCATTGGAGCTTTGTGCTAGGATGGGGCTCGACTTTTTGCTGTACTTTTGAGAGGAGTGATTGGCTCTACTTGTGTTGACTTCCTCAATTCTTGTGTGGACTTCCATCTCCCATGGTCAAGTCCTCCAGATCCATGAAGTTCAGTGTTGTATCTTCTGGGTCCTATATAGAGTTGAAAGATAGGTACAAGGGAGCTGTGCCTGGAATGTCAAGTCTCAGTTTGCCATGTTTGGTTGTTTCAAGAACCACAACGTGGGTTTCTGACCTTGATGAATTTTTCTTGGGGGAGTTTTCTGCCCTTACTTCCTCTGGATACAGAGGCTTTCAGGCTGTACATATATGGTCAATCATCACCTGTGAACTGTTTACAAAGTAAATTTGTATGTAGAGGAACATCAAGATGTGAATGGAGGGAGCTCAGCATTGGGGACAGGAAATCTGGGTTTGAGTCCCTACTTCTGCCATTTAATATTGATGTGACCTTGAGCCAGTCATTTCTTCTTCTCTAAGCCTCAATTTTACTCTCTTTTAAAATGGGGACATAACTTCCTCATAAGGTGACTATGATCAGAATCACTAAAAATCTCAGAGGGTCAGAAACTACTCAAGCAAAAAGTACCTGAGGAAGAAGTACATCTATATCATATCCATTACTCATTTAGTCTTTGTTTAAAGACCTCCAGTGTGGGAGAAAAACACCATTTCCTGGTTGTGAGTGTGTAGTGCATATGCACCAGTGCATAGTGAATATGCATTGGTAAAAGGAGTTTTCCCACTGATAGTTCTCTAAACCAATGAAATTACAGATCTAAAATTTTTTTAATGGATAGTAAGTTTTCCTTACATCCTGAAAAAACAAGGCTGTATAGTTTTCTCACTATCTTGGTTCAAGTGAAGAAATAACTCTATAGCTCAGTTGCTAAATTATATTCTGATTAAATTTGTTTCTAAATACTCCATTCTGAGGAGAAAATGATATATGACTAAATTCTTATTCATGTTAGTAATTGAATTATTTGTTGATAATTTTGAATTGAATATATTGTTGATAATTTAATAAAATTGAATATATTGTTGATAATATTGTTAATGATGTGAATAATAATAGCCAACATTTAATTGCAGCAAGGCATTCAGTAAACTCAAAGTGCTAGCTTTTGTTATATCACCTGATCTTCATAGGAACTCCATGAACTAGAAGCTATTATAATTATATCAAGTTATTAGTGAAGAAACAGAGACTTAGATAGGTATGGTCATTTATCCATAGTAACGCAGTTAATAAGTATCAGAGGTTAAATTTGAAGACAATATTCCTGACCTAGGACACTGAAAGGATAATTTTAGGGTTGTGACCTGATCTAAATTAATTTTTGGTTGCCAGGAAATATCCCAAATAAAATACCCAAGTCAGCTGGAAATTTATGGCAATTTTAATTAATATAGAGGAAAGAAATTAAGGAGAAGGGAGAGGGGAAAGGTGTAGGATTTCTCCCGCCTGGCCTGTGCCAGGGGGATGATTAGAGGCTTCCTCTAAGAGGATAGTGCTTGGAAGGTAAAGAGAAAGAATCAGCCTAAACTCCAAGAGAGCTCAGCTAAGATGCCTGAACCTGAACTAGCTACTCAGCTTCTCCCAGTATAGTATCAAGGAAAACTCACCACCAAACAAGACAATAGCTGCAGCCATGCCAAGATGCCCAGCACACTGCTGCCAGTCACCTCTCCACCGTCCAAGAACCCCGAGAGAGGAAGTGACATGAAATATGTAGATGGTTTTTCATCACTTTCCTGCATCTTACATGTACCAATGATATCTTAGGCTTGGCTTAGGACAGCCCAGGGGTCTGTCAGTTGTTTCTGATTTGTCATTTGCTAGCACATGTCTGTCATAGGCCATCCTCCTAAATACTTAATCCTTAAGTATGGGTGTAGACATTCCTGATTTTGTTAGACTAAGTAGGGTGGAGTAATCTAAAGTTCATAATGTCCTGATTTTTGTTAGACTAAGTAGGGTGAAGTAATCTAAAGTTCACAACACTCATCACCACTTTGGTCAATGGAACATAATTTGGGGGGTATAGAAACTGGGATGTACTCTGCAATTGTGGTGGGACTACCCCCAAATAAAATCATAGATTATGGATCTGTTAGAGCATTCATGAAAAAAATGGAACTGAAAGAAGTTTTGAAGACCACTTAGGGAACAGTTAGGTGGCTCAGTGGATTTCTAGGCTTAGGCCTAGAAATTGGAAGTCTTGGATTCAAATTTAGTCTCAGAAACTTCCTAGCTGTGTGATCCTGGGCAAGTCACTTAACCCCCATTGCCTAGCCATTACCACTCTTCTGCCTTAGAACCAATACACAGTATTGACTCAAGACAAAAGGTAAGGGTTTCAAAAAAGGGGACTATTAAATTCAACTCCTTCATTTTGCAGATGAGAAATCAAATATTACAGAGGAGAAGAGATAGGCCCCAAAGAAAGAATGATAAAAACAAGTGAGATTCCAAACCAGATCTTCTGACTCCAAATTTAGAGCTCTTTCCTTTGTGCTTCATTACCTCTCCATCATCTTGGTCCAATCTGTAAATTTTATAGATGAGGAATGTGAAATCCAGAGAAGGAAAAAGATATATGCAAGGTTGCATGGCAAGACAAGGGCATGGTCAGGACAGGACCCAGATCTCCTGCCTCACCATTCAGGGATCTAACTAAATGGTTTTTATCTCTAGTCTTCATTAGTTTTACAGCAGCTTTGAATCTTTCTTCTCTTCTATCTGAAAGCTATCTTTCATTCTCAAGTAGACATGTTCTTTGGAACCATATTCTTCAAGCTGGTCCTTGAGTTAGACCTTAATGTGGCAATCTTCATTCTTTTGGCCATCACCAGGTTCTTCATAGCATTAGGTGAGTCTTTAGGAATCTGGTCTCCACTGGAGGTTCCCTAATTAACTTTATGCCCTCTAGTGCATCTACTTTCTCTAGGATTGGATCTATTCCCTATAAGGCAGAATGAGGCAAGAGACAGACATAATAGATTTTGCTCCAGCCCCTTATTTTAACTTTTTGTGAAATTCTGTTTCAAGTATGTAAACAACCTATATTGGATTTGGTTTTCCAATCCATTCTACTATTCTCCTCCATTTTGTGGGTAAGTTCATCCCATTCATATTTATGGTTATGTTTGTTATCTGTTCCCCTTCTTCCTATCCTCTGATTCTTTTTCCTTTCTTTGTTCATTGCCACCAATTCTAAAAAGAAGGCAGTGAGAAAAAATGTATCTGTTCAACATTAGTGACCTCTAACTGTGCTGATCTATCTGTTTGAATCTTATTCATCTCTTCTCACCCATTCCCCACCACAGATTTTGTCTTTAATTCCCTTTAATTCTCACCTTCACAGGTGATCATCTGAAGCTTGAGTTTCTTTTGCTTAGGATTAATGCCTCTCTAAATCTAATCTCTCTCCTAATTCATCCTCACTTCCTGTTTCCCTCTTGATTTATTCATGAATTTAGTATATTTTTACATTAAAATGTTTGGTGTGTTCTTTTGTGTATGTGGTGGTATGTGTGTGTATGTGTGTATGTATGTATACAAAATCCTTCTCTGCTTGGCTTAAATGAAAGTTAGATTCAAGTGTAGCCCATTCTCTCCATTCCTTCCTTTCTATTTGTTATATTCTTTACCTATGTACCAATTACATGAGATAGTATGGGGTGCTCAGGGAGGGGTAATATCTCTGGTATGGAGGGCTTGTCGTGCCCTTCTAGGGCAGCTTTCCAGCCTCTGACCCCCACCTGACACCCAGCTCTCACTTGTGGCTCCTAGTAGCTGCTAGCATGCGGCAGCGGCCACACCCCGGGCAACGGCTTTGACAGGCCGGCTAAACCTTGTGAGGGTAGCCATCGGGTCGACGTCAACCCCTGGTGAACGAGGGCTTTGCTCACCCAGCATGTGAAGACTGCTTCGGCGGAACAGGTGGAAGAAACCAACAAGAAGGTTCAACGGCTGAGATGGCGACGCAGAAAGCACTGTGGAGTGCTTAGGGCGTGATGGAGCACAAAAGACAACACGGCCATCCAATGCAGCTGAGGAAGTCTCCAGGTGTAATGACTTTTCGTGCCACTGGACCCAGGCTTCCAACGCCGAGAGAGTGGGACTGTCTCTGTGCATCGACACGCACAAGTGTCTTTGTGCACAAAAACGCACAAAGACAATCGTCATCCTCGGTTCGAGAGACAACCAACAACAAGTATGCATTTATTAAGTACTTAGTGTGTTCCCCCACTCTGGGATAAGTATTGGTTTTAGCCTGGGAAAGAGAAGACTCAAGAGGCAGGTGACACCTATCTTCAAGTATTTTGGGGAAAGGATCAGATTTGTTCTGGTTGGCTCCAGGAGCAATAGAGAGGCAGGAAAGAGGAAATTCCAAAGGGACAAATTTAAGCTCTGTGGAAAGAAAAACTTCACAACAGTGACTGCTGCCCCAAGATCAGATGGATTGTGCCAGAAAGCAAGCCTTTCCCCTCACTGGAAAACTTCATGCAGAAGTTGGATGAAATCTAATCAAGGATGATATAATGGGGAGATTGAGAGGAATATGTATTGGACCCAATGGTACTCAGGAGTGGAAGGAGTTAGGACTGGAAGAAGTCCAAGGTCGCAACTGAATAATCTGCAAAGGGAATTAAAAAACATCCTCCTACAAACACGTACTGAATACCAGGGTCAACCCAACTAAGCAAATGAAGCAGGCAAAGAGCATGTGACTATACTTAAAAAGCTCAGCACTGAAACCTAACTCTGGTGCCTGGGTGATCTTGGGTGAGTCATTGCCCTCTTCTAGACCTCAATTTCTTTCTATGCAAAATTAGAGGGTTGGACCAGATGGTCCCTTAAAGTTCTAAATCCTATGGAAAATAATAACTGACCATCACATTTTCTTATTGGAGTCTCACAACAACCCTGGGGGATCTGGGCACTACAGGAAGGACCACAGCTTTGGAATCACAACAGGAATCAAGTCATTGAGTACAACTCCTTCAGTTTGCAAAGGAGGAAACCAAGGCCAAAGTTACTTGTCCAAGGTCACACAGTAAGTTAGCAATAGTAGGCATTTAATAAATGCCGTTTGATTGACTTAAGTGACAGAGCCAGAATTTGAACCCAAGACCTCATATTTCCAAATTCATCCCTGTAACTTTCTCTGTTATTATTATTGTCCCCAATTTATAGATGAGGAAACACAGAGAGGGTAAGCGGCAGGGAGGAAGGGAGTATTTATAAAGCACCTACTATTGCTAAGCACTTTACAAATATTGTCTCATTTAATTTTCACAACCCTAGAGGTAGATGCTATTATAATGTCCACTTTATAGCTGAGGAAACTGAGGCAGATGATAAGGGATTTGTGCAGGGTCATAGTTGATGAAAGCCAGAGGTAGGATTTGAATCCAGATCTCATGAGACTCCATGGTCACTGATACATCTACTATATCAGATCATACATGATTACAGGCCATTATAGCAGAGTATAGGGTGAGGAGGTGGATAGGTTAACAGGGAAAAACCACGGAGACACAAGGACCAAAGGACTGTCCAGGTGTGTGGGCCAAAACCATGGCAAGGAGCCAGGAGTCCAGAGATCCCCAGGAGGACAGAGGCAGATAAGCCATCAAGCAGCAATCGTTTCAGTTGTCACTGTAGCGTATTCCTTCTCCTGGCATCCAAATGTTCTTATTTTTCTCCTTGACCTTGGCAGGTGGCCTGGTCTCTACGACTTACACTACCACCTACGGATGGTCATTATGTTGGCCAGCTCTTTCACCCTCACTGGCTATGGTAGGTAGAGCCAGGCCAGGCCAGAGACCTTCCTGGGGGATGGAGGGTGGATCTAAGATGATGAGAAGGGTT
The DNA here is from genome assembly GCF_027887165.1 of Monodelphis domestica. Taxonomy (NCBI): domain Eukaryota; kingdom Metazoa; phylum Chordata; class Mammalia; order Didelphimorphia; family Didelphidae; genus Monodelphis; species Monodelphis domestica. The sequence continues at coordinate 17,903,931 of NC_077229.1, read as the reverse complement.
GGATGAGATCCAGGAGCCAAGGAGATTGTTCCTGGATCTGCCCATCTGCCCATTTTTTTGGCGTTCCCAGTCCTACTTTCTAGGAAACTGTGATTTAGCTCTGAAGGACCCTTGGGAGCAGAAGAAGAGTCCACTTCATCATGGGAAGCAGTGTGCTCTAGGAGAGAGGGCACTGGCCCCGCATTCAAGATGACCTGGATTCTACTCCCGGCTTTGGCTGGTAACTCTTCTTTCTTGGTCAAGTCACTTTCACTCCCTTTGCCTCAGTCTTACCTGTAAAATGAAGGGATTGGACTTCTGAAATTCCTTCCAGCTCTGGATTTATGACCTCATTATCTCAGAGCCTCAATTTCTTCATCTGCATTATGGGTATGTTAATCTTTATACCCATTGTGTCTCAGGGAGGCCCTGAGGAAAGACCCATGGAAATGAGCACTAAATGTTATAAATGGCACTCTGGTGCCATTTAATGATACCTTCTGCCTTTCTCTTGCCACTCTGGTCTTATTATCCGACTTGCCACCAAGATATAGTGGAAGAGGGACTGGCTGGATTTTGAGTCATGAAACTTGAGTTCAAATCTGCTCCTTACTGCTTGTGTGGCCTTGGCCAAGTCACTTCACTTTTCTGGATCTGTTTCTTCCTCTTGGAAATGCAGGATTTGGACTGGATGACCTGTGAAATACTTCTTTCCCTAAGTTGATGATTGCCAGTTTCCCTGCATCAGCCACCAGAGATATGGATCAACTTCCAGACTGATACTTGGACCCAAACTGGGGCATTTGGATCTAAGTTTTTCAGTCATTTCAGTATACAAAAGCACCTCATTTCTCTACCATTGTTGAGGTAAATAGGAATAGTTTTCTCAGGCAACCAAAATTGACCCTGTTTTGCCATGAAATTTGTATTTCAACCATTTCAGTGGAAACCATTGTATAGTTTGTCACCCTCTTCCCTGCCATAGTGAAGCGAGAATGGTCAACAGCACCACATGCACACACACCATTCTCAAGATGATTGCCCGCCTGGATGGAACAGAGCCGAAACTAACCCGGAGGTTGCAGATAATACCCATAAATGCCCTGAAGGTAAGGCAGTCGGCCCAGTGGCGCCACCTAGGGAAAGAATGGCTGCCCATGCAAGTTCAGTCCCAGGGCAGGGATTAGAAGAACTGGCAGATGGCTGCCACATGTCTCTGGTTATCCTAGCCATTTCCATGTCCTCATCTTACTGTATTTATCCAGTGTGTTATTAGCAATGAGCCCAGACTGCTTCTGTGATGCATTTAGAGACGATGGTACCTGTAAGATCCCACTACTGCAGCTCTAGCATGTGAGGTTCCTCTTCTGATGCTTCATGACTACATGGAGGTTGGCCCTGGGTTCCTGAAGGCTCTCCAAGAGCAAACAAACTCTTGCCTGGCTGGAAAGACTTCACATATGAGTCCACTGGAAGGATGGTCTAATCACCAACTGAGCTAAGCTAAATGGACCACAGAGTAATGAACTTTGGGTCCACAGAGACTCATCAATCAATTGAGAAGCATCTATTAAGTGCCTACTGTGTGCCCACGACTGTACTAGGCATTGATGATACAAAGATAAAAATCTTTTGGCCTAGCCTCCATGTAGCTAGACCGCCATGGTATGGAATTCTATCATCTCCTTTGGTGATGAGCGCATCCCTGTGAAATTCTAAGTGTAAATACATACCTTGCCTCCCAAAAAGTTCCTATCTACATCCTGGTAGTGAGCTTCTCTGCACTTAGCCAAGCTGGTCCTTGGGCTGATACTGAACCTATTCTTAAACCTTGGTAGCTAAGCAGGAACTTTAAGAACTTGCACTCTGCTGTCACCATCTTTGGGAGTCCAAGAGGGTACAACTTAATAATGAGACATCAGAAGAAGAACAAAGAGGAAGACTTTTGCAATCTAAGGATTTATTAAGTTTTTACTATAACTCTGTACTAGGCTCTAGTGATGCAAAAATAGAAAGGAAATGCCCCCAGGGAGTTTATACTTTCCTGGGGAAAATATTCCCATAAATAAATACGATACAAAATAATTTGAGATGGGAAGGAGGATGATCTAGAAGGGATTAGGAGCAGGAAGGACAGGAGAAGGGGGTGGGGATGACAATTGGTTTGAGACACTATGGATGTTAATTAACTTCATGAACATAAACATATTGTCATGGTCTGAGGACAATTTCACCTTGTATGACTTACAGCAAACTTTTTTCTGATAGTTCCTAGTCTTTGCAGAAGTGGAAGGATATGAAACTTTCATCAAGAAGTACATGAAAGCTTTCCTATCTGTTGTCACAGATAAAAACATAGCCCTGCACCCAGAATGCTCCACAACCAAAGCAGACTCTTTCTACCTCTTCCATGATCCCTTCACTGGGGAGCTCTCATGACCAGGAATGCTCACTGGAATGAACTTCATTTCCATTTGGTACTGGGGCATGGACCACGTAAGAAGCAGACTCTTGGTCATAAGGATTTTCCAGCTATCGGTTCATGTTGATGTTGACTTCTGACGTCCCCAACAGACCTATAACATAGGAGGGACTTAAGGGCCACCTAACATCGCTAAAGCTAGAAAGAAGAGAATCACAAATCTAGGGTTGGAAGTGACCTTAGAGAACCCCTAGTCCAGTCCCTCTCATTTTGTCCTAGATCATACAACTGGAAAGAGATAGAGATGGGATTTAAACCAGGTCCTCCGACTCCAAAACCAATTCTCAGTCCTTTGTACTGTTCAACTACTTCATTTTACGGTTTAGGAAACTCTGGCTCTGAGAGCTTAGGGGATGTGCTCAAGGTCATTAAGATAGAAAGTAGAGGGTATCCTTTATGTCTAGAAGGCGCTTCCACCCCCACTCTCTACCCATTTCCACCTCTTAGAAGCCTCGGCTTTCTTCCAAGGCCAACTCAGGCACTACCCCATCTAGGAAGCCTTTCCCGATTCTCTTGCTGTTTATTCTCCTTACCACTTGAATTACTTTGGATTGACTTTCTTAGATATGTGGGATATCCTCTCAGTATAAACTCCTTGAGGGCAGGAGTTCCTTCATTTTTCTTTTGTATTCTCTAAATCTAATGCAGTGCCTGATCTTGGATAGATACTTCTATAAGGGAAGATTTATTTCAGAAGGGGTGGTCATAAATACACAAACTTACTCCCCCCAACACATAAGAAATCTAGTTTTCCTCTTCCCTCCCAATACTTCAGCCTCTGAGGAGGGCAAAAGGATTCGTTTCACAGCTTAGCTCCATTCCCATAAAGCACAAACCCAGTTCCATGCCCACCTCGCCTAAATACACACACACACACACACACACATCATCACCATCACCATCACCATCACCATCACCATCACCATCACCATCACCATCACCCACCAGGGCTTGAGTCTCAGGCACCCTGGCTTCTTGGGCTTTAATGCCAGGCTGACTGGCTGTACCAGCTGCAATCCTAGATCTACGGTTGTCATGGTTATATCCCCTGAGTCCTGAGAGTATCACCTATGATACCTAAAATTGATTGACCCATTTCTCAGAACTGAGGGGAGGGCTGGGGATTAGGTAAGCAGGGCAGGGAAATCCTTCTCCTCTCACTGGTCCATTTCATGGTGTCCATCCTAGGCTCAACAGATAAGAGTCATTGAAAAGAGCAAAGCAGAAAAGGATGTCAGAAAAGACTGTGAGTGGTTCAGTCTTCCACGTTTAAAGATGCAGGCAGCCAATCAGAGGAGCCTTGAAAGAGACAACCCTGCCCAGTTGGTAGGAGCCATAGTGAGTAAACTGGACTTGCTCAAAAGGCCCCTCAAGGGCATCTCCATGTTAAGAGAAGTCAGGGCTACACAATATTTGTTGAGCTGAATGAAGTCACAAAGCTAAAATCCAAACCCAGAACCTGGGTCTCCAAATTGAGTAGTATGCCTTTGGCTGCTAAAATTGTAGTGAATGAATAAAAGAAAAAGCATTTGGTAAGCCCTTACTACTATGTATCAAGCACTGTGTAAAGGGCTGGGGATATACATAGAAAAGCAAAGACAATCCCTGTCTTCACGGAGCTTACATTTTAACGAGGAAAATGACACACATTAGGGAGTGTTGACCAGGGAGTAGAATTTTGGTCCAGGAAATTTAAGGGACAGGCAATAGTTACTTTTCCTGAGCCCCACCTTGGGCTCTGGAGTTGGATCTCCAAGCCCACAATTTCAACCTTCTTCTTACCAGTCAGTCTCTCCCTAGGTCTTGTCCTACTGACCTCAATTTCATCTGAACTGGGCTAAGGAGAGTAGATCGACATACCCCATCCAAGAATAGTGATAGTTAACTTTATAACAGTTAATGGAAAAAAGGAAAGGGGAGAGATTTATAATGGAAAACTGGAATTCTGTGTCTGGAAAGAAGGAAAGAGTATAGGAAAGATGGTAAAGTAATTAACTGGAAGGCTGGGGAAGAGGGAATAAGTGAAGTATAGCTCAGGCTTTCCTAAAATAATAGAAATAGTCACCAGGTAACAATTCCTCCAAGTCATGGTCCATGATGTGAGTCAACAATTCATCAATAGTCAAAAAACATTTATTAAATAATCAGGCACTGTGCTAAGTGCTGGAGATACAAATACAAAAGCAGAAAGACAGTCCCTGCCCACAAGGAGCTTACTATCTAATGGAGGGTAGATGCATATAAAGAAATTGAAAGAGTAGGGAACTACCTAACTGAATTTGGTGGAGAAATCTCCCCAAAGTTCCAAAATAGGGCAGTCAGATGGGAAATGAGATATCTGTGCTGATTCCCCTCCTTAAATAAAAGTTTGGGAATACAGGTGGAATGGTGAGTGAGTTGTCCAGGAAACTGTAATATAGCATGTAGAGAGGAACCGTGTTTCTCATCCATTCTCTTTCAAATGTCCCCAGAATCTTATAAGGGAAACAGAGCAAATAGGAATAGCTCCATTGGGCAGGAGAGGGAGTTTGTACCCAATGAGGTTAAATTACTTGTAGGGCATCTTCTAGTCTTTTCTTCAAGACCTACAGTGAGTGACAGGAACTCCCCTACTTTTCAATAGCCTATTCCTCTTTTGAAAAGCTCTAATTTCTTGGAAACAATTAGACTGCTCATCAACCGCCACAGAATTCCAGTTTTCCATCATCAATTTCCCTCTTTTCCTTTGTTCTTTTCTGTCTCTCTTTCCTTCCTCCCTCTCCTTCTTCCTTTCCTTTCACTTTTGCTTTTCCTTTCTCCTCCTAATCTTCCTCTTCTTTCTTTTCTCCCCCCCGCCCCCAACTCATTTCTTCACTTGTGTTTTCAGACATCGTTTAGATTTCATAGAATTGGGAATTTGAAATACTTTGATTAGGTTCTTTCATTTTAAAAAGAAAGAAATTAAGACCCAGAGGGAAAAGGACTTGCCCAAAGTCACACAGCAAAAACCAAACAACAACAATAACAAAACCACCACAGCAGCCTCAGTCTAATTCCACACTGTATCAGACCCATTCAGGCTGGGAATTTGTCTCTGATTAGGGGCAGCACGTGCTGGTTTGGGAGGCTTTTGTGGTTATCCTTCAGGATATCATCCTAATGAGATTAAGATCATGCCTGCCAGCACTCACAGCTTGTTTCAGTGACAGAGTATGCATCAACCACACATTAATTCATCTAAAATCTTCTCTAGCCTATTTATATCTTCCGCTAAATCCCCTTGGGTCCCTATAAATTTATTTCTTCATTTTCCTTCCCTGCCTCTGAATCCAGGCTTCTTTTCTGCTCCAACGTTTTTGAAGGTGGTCCTAATTAGTAGAGTGCAAAGAAAACCACTAGCTAGATTGTTGGCATAGTGGAAAAAGAAGAATGGAAATTTGGAGTCAGAAAACCTGGATTCAAGTCCCACTTGTTCCATGTACAGCCCATGTGACCTTAGGAAAGTCACCTTCCCTCACTGGTCCTGAGTTTCCTACTTAATACAATGAGGGGATTGGTCTTGATCTCTAAGCTTCCTTCCAGCTTTCCCTCTATGAATCCCGTGATTCCAAGAATTTCAAGACGGATGATCAGCATTCACCAGCGTTGAGCTGAGGGCCTTAATGCTTGTTTGGCTGCTTCCTCCCCCTCAGCCCTAACTTCTGAATCAACAATGCAAGGGAGAAAAAGAAATGGCAGCCTGATAGAAGGGAAGCATTTTCCTTAGCATCATATGTGAGGGAAAGTTGATCAGGGGAGTTCCTAAGCAATTTGACAGATGATCTGGGTTGATCCTGGAGGTTTGTGTGAAGTGAAAGGAGTTCAGTAAACCAGCCTTTACACCAGGATAAAGGAACATGCTTAGAAAGCAGAGCCAGTCCCACCCCACCAAGGGAGGTAGTGAAATACAGATAGTTCAGTTTCATTCAGCACCATCTAAGCCTCTCTAGCTGCCTCCCTTGGTTTGCTTTCCTTGCCCGGTGACCTGGGAATAGAAACTGCATCCCTGCCCCACTCCCCTTACCTGTTTCCAGTCTTCTCTGGCATCTGAGCGGCCAAAGCAGCCCACAACTCCATCTCCTCAGCCATTACAACTTGGAGCCAAGATTCGCCCCAACCACCACCTTCCTCTCCTCCCTTTACTACATGGGACTTCTTGGGTAGGCAAATGAGCCCCAAACACTGCCTGCTTAGCTGAAGTCTTAACTACTTCCATCTGTGAGGTCTTCAGCACAACCCCTCCTGCTTGTCTGCCAAACAATTGTTAAAATGACAAAGCCAGAGAAAATCTTAGGGCGCAGAATACAGAACCCAGAATGTCAGAGCTGAGAGGGTTGTTTGAATGGAAAGCATCAAATCCAAGAGGAGACTTAGGACTGGAATCAGCAGCTGGAAGGGATTTAAGATGTAGCATGGCAGACCTAAGAGAATTCAGGGCAGGCTTCCTGGAGAAGGCACTTGGTCTAGAGCTCCCTGTGATTTTAGCACCCCAAGGGCTAACTGGCCTCTATTTTCTGGATAGCTGTACTGCCTGTACTGGGCTCTCCATGACAGGCAAGAGATGCACGTTAACATGAATCCTCAATGGTGCCAACAAGGAGGAGCTAATGATTGGGTGGAAAGAGGTGAACTCTGGCTAATTGCTCATTAATTATCTGTGTGTATCCAGCTCTTTTTGGCTCTCAGGCTGGCAAACCAGCTGGGATATTTGGAATCCAATGAGACAGATCTGTCCTCAGGAGCACTCGGGGTTCACTTTCATGACTATTTAGTCCCTTTGCCAACTTTAAATGCCCTGTAGAAATTCCCATCATGAGCACATTTCCTGACTGCTTGCCTATCTCCCCTTTCTTCCAGATGGCCCCAAGGAATTGCCAGGATGTTTCAAGAGGGCCTGAAATGCATTCTGTGAGCTGGAGTCAAAGGCAGGCCCCAAGCTGACCAAGGAAGTTTAGGCTGCCCTCAGAAGAAGCTGATGGAAATAACTGAAAGTGCCTTGTGGAGAAATGATTTCTTCTTCCATGGTTACTTTGCCTGAGCCCCGCCTTGGGCTCCAAAGTTGGATCTCCAAGCCCAAGATTTCAGTCTTCCTCCTCCCATTTATTCTCCTCCTGGGTCTTGTGCTATGGGCCTCACTTTCATCTGAACTGGGAAAAGGAGAATAGAAAAAACACAGGAAGAGTTTAGTATATAGAGATGCATTTAGAAAAAAGAGGTAATTGATAAATGGAAGAGGAAAGAATAAGAGGGAAAGTAGGTCTAGGGATGGATTTCTCATAAGCAACCTCATAAAGTGAATCATGAGGAAAGTATTAAAATGAAAGAGAAAAAAGGGTAAAAGTATATTATCTGGCACTGGGCAAGATGAAGAGAAGAGGGAAGGGGGGAAGATGATGGCATGAAGTATAGATCATGAGTGCTGAGCATTTTCCTCTCTTACCACCTTCTTCTTTGTAAAGAGGGGAGCAGGAACAAAGAGAGGGAAACATTTAAAAGAAAATGCTAGAGGGAAATACACAGTAAATAATCATAATTATGAAAGTAAATGGAATGAATTCACTCATAAAACAGAAGAGGGCAAAATGGAAGAGAGAGCACAATTCAACAATGTGTTTCAAGAAAAAATCTGTGAAATAAAAAAGATTCGCATAATGTTAAAAACAAGGAGTTCTAGCATATCAGGTACATGCAAAAGATTAGGGGTAGGAATCTTGATTTCAGAAAGGGCAACTATAAAAAGCAGACAATTAAAAGAGATAAACAAAGGTTTGAAGGCATATTTTCACATACCAGGATGCCAGAAAAAATGAACAAACATATCAATTCTTATGTAGCATGGCTTCTAACTCCATCCTAGAGCATTTTGTGTGCCATTTACATGACTCCTAATTGGTGAACAGAATACTAACATGATGCTACATGCCTTTGTGAAGGGCATAATTAGTATAAAAGATTTTTGATAGACAGGCATGGTCCAGGAGAGATGGCATGGAGAGAAAGCCTGGAAGCTGATTCCTCAACATGTCCTTGTTCTCCAGCTTGCCTTCCTAAAGCATTTAAAGAGAGTATTTCCTCTTGGGTGAAATTTCTCTCTTGTTTGAGCTGATATCTTATCTCTCTCATTTAAAGAGCTCAGTCTCCTGTGTATTTTCTGGCATATTCTAAACTGTTTTACTTGGTTAAATGGGTTTACTTACTTTTCATTATTGTGATGGTCTTCTATGTAACTAGCAACTTAGAGCAATTCTTCCCCCAAGGGCTCATGACCTGTGAAGCAGCCATCATTCTGAAATTGTTGTATCCCTAGATTAGCTATGTTTAAGGGAGCAAATTGATATTATTCAAACCCAAGACCTCTCTCTTGAAGATAAGTGAGGAAAGGAACAAGCACTTACCTATGCTCCTTCTCCTGACCCTCTCAAAATGGAAACTAGTCTCCTTTGTCAAATGATGGGTCAGAAAATATTCAGTAAAATGCAACACTCATTCCCATTTAGAAGAAGAAGAAGAAGAAGAAGAAGAAGAAGAAGAAGAAGAAGAAGAAGAAGAAGAAGAAGAAGAAGCAGTAGCAGAAGCAGTAGCAGAAGAAGATGCAGAAGAAGATGCAGAAGAAGCAGCAGCAACAGCAGCAGCAGCAGCAGCAGCAGCAGCAGCAGCAGCAGCAGCAGCAGCAGCAGCAGAAGAAGAAGAAGAAGAAGAAGAAGAAGAAGAAGAAGCAGAAGCAGAAGAAGAAGAAGAAGAAGAAGAAGAAGAAGAAGAAGAAGCAGAAGAAGAAGAAGCAGAAGAAGAAGCAGAAGAAGAAGAAGAAGAAGAAGAAGAAGAAGAAGAAGAAGAAGAAGAAGAAGAAGAAGAAGAAGAAGAAGAAGAAGAAGAAGAAGAAGAAGAAGAAGAAGAAGAAGAAGAAGAAGAAGAAGAAGAAGAAGAAGAAGAAGAAGAAGAAGAAGAAGAAGAAGAAGAAGAAGAAGAAGAAGAAGAAGAAGAAGAAGAAGAAGAAGAAGAAGAAGAAGAAGAAGAAGAAGAAGAAGAAGAAGAAGAAGAAGAAGAAGAAGAAGAAGAAGAAGAAGAAGAAGAAGAAGACTAAAATTTATGGAAATAAGTGGACTTTTCCTAACATCATAGTTTCATTCTAAAAACCAAGAGCCAGTATTATATATAAAGGAGACAAACTAACTGTATTTCCAGTATTACCAAGGATAAAGTAAAAGTGTTTGCTGTAAGCACCGTTATTTAATGTAGTACTAGAAGTACCAGCTATAGGAATAAGACAAAAAATAAATGAATTGAATGTACAGCCACAGAGGAAACAAAAGTTTTACTTCTAGCCGATGATATGCTATCTACTTAGAAAACCTTATAGCATCTACTAAAATTAATCAAAAGCATTAGGAATTTCAGTAAGGTTTCAGGCTATATAAATAAATCCACAAAAATCATCAACTTTTCTGTTGGTTGTTATTCACAAACTACACCAGAAAGAGATATAGAAAGTTCATTCAAAACAGCTACAGAATGTTTAAAATACTTGGGAATCCATCTACCATATAAGAACTTATGAATAAGCTCTTCATGGAAATGCAGATCTGCATAATCCGATACATGAATTGTCCATGAAAGGACTAGATCAACATTGTAAATAGGGCAATACTACCCAAGTTAATTTATTTATTCAGGGACATACTAGTCAAACCACTAAATGATTGTATCATATAACTAGAAAAAATTCATCTGAAGATATTAAAGGTCAAGAATCTCAAAGAAATAATGAAACAAATGGGAAGAAAATGAGGCTCGCAGTACCAGATCTCAAAGCACACTACAAAGCAATAATCATAAAAATCATTTGGTACTGAGTGTTTTTAAATAGAAAAACAGATTAGAAACATGAGATCTGAAGGAAAGGAACATAGTATTATGCTACTGGAAGCACTTTAGAAATCCAAGTACTGTAATTACTAAGTTAAGAATTCATTATTTGACAAAAACTGCTGGGAAAGCTGTTAAGTGATATGGTAGAAATTAACTATAGAACAACTTCTCACTGTATATGCCACAACAAGCTTCAGATATAGCCAAATGGATAGATGACCCAGATTCCTAGATCATCTCATAAACAAGTTTATAAAGCAAGGAAGAAAAAATCTTTGCAAGAAAGAATAGGGGAAGTATATGTCTACCAAACAACGGATAGAAAGGAGCACGGAAGACAGGGTAAAAAACTTCAACAATATAAAATCAATAAGAGTTTGCAAAAATAAAATCAATGCAGTTAAAACCAGAAAGGAAACTGTTAACTGGGGGAAAACATTGCAGCAAACTTCTATGATAAAAATAAGATCTAAAACCTAATAAGCATTGAGTATTGATTCAAATATAGGAAAACAAGGCATTCTTCCAAGAAATGGTCAAAAGATATGAATAAGCAGTTCTCAAAAAAGAAGTCCATAGATAATTTTTCCAGTAAGTATATATTTTTAATTTATTCAATTTAAAGTCAGGCCTGGAGATGGCAGGTCCTGGGTTCAAATATGACCTCGGACACTTCCTAGCTGGGTGACCCTGGGCAAGGCACTTAGCCCCCATTGCCTAGCCCTTACTGCTCTTCTACATTGCAACCAATATTTAGAATTTATTCTGAGATGGAAGTTAAAGGTTTTTTAATCTACAAAACTAATTATTGGAGAAATAAAATAAAACAAAATAAGCAAAACAGTTCTGAGGTTCTACCTCATACCCATCCCATTGGCAAAGATGGGCAAAAAGGGAAAATGAGAATTTTTGGAAGTGCGTGGGATGGCAGATATCTTAATGTGCTGTTGCTGGAGTTCAGAATTGGTCCAAATTCTGGAAAAAATAGGAAACAAGTGGAAAGAACTGAAGAAGTGGGATCAATGTAATGACCAATTGTGATTCCTCTAGACAACGAAGCATGCTGCCCACCTTTGGGGAGGGAAGTGATGGTGCAGAATGAGATGAGTTTTCAGATACAGTCGATATGCTGATTTGGTCTGCTTTAATTATACTTATGTTACAAGGGAGGGAATTTATTTTTTATGCTGAGGATAGCTGAGAATGAAGCAATAACAATACTTTAAAGGGAATGGGGGAAAAAAGTATTAAATGTTTCTGAAATACAAAAAAGAGAGCAGAAGAATGGTCAGAGAGGAATACAAACTAGCAGGGCCATGTTGGAATTACCAAATTAAATGTGAAATGTGTCCCACCTCCAAAAAGCCAACGGGATGCAGTGAAGATTCATGGCTTTGTGGCAATTCCTTTTTTTGATTCTTTGTATTGGGAAATATCCACATTTGTTGATAGTTGTGAAGCTTCTAATAATAAAAAGGAAATTTTCTTGTTGAAGAATTAACAGGAAACTAAAGGGAGCTCCTTGATTTGGGGGATGGCTGAACAAATTGTGGCATATGATGATGATGGACTACTACTGTGCTATAAGGAATGATGAACTGGAGGATTTCAGAAAGAGCTGAAAAGACCTCTATGAACTGATGCAGAGTGAAATAAGCAGAACAGGGAGAACATAAGAAAACATTGTATGTCCTAATAGATATAATACTGGCCTTGCAGACAGAAAGTCTTGGATTCAAATCCTGCCTCTGGAAATTTATTCTCTTTGTGACCCATGATTTAAGTCTGATAACTCTCAGAAAGGAGAACATACGCAGTAACTGCAATGTTGTGGGATGGCCAAATGTGATAGACTTTGCTACTAACAGCAATATGATGACCCAGGACAATTCAGAGAGATTTATGGGAAAAGATGCTCTCCACCTCCAGAGAAAGAACTCTTGGACTGAAGATGTGGATGATAACATGATTTATCGCTTGTCTCTTGGGGTATGTAATTTGGGGTTTTAGCTTTATAAGATTACTCTCTTAATAAAATGAATAATATGGAAATAGGTACCCGGTGGAATTGCTTATCAACTCCAGGAGAGGGAAGGAAAAATGGGAGGGAGATAACATGAATCATGTAACTTTGGAAAACTTATGTGTAAACTTGTTATTGGAATAAAATAAGGTTTAAAAAATAAAATTAAAATAAAGTTGGCAACCAGCACGTCCCCAGACCCTGACACAAACTTGAGGATGACCCTTAAGACTAAGACATGAGCCAGAAGGAAAGGAGGTGACTGTGCTATAGCAGCCAAGAAAGCTAAAATTAAGAAAGGCAGTGCCCAAGACACGAGAAACGATGGCCCACTTTACCTCCTTTGTGACCTTGGGCAAGTCATTATTCCCCACATGTTTTGCTTTCCTCATATATGAATTGAGAGGCCTTGGAGGTTCTTTCCTGGTCTGAGAGGCTGTGCTTCCCTGATTCTGCAACATTCATTTCTGTTCAGGCATCATTCTTGTGACACTGGGCTGCAGGAACATGGCTAGGGGTGTTTTTGCCATCCAGACAGATTTGGGGGTCAACTCTCTGCTCTCCTGGCCCTGGAGATGGATGCATTAACCAATGGCGTGCACTTGGAGAAACAGAATTGAAATGGGAGCCAGGGGGTGGAATTTCAGCCCCAAGCAAATACTTGCCAGTCATGCACCCAGCCTCCTTGGAGTCTGGCACCTCCCAGACACAGAGGGCATGCTGCTGTGCCATTGGGAAACATGCTCTGAGTCAGACCAATTGATCGGGCTATTACCAAGCATTTGTTAAGCAGCGTGCCTGCTGCTGGGAGCTGAGGATACCAAGAATGATACAGTTCCTGCCCTCAAGGAGCTTCCATCAGAACCATTCCCCTCACACTGCGCAGCAGGGCAGCATATTGTCTAGTGGGGGAACCCAGTCAGAAGGGCCTGAGCCCTACTTCTGACCTCCACTGGCGGTGTGGCTCTGGCCAGGTCACTCTTAGGCTCTCAGGGCCCTGGGCTCTAAGGTGCAGAGTGATCCCCGTATCCGTGAAATTGCAGTCCTATCAGCTATTTCTGTGCTGTGTCTCAGGGCTAGGAGCCTGGGGTTAGGGACAATGAAATACCCTCAGCAAGGTCTTGGGTCTTATCCAAGTGGAGTGATGCTGATAGCCACCCTTCCCCATGACTGCCCATCCTGCACACGGGCTCTGGTCCTCGTCCTCCCACACCTGCCAACTGTCTCATCCCCATTCAAATGTGCTGGCAGCCTTATCAGTCCTTGCTACAACTCAGCCCCTGCCCTCAAGGAGCTTACATTCTGCTGCTATGGAGTAATAATTATATATATACATATACATATATATATCCATAATAATTTTCAAAGAGAGGAAGCAGGCTTGAGCCACAGGAGGAAGGAGGCAGCCCAAGCAGCTGGTGCTAAAGAAAGTCCCGTTGGGCACATCGACAGTGGCTCTAAGCCATAAAACACTCCTCCAACCATAGTTACCAAGACAACAGGGGCAGGCCTGGAGCGGGCTGCCTAGCAGCATCACTTCTCCCTCCTTCCTGCCCCCCCAGAAGTCATCACTGCTGCCCATTGCCCTCTGCCCTCTACTGCAGCTGCCTTGGAGAGCAGACTCAGCCTCTCCCATACCCTGACTCTGGTCAGCTGCCCTTGGATGCTCCAGCTTCATAGAGAGCCCCAGAGGGTATTTCTTACCTTCTTGCTTCTTGGGAAGTCCTTCAGAGCCAGCCTCCCCCAACAACTCCTGCCTTCCCCATCGTTCCCCATCTGGCCCCAGCAAACACTCCACCTCCCGATGTCCCTAAATCACCTTCCTCAAGACTCATCCCATTGCTTCCAACATAATTCCTATTTCATTTCTACCTATTTCCTTGCTTCATCATAAAAATTAGAGTGCCATAGCAGGGACCATTGGCACAGGGACTATGGGAGCTGGGAGGGCCCTTAGACTAGGGAATGGAAAATAGAAAACTGCAAGGAAGGGATCTTAATGCAGATTTCATCTGGAGCATCTTAACCTTTTCGTGTGTCCTGGACTCTTCTGGCAATCTGGTAAAACCTATGGGCCCCTTCCCAAGACAATAGTTTATAATGTTTATAATTAAATTCATAGGAGAACAAAGAAACCAGTTATATTTGTAACATGGGTTTGATGCTGACCTGTATGAGGATTAAATTCCCTGTTCTGCAGCTCCCTCAGAGCTCTCAGGTACCTTGGGGGCCACAGGGAACCTCTCTGCCATTGGCTTGAGCCCCCACCCATTGTGTTCCCCATCTTACGCCCAATGACTAGCAGCCCAGTTCTATATAACCAAGTAACATCAGACTAGTTTTAACAAAGTGATTTTATTTCAAAGATGTAGCAAGAACACATTTATAAACATTTTACTCAATCCCTGGGGTGGGGGGAGGAATATTTCCCTTGCTTATCCATATATATGCCCCACAATCTCTGGAGGGACAGGATTAAGCTTACAGTTTAGCTCAGTTCCTGTAGGACAGTGATGGTGAATCTATGGCATGGGTGCCAAAAGATGGTACACAGAGTGCCCTCTGTGGGCATGTATCCACCCTTCCCCATCTCACCCCCATCCCCCAAAGTTCATTACTAGAAAGGCAGAGGGACTTGGGCAGAGCTGCTCCCCTCCCCCTCTCCACCACACCTCCTCACTCCTCTGCCCAGCAGCCAATGGGAGCACACAGGGGGTAAGGTGTTGGCTCACAGGTGGCAGAGCTGGAGGGGAGAAGAGCACTTGGGCCACTCCCTTCCCCCTCTCTACACTCACTGAGGACATTCCTCACTTCACCGACCCCTCCGCCCAGCAGCCCAATGGGAGCACTTCTTCTTTCCCCTGTCTCATAATGTGGGGGAGCGCCCTGGCACATAGTCTGGGGGGTGGGGTGGGGACAGTGCCCAGTGCTCCATCTCTAAAAGGTTTGCCATCACTGCTAGAGGACAAGAGCTCCTCCAAGTTCAATTGCAAAGCCCCACCTCCACATCCTCAGAGCCTTGCTTCCTGGGGCTTTATTGCTGCCATGTCTGTTCTTGATTCCTGGACTTCTGGATCTCCAAGGCTTGAGACTCCACTCCCTACACCTAGAACAGAAAAAGATGAAGGAAAAGGTCAACCCGTCAGGTTCAGTTCTTATGACCCCATGACTTAAAGGAGGGCAGGGGAGGTGGGAGACCCTGGACCCTCTTCTTTGCCCTACAGGGTCACTGGCTATGAGTAAAGATGTCCTCCATCCTTAGACTGGGGTATAGGCCATGCACCAACTGTGCTCAACCAGGCAGTTTTAAAAAAACAAAGTTCCAGCTAAATAGTCAAGGAAATGAGGCTTTTCCCATTGCATATGCTCTAATCCTCTAGTCTCTTCCACAAGGGTGACTCCCTTTAAAGTGGTCTAGGCATGCGCCAGCTCCCCATGACATATACTGAAATATAGTTATCAAACTATCATTTAAGAACAAGTCCACAGACACCAGGTGAAAACCCCTGCTCTAGACCAGTCACGCCATCTGAGACCCAACTGTATCAAAGGCATCGTCTCCCATATTGCTACTGAAGCTGTTGGCAGCAGTGCTCCCTGGGATCTTTTTGGCAATGAGCAAATTGTACCCAGAACAAATGGAAAGAGAGAGCGTTGATGAGGGATGACATATCCGTGTACTTGTAGGGAAACATAAAGTTCATGGACATAAGTGGAAAAATGACTCCTGGGAGTTGAAAATAGAAACCTTAACATCAGTCTTAAATGACAAGACACAAAGCATTCACGTAAATAGAACTGAAGGAGATTTTCTCTCCTGGACTCGGGGAATCATTTGTCCTCATGGCAGGCCAGAGGACCAAAGGATGGGAATGAAGAAAGGAGAGGAGACAGAAGGACTAGAGAGTCCACTTCTGAGACTACTAAGGACATTTGATCAACCCACAAGTGTTTATCGGGTACGTGGAGGCTGGAGACCCAACCCCAAGGACCTTACATTCTATTGAAGGAAACGACGTACCCAACTAGTCCATCAAGCATTCATCAAGCACCTGCTATGTCCTGGGCACTGTGCTTAGCAATTTACAAATTTGATACTCAAAACGATTACAAACCATAGATGCTACTCTCTTTCTATAGGGAGAAACTGTGTGAGTAAAGAGAAGAAGATGGGAAAGATGTCAAACTATGGTAGATGCTAGGGCACAGGCACTGCGTGGTGCCATGGTACACAGAGCACAGGAAGATCCAAGTTCAAGTCCTGCCTTCAGTGCTGAATGACTCTGGGTAAATGGCTTCATCTCACAATGCCTCAAGTTTCCACATTTATAAAAGGATGGGGTTGAATTCTCTGGCCTTTGGGGTCCCTTCCACCTCTAGATCTATGCTCCTATATAAGGTAAATGAGAGTAAGGGGAGGCAGATGAGGTTGAAATGTCAAGCATGGGGGGTTAGAATGAGGAGGTAGCCTTCAACATTGGAGGGATGGGCTCAGTGTCATCAGAACCCATCCACACTTGCTCCTTTGGCGCTACTCGCTGTTTCCTAC
The DNA here is from genome assembly GCF_027887165.1 of Monodelphis domestica. Classification (NCBI taxonomy): domain Eukaryota; kingdom Metazoa; phylum Chordata; class Mammalia; order Didelphimorphia; family Didelphidae; genus Monodelphis; species Monodelphis domestica. The sequence continues at coordinate 17,887,014 of NC_077229.1, read as the reverse complement.
TGAAAAACACACAAATGGGAATGAGGGGGGAGAATTCATTCACTAGCCTTAGCACTGCTCCAGAATGAGAGGCCCAAGGCTGAGGGGTGCCTGCTTCAATTAAGGGGGTGGAGAGGAAGGACAGTATGTGAGGATGCTGGGAAAGGGTTGGGAGACCCAAAGAATTTTTACTGTCTCAGCTGTTGTAGGTATCTGGGGCAGAGGGGAACAACTGTAATCAGCATGCTGAGAAGCCCACCCCTGACAGCTTCCTTGTTTTTTGCTCCTGCTGTGGCCAAAGTGCGAATCCAGGTGAGAAAGGGAAAGAGATTCTGGGACTGGAGAAGAGTGCTTCCCAGCAACAGGAGGCAACATGGAAAATCTAGGCAAGAATGCTGAAGGCTAGTAATGAGAGGAGAAGCCACAAGGGCTGGGGTAGGAAGAAGCAGAAAAGAGAGAGAAGCAAAATGAAGATGGTGCTTCAGAGCTGTCAAATAAAAGCTTGCTGCAATCTGCTTGGGTTTAGAATCAGAACCAAAGGACGGGCCTTCAGAGATCACCTTGTCCAAATTGGTTCTGAACAGGGTCCCCTCTCCATTATCCCCAAGTAGTCATTCAACTTCAATGGGAAGGCCTCATGTGATAGGAAACACACTAGCTTCCAGGGCAGCCCCTTCCTCTTATAGCAACCTTAATTATTTATAGCTTATCTCGACATCGCCTTTGAATTGGCTTCTTTTCAAACTCTATCCATTGTTTGTGATTCTTCCCTTTTGGACAAAGCTGGAAAAGTCTAATCTCTCTTCCCCATCACACACCCAACTGGAGGCAGCTATCAGTTTCCCTGACTCTTCTCTCCAGGATCCACAAAGGACTCAACTTCAATGTAGCATGAACACTGGCCAAGCAGGGCTCTGCCCTCTCCTAACTCATAAAGGAGCAGCTTTGGAAGAAACCTGGATCCACACATTTTTTAAATTTAATTTTTCTTACTAAGCTTATGTTTCTTTTTTACCTTTATTTTATTTTAATAACAAGTTTCTGCATACGTTTATCAAAGTTATATGATTCATGTTGTCTCCCTCCCTTCTTCCCTCCGCCTTCTGGATCTGACAAGCAATTTAATCTGGGTAATCCATGCATTACCACGCAAAACATATTTCCATGTGGTTCATTTTTTGTAAGCGAATAATCTAATAAAACCCAAACTCCAAATCTTATACCCAAATAAACAAGTGATGCATCATACGTTTTCATCTGCATCTCTACTCCCACAGTTCTTTCTCGGGAGGTGGAGAGCATCTTTTTCATAAACCCACAGAATTGTCCTGAATTGTTGCATTGCTCTTAGTAGCAAAGTCTATCACATTTGATTGTCCCACACTATTGCAGTTACTGTGTATCTTGTTCTCCTGGTTCTCCTTATTTCACTCTGCGTGGATTCACGTAGGTCTTTCCAGCTCTTTCTGAAATCATCCTGTTCATCATTCCTGATAGCACAATAGTATTCCAGCACCACCAGATACCCCAATTTGTTCAGCCATTCCCCAGTTGAGGGACATACCTTTAGTTTCCACTTCTTGGCCACCACAAAAAGTACAGCTATAAATATTTTTGTACAAATGGGTCCTTTCCCAGTTTCTAAAATCTCTTTGGAATATATACTTATTAGTGGCATTACTAGATCAAAAGGTATGCAAAAATGCCCTTTGAGCATAATTCCAAATTGCCCTCCAGAATGGTTGGATCAGTTCACAATTCCACCAGCAAAGCATTAGTGTCCCGATTTTGCCACGTCCCCTCCAGTATTTATTATTTTCCTTTGCTGTTGTTAACATGGAATCTAGAAACCCCAAACTTGTACTCTAGTAAGACCTGATGAACCCCAAGTTTTAGGACTAGCTTATAAGTTGGAGACCCCAAAGCTTGTACTTGTTCCCTGTTCCTACGAGAATCCACCTTAAAGGGAATCTCAGGCTAGCAATTTCAGACTGAATAATGGATCCCAAGGTAAAAGACAATCCCCATCAGATGGGACCAAGCCTAAGCCAAGTGACTCTTCTAGTCTCCAGAAGCCTCTCTCACTGTATCACCCTCTCCTTTTGAGGATCAAATTCAGGACCTTCAGCTTATAAGATTGATGCTCTGCCTACTGCACTAATAAAGAGTCACTTGGCTTGGGCTTGGCCCCCACCTGATGGGGATTGTCATTTACCTTAGGGTTCATTATTCAGTCTGAAACTGATAGCCTGAGATTCCCTTCAGGGTGGATTCTCACAGGAACAGGGAACAAGTACAAGCTTTGGGGCCTCCAACTTACAAGCTAGTCCTAAAACGTTGGGTTCATCAGATCTTACTAGAGTACAAGTTTGGGGTTTCTAGATTCCATGTTGATACTGTCATATTGGCCAATATGATAGGTGAGAGGTGTTACTTCAGAGTTTTTTAATTTGCATTTCTCTAATCAAGAGGGATTTAGAACATTTTTTCATACCATAATTGATTGTTGATTTCTTCATCTGAAAACTGCCTGTTCATATCTTTTGACTACTTTTCATATGGAGATGACTTGGGTTCTTATACATTTGACTTAGTTCTTCATATATTTGAGAAATGAGATGTTTATCAGAGATATTTGTTATAAATGTTTTTCCCAGTTTGTTGCTTTCCTTCTAATCTTGGCTGCATTGGTTTTATTTGTACAAACCCTTTTAAATTTAATATAATCAAAATTATTCATTTTACATCATGTAATGTTCTCTCTCTTGTTTGGTCAAAAATTCTTCCCTTCTCCATAGATCTGACAGGTAAATTATTCTACATTCCCCTAATTTACTTATACCATCCCTCCTTATGTTTAATATATTCATATACCCATTTGACCTAATCTCGGGGTAGGGTGTGAGATACTGATCTAAACCTTATTTTTGCCATCCTATTTTCCAATTTTTCCAGCAGTTTTTGTCAAATAGTGAGTTCTTATTGGAAGAATCTTTCAAAGTTATGGAACAACCTCTGCTGCCCACTTTGGGGACCATTGGTATCTGAATGTCTGTCCTTGGGGACAGTGAGGTCACTATTAGTGTCACCTCCAGTAATTTTATGGTCCCCTATTGAATGGTCATTTTTGGTTTTATGGAGCAGTTTCTCACCACAAGGATATTGACTGTTAACAAAACAGCCTTGATGCCCACCTCTGCCATTAGCAGCTTTGAATCCCTTAATCTTTGAGCTTTGATTGATTGTGTTATCTGCCAGTCTCTTACAGTTTCTTCTTTTTCTTCCTTTTCAAATGTTGCAAGTGATTCAAAACATAGGAAGTGGGGGCCCTGGGGTGCCTAAGTGGTCCTCTGGGCTTGGCACTGTCTCATTTTCTCATTAGGGAGAGTATTTGCAGTTAGGAAGATGAATCACCCATGCCCTCTTGTGGCACAAAAGAAAAGAGAACAGGAATTTCATCCACCACCACCCCAACTTTTTCTTTCTATAGCTCCTTAATATCGCATAATGCCCTCTGCAGTTATTCCTTCATTGCCTTCTCACCCACAATGTCCTGTGGGATGGACACTGCAAGGACCATTGGTCCCACTTCACAGATGAGGAAATGGAAGCTCAACTCAAATGGCTTGCCCAAAATCATATAACAGAGCCAAGAGTACATCCCAGGTTCTCTGATTCCAAATCCAATATTCTTTCTGATGGACTGTGTTGCCTCCTAATTTAACTAGATTATCAATACACATTTATTAACTACCTACTATGTGTCACAGCCCTCAAGGAGCTTCCATTCAAAGGAGGAGGAGAGAATACAGCTAGGAGCAGCTAGGAGGTGCAGTGGGCAGAGCTCCAGGCCTGGAGTCAGGAAGAACTGAGTTCAAATTTGACCTCTGACATCCTGGCTATATGGCCCTGGGCAAGACTCTTAACCCTGTCTGTCTCTATTTCCTCATCTATAAAAAAGCTGGGAGAATGAAATAGCAAACCATGCCAGGATCTTCACCAGGAAAATCCCCGTGGAGTCTTGAGAAGTCAGACCCAGCTGAAAAATACTGCCACACACACACACACACACACACACACACACACACACACACACACACACACACACACAAATGGAAAGGCATTCTGTGAGGGAAAGAACACTAATGAGGAGGGGAGATTAGGGAAGGCTTCACTTGGAAGGGCTCACAAGGAAATTAGAAATACTAGGAGGGTCAGTTGAGTAGACAGATCAGATCTGATGAGAGATGCCACCAGTTGGAGATGGGAGATGGACCCGCCTCCTATTAAAAAGGGGATAATCTTTGGACCCTCAGCCTCCCAGGGCTGCTGTGAGAAGAGTGTGTTGTCAGTCTAAAGTGCCCTATTGACCAGAGCATTCGTTGCCTTGCCTACTTCCTGCCAACCTGCTGCCTGGTTGCCTAGGAGGAAAGATAAGAGATGCACATAGATAACTAAGAGTCAGCATAAGTCAAGATCAATTCCTTGTAGGGAAAAGAGATACAAACAAAATCTTGACAGAATAAGAGGCTAAAGTATCTCTCCGGAGATGGCACCCCAGCCAGGCCACCAGAGAAGGAAAAGATTTCAATAAACAGAGAGGGGAGAGAGGGTGAGTGGCATGTCCTAAATTAAATGAAACCACCTGAATGACAGCCCAAAGACAGGGAGGCACAAGCCAGATAGAGAAAATACTAAGGCTCCCAGTGTGGCTGAAATAAAGAGCCTACAAAGGGTGGTAGTGTTAGCTCAAGTTGAAAAGATTGTGGAGAGCCTTGAATGCCAACCTAGGGAATTTGAAATAAACTCCTGGAAATACTGTGCCAGTCAATCACTCTGTGGCTCCCCTCACCCTCTCTGAGACTTCTCTGATCACAACTCCCCTCCCTGGCCACCACTCCCCTCTATGTCTATTAGAATGTAAGCTCTGCCAGGGCAGGTGCTATCCTGCCTTTGTATTTGTACACCCGCCCCCCCCCCCCCCAGCAGTTAGCACAGTGACTGGTTCATGGTAAGCACTTAAAATACCTTTTCATTCATTCATTCAGAGATTGTATATGGCAGCCCATGGAGAAGCAGGGTGGCCAATAGGGAGGCTAATGCAGGGGAAAGGTGATGGGGATCTGAACTAGGGCAGAAACTACAACCATGGGAGGAAGGGATGTTGTGGGGGTAGATGGGACAAGACTGGGCAATCACTGAGACCCAGGAGAAGTGAGGGGATTCAGAATATTGATCACTGAAGAGAACCCTAAAGATCATCTAACATCTTAGAGAGGAGAAACCTGAGAGTCATAGAGGGCACAAGATTCTTGACCCAAGACTGCAGAGGGTAGGCTTTGAACCCAGATCTTCTCATTCTAAACGCATACATTTCATTTTTCAGTTTCGTGTATCTCCAACTCAATGTGGCTCTCAAACTCTTTGGTCTTACCACTAAAGTATAAGCTCACATTCATAGACTTACACTATTACGTAAAGGTCAGATGAAAGAGAATTTTTTAAGAGCTCAAAAATTCCCAGTATGGCACAGTAGACGACAGTGCCACAGGACCTAAGCTTGATGCTGAGCTCTGCTACGTACTTCCAGTGACCTTGGCTGAGTCCCCTAAAATCCCTAGCCTCCATGCATATTGATCCATTAAAGTGGGGGGGGTTGTGTATATATAAGATATGTGTGTACCTACACACACATAGTTTATATATATGGGGTTTAATATATGTGTATATGCAATAGCTCTATTAAAATTATATATGTGTGTACACACATACATATATACATGATATGACCTCCCAGTTACATCCCATCTGCTAAGTCATTTAGGGTCCAAGGACGCCGTCCATCTGGGCCAGATGGTTTGATCATCAAGAATAACAAAATATGGCCTGATCCCCTCCTCTTACCTGGAGTATCTCCTCTTTGCTAATCATTTGTTCCATCCTTCACAGGGATGTTCATTCTCTTTGGAAGAAAAAATATTTAAGCAAAACAAGAGTTGAGTGCATCCTCCTCCTCTTCATCCATTATAAGCATTCCAGAGTGACTAAACAATCCTTATCTTCTTGTCCTTTACATAGCTTTAAAAAAGGAAACAGGCAATTTTCAAAAGAAGGAATCAGACTATCAACAACCACATGAGGAAAACACACTCTAAATCACTACTAACTAGAAAAATACAAAAGAAAGCGACTCTGAGGTTCTACTTCATGCCCATCATATTGGCCAAGCCGGCAGGAAAGGAAAATGACAAACGCTGGAGAGGCTACTGGAAAACAGGCACAGTTTTGGACTGTTGGTGGAGCTGTGAATTGGTCCATCCATTCTGGAAAGCAATTTGGAAATGTGCCCCACCCTCCAAATCACTAAACTGTGCCCCGTACGTTGGTGATGCCACTATTAATCCAAAGAACTCAAAGAAGAAGAAGGACGTACACATGTAAAGATGGATAGCAACTATTTTGTGGTGGCAAAGATCTAGAAACCAGAGGGACACCCATCAACTATGGAATGGTTGAATAAAGTATGTATACAGTACATGTGGTAGACCAATGAACTACTATTGTACTATACAATGGTATAATGAATGAAGGTGAAGGTTTCTGAGATACCTGGGAAGATTTATATGAATTGGGAGTGAAGTGAAAAGATGGAGAACAAATTATATGTTATCAACAATATTGTAAAGGCGAATAACTTTGAGTGACTTAAGAACCCCACTTTCTACTTTCCAATAGCAGTTCGCCTTAGTTTGGACTCCAAGGAACATGATGTCCCCTGCACCACGTACCCTTCAGGGACACAAACCCTGCTCCCATCTGCTTTCTAGGTTCCACACACTCATTAGATTATAAGCTCCTTGAGGGCAGGAATTGTCTTTCTTTTTTCTTATTTGTATCCCCAGCACTCAGCAAGGTACCTGGCACATAGAAGACACTTAATCAATATTTATTGATTTACTATTGAGTTGATTCATATCTCCAGAGAACTGCTGAAAGAGGATTTCTTTTTCAATTTAATTAATTAACTGAAAATATTTTTCCATGACTTCATGATTCATGTTCTTTCCCTCCCCCCCACCCCAAGCCAATGAGCAATTCCACTGGATTTTTACATGTATCCTTGTTCAAAATCTATTTCCATATTATTACTGTTTGCAATAGAGTAATCATTTAAAGTCAACATCCCCAATCATATCCCCATCAAACCATGTGATCAATCATGTGTTTCTCTTCTGTGTTTCTGCTCCCACAGTTCTTTCTCTGGATGTGGATAGCTTCTTTCTCATAAGTCCCTCCTAGTTGTCCTGGATCATTGCATTACTGCCAGTAGAGAAGTCCATTACATGTGATTGTGCCACAGTGTATCCGTCTCTGTGTACAATGTTCTTCCTGTTCTGTTCCTTTTGCTCTGCATCAATTCCTGGAGGTTGTTCCAGTTCACATGGAATTCCTCCACTTTATTATTCCTTTGAGCACAATAGTATTCCATCACCAACATATACCACAATTTGTTCAACCATTCCCCAATCGAAGGGCATCCCCTCATTTTCCAATTTTTTGCCACTACAAAGAGTGTGACTATGAATATTCTTGAACAAGTCTTTTTCCTTATTATCTCTTTGGGGTACAGACCCAGCAGTGCTATGGCTGGATCAAAGGACAGACATTCTTTTATCGCCCTTTGGGCATAGTTCCAAATTACCTTCCAGAATGGTTGGATCAGTTCACAACTCCACCAGCAATGCATTAATGTCCCAATTTTGCCACATCCTTTACAATATTTATTACTTTCCTTTGCTGTCATATTAGCCAATCTGCTAGGTGAGGTGGTACCTGAAAAAAGATTTCTTAAGAGCTAAAACTGTTGTGTTGAGAATTGACGCAACTGATTCTATTTTGCCCCATAGTCACCATGTTTTATTTTTCACTAAAGCATTAATTACTCGAGTCTGGGGACAATATCTCTGAAACCCAGAGCCCCAGGGTTCTGTCTCTGTGTAGCATCTTGGTACCTGGCTCTAAGTAGTGTCATATTATCACGGACCTATCCTTTTCCTGATTAAAGACTTGGTTTTTCTGACTACTTTCTTAGTATCAACTATGAGGCAAAAGTTGCAAGGGCTAAGCAACTGTGCCAAAGGTCACGGAGCCAGAAGGGTCTGAGGCCAGCTTTCACCCTCTTGACTCCAGGCCTGGCTCTCTTTCCACTATGCTACTTAATTGTCCCTAGATGACGTGGAAAGGCGGAGGTTTATGGTTATAGTTAGGAGAGCAGGGTTAGAAGACTGGGACCTGGGTGGTGAGGACTAGCACTAGAAAGGTGCCAAGGGGCTAGTGTTTGGTTGTGGTTAGAGTAGAGAGTGTATGTGGTTGAAGCTGAGGTTGGCAGGGTATGGTCAGTGTTAGGGTAAACAGCTGGCTTGAGAAGTGTGGTCAGGGGATGACGGGCCAAGCAAAATGTTTCCACTTGCTGTTTTTCCCACTTTGGTCCCTAAATATAGGGAAGGCTTAGTGGAAGGTATGATGCCAGACTGTTAACCCAGGATACAATACTTAGAGGGGACCTGATTGCTGTCTTTGACTATGTGACGGGCTGTTAGGGGGAAGAGAAATTGGGCTTATTCTGTGTGTCTAAAAATGGTACCAACCTAATCCATTTGAAAATTACTATTTTTTTAAAAATCTGATGGGGAATGCTGAATTCCCACTTGATATCTCCTGGGACCTTTAGTAATTGAGATAAAGAATATCAGCTCCTGAGTGCCTCATCACAGCACAAGTTTGATTTGTCCACCTCTGGACAGAGTGATAGCCCCTTGAGGACACCTTGCATCATGGGGGCAGTTTGGGAGGAGGAAGGGGAAGAGAAGAGGAGAGTTAGCTACAGATCTTGGGCTCAACTGCATTGGGAACAAATGTGCTGAGAGAGGGATTTGCTGCAATTGTTTAGTAATGAAATTCTGTGTGCCTATTCCCAAGGACACATATGGTTAACCACTGGACCCTGCCCATTCCCTCTGCCCCAGAAGGTGAGCTCTCTTTATGGTCATTGTCCTTCCCATCATCAACACTGATTATGTGGCCTGTTTTACAGGGAAGTGGATGGTCAGGAACTGGGCAGAACCCTTAATGGTTCTAGAGACCAGTAAGTGAGAGCTAATTGGGACCTTAAGAGGACATCAAGTGCAACTCCCTCATTTTATAAAGCGGAAACAGAGACCTATAGAGATACGTGCTCAAGGGGGCAGCTAGAAGGCTCAGGGGATAGAGAGCCAGACCTGGAGTTGGGAAGTCCTAAATCCAAATCTGGCCTCAGACACTTCCTAGCTGTGTTGCCTTGGGCAAGTCACTTAACCCCCATTGCTTAGCCCTTACCTCTCTTCTAACTTGGAATTTATATTTAGTACTGTTACAATTAACTTAATATATCTACCCAGTTATTAAATTTTATAAAGTTTATTAGAAAGGGTAGACAATCATAGTTTTAAATCTCATTCTTACTCTAAATTCAGACCATGTTTTCCCTAGCCTCCATTAATCTTTCTCTTCCCCCTTACCTGCCTGATCTCTCCCCATGTTGGTTCAAAAAAAGCCCCGGTCAGTCCCTGCCCCCTCTCTTTTACTGATGTTCGCAGATGCTGCATTCACATTTGAGGAATCTTGCTGGACAGGTCGATCCTCCAGGAGGGGGAGGGAATGAACTTCCCTGGCACAGTATCCATTCTAAGACTGAAGGTAAGAGTGTTGTTTTTTTTTCTTTAAGGGACCTGCCCAAGGTCACTCAAGTGAAGGAACTAAATCTGGATTCAAACTCAGTTCTTCCTGACTTCCAAGTCCATTGCTCCATGCACCATTTACACACTCCTGCCTGATTTCCAGCATCTCTGCTATCCATCTGCTCATTGATTCCTCCCCTAATAGCACGAGCCTCATAAACTAAGGCACGATGTAAGTGGAAATTCTGAGTGTGGTGGAGGTAGCCTAACCCATAGGTTAGGACTCCTCGAAGTCCATGTGGATGTTCTCTTGTTCCAGTCGATACATGGAAGCTCTGGGAACTGGAGAAAAGACCCCCTTCTGGCCACATGTAACTAACTGCCTGAGGAGCTTGTGTGATGAAAAAGAGACTCTAATAGGCTATTGAACTGGAATACCTTCTAATGGATGAACTTACAATGGGAGACGACAGTGAGTGAGCTCTCCTCTGAGCCAGAAGTGAGAAGATACACAATCGGTTTACCAGCTTTTCTGTTCCTCTCTCTTGCTTTCAGCCTTAAAGAGTCAGACGTGTTTGACACTGGTCCGGTGACCCCCCCAACATCCACTTAGCCTTCACGTGGCCATGAGTACATGGCTGCCTTTGTCTTTGCTTTTCCTGATCTTAAGTAACCCACGATGGACATATCCGGGACGAGTGGTAGCCTTAGGCTCTAGGTTGCATGTGAGTAAGCCCGGCCTCTATCCAAACCTCTAAGTAGACCTCAAATTTGAAGCCAAAAAGCAGAGAGAGGTAACCCAGCTGATTACCCCTTTTGTACAGCCACTGAGTTCCAGCAGTCAATTCGAGAACTCTTCAGCATCTTCATTGTAAGGCCCTGAGCTCTTCCAGTTCTCTGAGCCAGGTAGGAGATCTGCCAGCACAAACTCCCAAGTCACACATGGCTTAAAGGAGGCTCTCCGAAACCTCCATGGGATGGACCAGAATCAGATGAAGAATCTCTTTGACACCTGCTCCAAGGCGTGGCTCCTATGGTTCAGTCATCCCTGTTACATCAGTCTCATTGATCACTGAGCAAGTATTTCTTCAGGGGCCACTGGTAGTGCCGGGCACTGCTCTCACACTGGGAATAGATTGCATTATCATGGGATGGGGGCAGCGGGGAGATAACAGGTATATTTAAAAGTAAAGAGAAGCAATACAAAGAAATGCAGCTACCCACTAACGTCTCAGAATCAGAGAATCTCAGTGGAGGAAGGGACAGCCTCTGCATGAACAAGAATCCCTCCTCATCGTTGCTGTTGGTCAGTCGCGTCCTTCTCTTCATGGTCCCATTTGGGATTTTCTTGGCACGGATAGTGGGGTGGCTTGCTGTTTCCTTCTGCAGCTCATTTGACAGAGGAGGACTGAGGCAAACAGGGTGAAGTGACCTGCCCAGTGTCCCACAGCTAGTGAGCATCTGAGGTCACTTTTGAACTCAGGTCTTCCTGATTCCAAGCCTGGTGCTCTATCCACTAAGCCACCTCACTGCCTGCCCTTCTAAAACTAACTGGAATGTACAGAGTGCCATAAAGTTTGCAAACCCCTTCCTGTCCAGGATCTCATTTGCCCCTCACAAGGACCCTGAAAGGTGGGTGCTACGTTATTAGTCCCCATTTTAGAGATGAAGAAACCGAGGAAACCAAGGCTAAGAGATGTTAATGTGGGCAATGCTGATTAGGTCTCATACGAAGAATTGATTGATGGCTCAAACTGACGGCACTTTGAGGAAACAAACTTTATTATAAGAGAATATAGTAGCTAGTATAGTAAGCAATGAAGGTAAGAGGAGGAGGTGAGGAGGGGTGAGGTTTTCAGGAAAGCTTTTTATCCTGCTTAGTTACTAAGGAAGCGGTCAGTGGTTTGGGCAGTTGTCACCCTGGGTCCCCGGGGAACAGATGCCCCTTTACTGACGGCCCACTGTGGTGTGCATGGCCTTTGCCCACTGAGGGGGGAGAGCAACCACAATGGAAGTGGGATGCTATCTGCAGGCTACTTTTGCCTGATTCTGTGCAGATTCCAAAGGAGGGCAGGGAGTATGGAACTTGAGCTTTCTTTGAGCCTAGTCCCATGTGACAGGAAACCGAAGTACCTTCATTTGCTGTTCAGAGATCCCCAGCCAAGGAACTAAGTTCTGTCTAAAGACTGATGTGAGGACTTTTCTCACAATTATGAATCTAAGCAACTCAGCTGTCTTATATGAAAAGGAACCCTATTCTAATAAACTAATTATTGTTTCCATGCTTTGTATTGTATATGGCTACTTGGCAGGGTTTATGGGACATTTTAGTCAACATCAGTGCTAAATAGCTTACTCAAGGTCACAGAGCCCTGAGGCAGAATTTGAACTCGGGTCTTTTTAATTCCAGCTCCATTGCTCTATTTGCTATACTTTGGAGTCTCAACAAACGTAAGTTGTCATCCACTCTTTGTTTGAGAATCTCCACTAAGGAGCAGCCCACTCCCTCCTTAGGCAGCCCATTCTTTTATGGGACAGCTCTCATTGTTAGGAGTTTTTTCTTCTATGAAGCCTAAATGTGACCCTTTGCAACTTCCACCTTTCCAGTTTGGCCCCCTGAGATCAAGAAGAACAGATCTAATCCCTCTTCCAATGACAATCCTCCAGAGACCCGAAGCCCCCCAATATTCCCCAGTCTTACTCCAATGCCTCATCAAGGCCACAATCTGGCCGTGAGTTCTTGAAGACTATGCCAGCAGAGCTAAAGCACTGGTAGCTTCTACCAAGCCAAGAAGGTCTTGAGTAAAGGCACAGTAATATCTGTTGTCTGAGGACCAACCTAGCCAAGGTAGAGAAACACCTCTTCAATTGTTGTCAAGATTTTTTTAATCTACTAAAGAACAGGGGATCGCTACCTGCTTTGATGGACAGTTGTCTACACCAATGAAATCATGGCTCGCAGGCTGATTAGGACCAACCCTCATCGCTGACACAAGAGATGTCATATCATCTCCAGATCCCATTCACTGAATGTGCCATTGTCACATCTAAGAAATGAAAAGGATTCTCCAAAATAGGTGTTGGGGATTCCACAAGCAGCCAAGATGCAATCTTAGGTCACGTTGCCTTGAGAGAGAGATATAGCATCCACAATAATCCCGCTGTGTACTTCCCTGATCACACCATACCTGGTATAAAGTGTTCACTTTTGAGTACCACATTTTAAGAAAGGCATTGATGGGGCTGGCTAGGTGGCTAAGTAGATAAAGAGCCAGACCTAGAGGTGAGAGATCCTAGATTCAAATCTGGCCCTTAGATACTTCCTACCTGTGTGACCTTGGGCAAGTCACTTAACCCCTATCATCTAGCCCAGGGTTGACAAACCTTTAAGAGATGGAGTTCTGGACCCCACCCCCTGACCCCCTAAAGCCCTTGTGCCATGGCCCTCCCCCCCCCCACTGAGTGCTGGACATGCCCTGCCCCACTTTACCCACCACAAGGGAGAGAGAAAGCACTCCCATTGTGCTGCTGGGTAGGTGAAGTGAGGAATGTCCTCAGTGACTGTAGAGAGGGGGAGGGGAGCGGCCCAGGCCCTCTGCTCTACTCCAGCACTGACATCTGTGATCTGCCCACCTTACCCGCTGTGCACTCCCTTTGGGCTGCTGGGAAGAGAGGCAGGTAATGTGAAAAAAAATGCCATCAGACATGGTGGAGAGAGAAAGGGGAGCAGCTCGCCTGAGTTACTCTGTCTTTCTAGTAATGAACTCGGAGTTGGAGGGTGGGGTGGCTGTGTGCCCACAGAGAGTGTTTGGCATGCCGTTTTTGGCACCCATGCCATGGGTTCACCATCACTGACCTAGCCCTTATCACTCTTCTGTCCTGGAACTAATACACAGTACTAATTCTAAGATGGAAGGTAAGGGTTTAAAAACAAAAAGGACACTAATGATGTCCTTGAGAAGTAGCCAGAGAAGGGTGATTGGAATTGGGACAAGTGGGGGGAACGTCAAGAGCATGCCATAGTAGGAGATCACTTGACAAATCCATATCACTTGAATGAGATTAGACAGGGGACATATGGTGGTTGTCTTCAAGTATTTGAAGGGTTTTCATATGAAAGAAGAATTGTCTTTCTTGGTCACAAAGGGTAGAACTAGGAGAAGTAGGAAAGGGAGTGATGATGAGGCAAATTTGGTGTAATGTCAGGAGAAACTTCTTAACAATGAGATCAGCCATGAAGTGGAATGGGCTATCTCAGGAAGTGGTGGGCTTTCCCTTGTTGAAAATCTTCAAGCAAAGATGTATCAACTACTCGTTGTGCATCTTGTAATAGATGAATTCCTGATCAGATATAGGTTATAATAGTGGCTGTTGTGAAGATTGGATTTGGCTGTCCCCTGATTGTAACAATGAAGGTACTTAGCTCTTCCTTGATTGTGAAGATTAAATTGTAATCCCCTGATTGTAACAATGAAGGTACTTAGCTCTTCTTTATTGGAAAGATTGAATTATAATCCCCTATTTCTTTTTAGATTTTAATCCCCAAAAAGTGTTAACTCAGTATTTGAAGTAGATCTACCCATTTTAATCTACCAAAAAAGTAACTAACCACTAAAGGTACAAACTAATTACAAAATGTGTGATATAACCAAAAAAGGTATAATCTAGCCCCAAAAAATGTGAACTAAAGAGTGGGCAGTCCTGGAGAGAGCATCTGATATGATTGGTAAACATAAAATTTAGGGGAGGTGACACAAGAGAAAAAGATCTTTAAATAGAGGACCACAGAGGTCAGAATAAATAGATGAATGATTCCTCTGATTTGGAGTTGGATCAAGAGTGAAGAAGAGTCACTCAGAGTTAGAATCATCAGTCACTCGGAGTTGGACTGGAAAACAGATACTTGAGGAGAGTCTGGAAGATGGACACTCAGACTTGGAGTGAAGATACTTGGCTGTGGAACTGGACCCCTGGAGGAGCTCATGCAGGAGACCTCAGACTACTTTCCTTTTAGATAGTCACCGTGGTGAGTGTAAGGGCTGATTTACTTTCCCTGTCTTTCTGGAGGTGTAAAACTCCAAGAAAGGCCCATTGTCTTGAGACTCCTTTCCCTAATTAGGGCCTTAGAATTTCTACCTGGCTCAGAGGAAGCTAGAATTTTTTTTCTCTCTCTCTCTCATTCCTTAATATCTTCTCTCTATTGTAAATAAACTATCATAAATTCCAATTTTACTTTAGTAATTCATTTTGGGATTTAGAAATTAAATCCCTGGCAACAACCAAATTAATATTCAAGTCCAATTATAAATTTAACACTGCTGAGGACTTTCCCCATTTAAATTCCAGGAATCTTCCTTTGGTACTACCATGTCCAAATAGGCTCTGTTGTTCTCCATGGTTCTGAATCTTTCATCTGTTTTTTTTTTCCCCAACCCACATTGAAGGTAAATGGGGCTTAATCCCATTGAAAACCAATAACAGCCAAAGCCATTGGGAGTCTTTCCTTCTGATGGAAGGTAAGATCTGCAAGGGCCCCAAATAGCAGCACAACACTGGGAGTCTGGAGACATGGGTCAAATCCAGTTTTTGTTCCTTTCTGGCTCTGTGCCTTTGGCAAGACCTTCCCTTACTAGGGTCTTAGATTCCTCGTGTCAAATACTACCTGCCTCACAGGACTGTTGTGTCTTTAATATAACTGAGAGTTGTTAAAAATGAGCAGACACAGATTATTCTCACAAGCCCACAAAGCCATTAATTAAAGAGTTTTGTTATTTAGTCTAAATGGACACAGAATGTATCATTCTATGTGCCCACAGTCCATAGTTACCAGAGATGAACGCATATGAGTTGGTGAGGGAAAGGGATGGAAGGGATGCATAGGACAGCCCTTATGACAGATGTCAGGAAGAAGCAGAGAGTGTACAGAACCCTGAATAGACAGAACACATGGCAGCTTCCGGGAGTGCCTGCATGCAAGGAAATCTTCCCCTAAAGAAACCTCTTTCACTGGGTGCTTTTAAGCACAAGGTCACAGTAGATGTTCCATATGTCTGGCACCCTAAGTCATCACCCTCACCCATCTTGGTTAAAGTTTCCATCACTTCTTTTTTGGGTATGATATCCTCAGGGAAGAGATGATTCCTGCCCTGATTCAATTTAACAGTTATTTCTCTTCTTGATACAAAAGTCAGGCCAAGCTGCTCTCCTGCTCAGAAAACCATTCCTCATGTCTTCTTCCATTATCACTGGGACAAAAATCCCAAAGTCCATATGTTGGAGGAATCAGAGGTTCAGAGTTTGGGTATTAAAATCCTCTACCTGGTACTGGAATCCCATATACAGCCTACACCCATTTGAATGTTTTCAATGATGGGGAACTCACTCACATACCTCCACTGCTCCTCTTTCTTCCTTCTAGAGCTAAAGCATGATGAGTTAATCTTTCATAAATCAATCCTTGAGATATTTAAACATGGCTATCAGGTCTCATTGAAATCTTTTCTTCTGTTTTCTAACTCTAATTTTTGTGGGGTGTAAGGTCAAAGAATATGCTTCCCACCCATGCACTCCTAAGACTCTGCTCCCAACACTTTCAGATGGGCAATTGACAACTGCATTAAATGCTCCTCTTCCTTCAAACTCTGGAAGATCAATAACTCATTTTACTCTTCTAATTACCTAAGACACAATGACAATTTATTATTACTCTGCTTGTATTGATGGTACAACTTTCCCGAAGATTAATAAGAGCCAGGGGAGTATTCGTGTTGTCCTCAAACATGCATCATGCTAATCCCACAGGATCAGTAAAAAACTTTAAAAAAAGGAAAGGTCCCAATACATTTTCTTTTAAAACACTTATCTTCCATCTTAGAATCAATACTATGTTTTGGTTCCAAGGCAGAAGAGTGGTTAAGGGCTAAGCAATACAGGATAAGTGACTTGCCCAGAGTCCCACAACTAAGAAATATCTGAGGTCAGAGTCGAATCTAGGACCTCCTGTCTCTAAGCCTGGCTTTCAATCTATTGAGTTGCCTAGCTGTCCCTTTCCCACATGTTTTTTTTTTCTTAAAACTTCTCTTTATTAGTTTCAATTCATTTTTTATTATATTCTCTTTTTTTATAACCCTTACCTTCAGTCTTGGAGTCAATACTGTGTATTGGCTCCAAGGCAGAAGCGTGGTAAGGACTAGGCAATGAGGGTCAAGTGACTTGCCCAGGGTCACACAACTGGGAAGTGTCTGAAGTCAAATTTGAACCCAGGACCTCCCGTCTCTGGGCCTGACTCTCAATCCACTGAGCCATCCAGCTGCCCCCACTATAATTTTTTTCTAATGTAACCATGATATGTATTATTTTGATTCTCTTTTCATCTCTCCATATATTTCCCTTACTTTCTTTATATTTCCAATATTTGTCATTCCTAATATACATCATAATACTTTGCATCCAAATATAATCTATACAGTCATCTCCCCCATGCGTTGCATGTGTTATTTCCAGTCATTTTGTAATAATGAAGCTTCCATGAATATTTTCAGATGTAAACAGCTTTTTGCCCTCTCAGTGATGCCCTTAGGGCCTAACCCTAATAATGAATTCCCTAGGTCAATGACCATGAACAGAATTACAACTCTTAAAGTGTATTTCCATCTCAATTTCTAAAAAAAAATTCACGCCTACTTAAGCAGTGTAATATTAGGCCTATTTCGCCATCTTCTTATCAGCATTTAATTTGGTAACTTTAGCCTGTCTGGTTTTCAGTTAACATACATTACCAGAACTGTTGGTTCTCAGTCAACAGACACAATCTATTGCCAGGACCACATTCTTTTCTTTTCTTTTCTTTTTAAATTTAACATATTTTTCCATGGTTACATGATCCCCCCCCCCCACATTTCCTCCCCTGTCCCGAAGCTGACAAGCAATTTCATTGGGTTATCCATGTATCGTTGTTCAAAACCTATTTCCATGTTATTCATATCTGCAGTAGCATGATCCTTTAACATCAAAACCCCAATCGCATCCCTATCGCATTACATGACTGATTGCATATTTTTGCAATGCATTTCCATTTCCACAGTTCTTTCTCTGGATGTGGAAAGCATCTTTCTCACAAGTTCTCGATACATTGTTCTCCTGGTTCTGCTCCTTACGCTCTGCATCACAGGTCTTTTCAGTTCACATGGAACTCCTCCAGTTCATTATTACTTTCAGCACAATAATATTCTATCACCAGCATATACCACAATTTGTTCAATCATTCCCCAATCAATGGACACCCTCTCATTTTCCAATTTTTTTCTACCCAAAAGCCCCTTTATACATATTTTTATACATATATTTTTCCTTATAATTTCTCTGGGGTACAAATCCAGCAGTGATACGGCTGGATCAAAGGGCAGGCATTCTTTTAAAGCCTTTTGGGTATAGTTCCAAATTGCCTTCCAAAATGGTTGGACCAATTCATAACTCCATCAGCAGTGTATAATGTCCCAATTTTGCCATATCCCCTTCAACATTTATCATTTTCCTTTGCTGTCATATTGGCTAATCTGCTAGGTATGAGGTGATATCACAATGTTGTTTTAATGTGCATTTCTCTAATCAGGAGGGATTTAGAACACTTTTTCATTTGCTTATTGATAGTTTTGATTTCATTCTGTGAAAACTGCCTATTCGGGTCCCTTAACCATTTGTCAATTAGGGAATGGCTTGATTTTTTGGTAGATTTGATTTAGTTATTTATATATTTAGAAAAGTAAACCTTTGTCAGAGAGTTTTGTTATAAAAATGTTCTCCCAGTTTGTTGCTTTCCTTCTAATTTTGGTTGCATTGGTTTTGTTTGTACAAAACCTTTTTAATTTCACATAATTAAAGTCATTCATTTTACATTTTGCAATATTCTCTGACTCTTGTTTGGTCTTAAATTCCTTCCTTTCCCACAGATCTTACAGGTATATTATTCTATGTCTACCTAATTTATTTATGCCTTCACTCTTTATATTTAATTCATTTACCCATTTTGAATTATCTTGGTATAGGGTATAAGATGTTGATCTAAATCTAATTTTTAACATACTGTTTTCTAATTTTCCCAGCAGTTTTTGTCAAATAGTGAGTACTTGTCCCAAAAGCTGGGGTCCTTGGGTTTATTGAACACTAGTTTTCTGAGGTCATTTACCCCTGGTCTATTCCATTGATTCATCCTTCTATCTCTTAGCCAGTACCATATTGTTTTAGTGACCACTGCTTTACATAATACAGTTAAAGATCTGGTATTGCTAGGCCCCTATCCTTCACATTTTTTTACATTATTTCCCTTGATATTCTTGATCTTGTGTTCTTCCAGATGAACTTGGTTATAATTTTTTCTAATTCTATAAAAAAGGATTTTGGTAGTTTGATAGGTATGGCACTGAATAAATAGATGAATTTGGGTAGGATTGTCATTTTTGTTATATTAGCTCATCCTACCCAGGAGCAATTAATGTTTTCCCAATTGTTTAGATCTAATTTAATTGTGTGAATTTTTCTTTTTTTGTTGGATATAGAAATACTTAAGATTCATGTGAGTTTATCTCTACAACTTTGCTTATCCTCCCCTCTCTGTATTGATTTTTCTTGCCTCTTTATGTTATATAATTTACCCTATTCTCTCTTCCCTTTTCTCTCAGTGCAACCCTCTCTTTCAGCCCTTGTCATTCATATGTATACATATCATATCATACATATTGTTCCATGTCATCACATTTACATATACATTATATCATCATATATCATCATATACATCATAATCAGCTTACTTCTCCACCCTCTTTCTGAGTAAATTCCTTCTATCTTCTCTACTACTAAGAATGATTTTTGAGAATTATAGAAATCCTCTTTACATGTAGACATATAAACATTTTTACCTGAATGAGTGCCTTAAATTTTCTCTTTCTTATTTGCCTTTTTGGGCTTCTCGTGTCTCATATTTGGCCTTCAAATTTTTTGTTTAGGTTCGACTTATTCCTCAGGAAAGCTTGGAAATCTTCGATCTTATTGAATGATCATTTTCCATGCTTTATGATCTTTTAATGCAGAAGTCACTAGGTCATGAGTGATCCTGATTGTAGCTCCATGGTATTTTAATGGTGTCTTTCTGGCTGTTTGAAGTATTTTTTCCTTGGCTTGGTAGCTCTTGAATTTAACTATTATATTCCTGGAAGTTGTCACTTGAGGATTTCTTTCTGAAAGAGATCTGTGAATTCTTTCAATTTCAATTTTATTTTCTTGTTCAAGGATCTCTGGGATCTTTTAGAATTTCTTGTAATATGATATCCAATGTTTGTTTTTTATCATGGTTTTCCAGTAGTTCAATGATTCTCAAACTGTCTCTCCTATTTTTCTAGGTTAGTTGTGTTTTTTTCAATAAGATATGTCATGTTATCCTCTGATTTTTCATTCCATTGATTCTGCTTTATTATTTCTTGATTTCTAATTAAATCATTAGTTTCTAGATAGTCAATTCTGATTTTTAAGACCTGATTTTTCTCTATCAGTTTTGGTTCTCCTTTTTCAATTGGCCCATTTCTTCTTGCATCATTTTCAGTTCTTCTTGCTTTATTTTTCTTTCTTCTTGCATCATTTTTATTTCTCTTCCCTACTTTTCCTCTACCTCTCTTACTTGCTTTTTTAAGGTTTTTAAAGCTCTTCTAGACTCTGTGTACAATCCATATTTTTCTTTTGGACTTTGCATGTGTTTCCTTTGCTTTTGCTGCACCCTTCTGTGTCTGCACCTTGCTCATTGTCTCAATTAAACTCTTTAGAGTTTTTTTGGTTGTCTATTCATTTTTCCTATCTAATTATAGATAGGCTCTGTTCTGGGAAGTTGGGATACCCTCTTAAAACTTCAGTCCTTCCTTGTTGCTATTTTCTGCTTATTTTCTGGGTTGTTACTTGTTTACCAAGGTCTGAGGGCTGAGAGCTCTGATAGCCCCCTCACTGTGCTGATTCAATTGACCTATAAGATGTTGCTAGGTTAAAGACTTTCCTC
The DNA here is from genome assembly GCF_027887165.1 of Monodelphis domestica. Classification (NCBI taxonomy): domain Eukaryota; kingdom Metazoa; phylum Chordata; class Mammalia; order Didelphimorphia; family Didelphidae; genus Monodelphis; species Monodelphis domestica. The sequence continues at coordinate 17,866,281 of NC_077229.1, read as the reverse complement.
AGGTTTGGGTGTAAGCTTTTGATCTCAGTCTGAATTTGATCAGGTCAGGTGCTGATCAAATTCTAGCCCCAGGTTTAGGTTCAAGTTTTTTTTCTCACTGTGTTCTTGATTCAAATAGGCACACCTCTAATTGCCCTGTCCTGGAGCTCCACCCTTAGGCAAAAGATCCCTAAGAGGCTCCCCCTGAGAACTGTGTCCTCACCCTAAATGTTGGATTATGTCCTCATTCCTGACTTCACTCTGGGCCCCTGTGGATCAGCCTCCTTCAGCCCAGATTGCCCTGGACTGGGACTCCAGACTTCTCCACAGTTTGAAATTTCAAGGGGTGTGTGTTGGCTTGGACCACTATTTGCCCCAGCAGGATTTCAGGGTCTGCCTGTTAGATAAGACTTAAGTTTGGAATCTGTGAGAGGGGGGAGGGGGAAAGGGAGGAGGGGTGGTTTGCTCTTGGCTTGCTCTTCACTCTCTGCTATGTCTCCTGCTAGCTCTGCTCCCCTCTCACCTTAGGTTCCCCACCTGCCTACCTTTTGGGTTTTTCTTTTTTTGAAGGTTGTTTCACTCTGTCTCCTTGTTGGTTCTTTCACTCCTGTATTTGTTTTGTGAAGATATTTCATTCTTGGTCAGAGAAGATTTTTGTGGTGGAATGGCGCTGCTCTTTTAGTTACTCCTCCATCTTGGTTCCATCCCCAAAAGTCCCAAACCATATTCTTTTCAAAAGAAGTCTTTTCAATTTAGTTATACCCAGTGGAACTTTTGTTCCATTGCCACAACCCCTCAGGGATACAGGATTATCTTCATAGTATGTGTTTAAGTAAGACTTTTGCAGAATATTTATTCTATTTAAGCCATTGTTGTTTCACCAGAAACTATGTTTGGATTATGTGTATACAAAGGCTTAGCTTTCCTACTAACTTTTGCATGGGGATTGTTGAGATATCTATCTTATTTAACTTAACTAAGGTTCTATGCATTGTCTTAACTTCTTTCTTATTTTTTTGGTTGGATGTATGTACCTCTGAGAGGGGGAAAATTTAAGTCCCCACTGTTAAGTTACTTTGTTATCTATTTCCATTTGTATCTCATTTTTCCTTTAAAAGCATGGGTGTACGGGAGGTCCTGGGTTCAAATCTGACATCAGACACTCCCTAGATGTGTGACCCTGACCAAATCACTTAACCCCCATTGCCTAGCCCTTACCACTCATGTCTTAGAACCAATACCCAGTATTGATTCTAAGACGAAAGGTAAGGATTTTTAAAAATATGGATGTATGCAGGTCCAATATTAATAATGCTTCATTATTTATAGTAACCTCCCTGCCAACATAATATAGTTACTCTGTTCATTACCTCCAATTATATCCATTTTAGCCCCAACTCTATGGTACCCACACCCTCTCTGGATCAGCTGAGGCACATTCTGCTCCAACTCCTCATCTTCATTCTATATGTATTTCTCATTTTCAGTGTGATTTTTGTAAACAACACAATGTCAGGTCATGGTTTTTTATCTTTACTGCTATACATTTTCTTCCCATGGGTGACTTCAACCCATTACACACTCAATGTCATAGTTACTAGCCGTGTAACTATGTGTTCTACCTCACTGTTTGTCCCCTTCTTCCTTTCTTTCAACTGTATTCCTCCTCAGATATCCAATTTCCTTTGACTAATACCACTCCTTTCCAAAGATCCTCCTTTATCCTTTACCTTTACTGTCCTCATTCCAAATTGGCCTACCTTTTCAAAGGTCACTCCCTTGTCCCTTCCCCCCCCCACCTTCTAATTCTTATTCTATCCACCTTTCCAAAAGTCCCTTCCTTATGCCTACACCTATGTCCTCTTACTTCTTGATATGAGTTCAATTCAAAAAATTCCTCCCAGGGGCGCAGCTGGGTAGTTCACTGGACTGGAGCCAGGCCTAGAGACGGGAAGTCCTAGGTTCAAATCTGGCCTCAGACACTTCCCAGCTGTGTGACCCTGGGCAAGTCACTTGACCCCCATTGCCTAGCCCTTACCACTCTTCTGCCTTGGAGCCAATACACAGTATTGACTCCAAGATGGAAGGTAAGGGTTTAAAAAAATTTCTCCCCTATTTTGTCCTAAAAGTTCCTCCCTATTACTTCACTTTACCTTCCCTCCTCTTCATATATATTCCCCTCCCCAGTCACTCCCTTGTCCTATCCCCTTCCCTCCTGTTTCTCTTTGCATTAAGAAAAATTTTACCCTTCTAATTGATGTTCTCTCTTTATTCCATGTATGATAAAAGTAGGCTTCTAGTACTATCCATCCTCCACTCCCTCTTCCCTTTCTCCATTCATTCTTCTTCCATATTAGATAGTCAAACCACCCTACCTCCTACTGGTCTGTTCCACTACCATTTTGGCCCATTAAATTTCTTTCACCTTGACCTTTAGTCTTTCCTCCATATACACCCCTTCAAAATACCCAGGCAGGGGATCAGAGATGGTAGAGTAAAAAAAGTTCAAAACAACCATAAGAATTCTCTTCAACCAATCTTAATGTAATGCCACAAAACCAATATAGGAGTTAAAGAACCAACAAGAAGATGGAGTGAAGCAATTTTCATGAAGAGAACAACATGAAAGGTAGGGGGAGAATATCTAAATCATTGGGTGAGAAGAGAGCACAGCCAGCAAGAGTCTACAAGGAGTAAGGAACAAGCCAATAGCAAGCCCCAATCTACCCCACATCTACTGTTGCAAGTTATGAACCTGGGTCCAAGCCAATATCCAGACCCTAAGATCCTGCCTAAGCCAACAGTAGTGTAACCCTAACACACCCCATAAAGTTCCAAGAAAACTTGAAGTAAGGTCCAGAATTCCAACATGAGGCAGTCTGTTCTGTGTACCTAATCTGTGTAAGCTCAGAACAAGGCCAGGAGTCTCAGCCCAAGCTTGTAGTGAGGACTTGAATCACAGTTTGAGGCAGTCTGTGTGGCACTCTGGGTCAGTGTAAACCCTGTGTGAGATAGAATTTCAATGTGCTATTCTCAGAATGAGCATTCTAGTTTGTTACCATGTGTTGATTAAAGACTCTAGGACAAGCTTGGGAGGGATAGTGATGAAAGAGAGAAAGGGCAATAAACAGCTTGGTTGTTCCCCTTACCTCACTTGAACTGGGTTAGAAGTAGAGGTATTTCGGATTGTAGGTCAAGGCCCAGTGGGGGAACCTGAAAAGGGAGAGGGGAGGAGACTTGTGTTGGGAACTTGTATATATTGCCTCTTTGCTGCCTAGTCAGTTGACACTCACTTTCTTTCTTTCTTTTTTTTGACTTGGAGAGTTTTATTTAATTAATTTAGAATATTTTCCCATGGTAACAAGATTCATGTTCTTTCCCTGCCCTCCTCCAATCCCCCATCTGTAGCTGATGCACAATTACATTGGGTTTTACATGTGTCATTGATCAAGGCCTATTTCCATATTATTGATATTTAGAGTAGGGTGATCATTTAGAGTCTATATCCCCAATCATATCCCCATTGATCTTTGTGATCAAGCAGTTGTTTTTCTTCTGTGTTTGTATTCCCACAGTTCTTCTTCTGAATGTGGATAGTGTTCTTTCTCATAGGTCTCTCAGAATTGTCCTGGATCATTGCATTGCTTCTAGTAGAGAAGTCCATTACATTCGATTGTACCACAGTGTATCAATCTCTGTGAATAATGTTCTCCTAGTTCTACTCCTTTCCCTCTGCCTCATGAAGTGCTCTATTTCATGAAGGAAATAAGCAACTGCCTCTTTTTACTCCTATCTTCTGATTCCAGGTTTTGTTTATTTGAGTGAGTGGGGGCACTTGTGCTCATTTTTATCTCACACAGTTGAGTAGGGCACTTGTCATCATTTTTTATCTCACACAACCTAGAGATAGGCCCCCAGATCCTCAGCAAAAATAGTCCCCAGGGTGCTGGCCTTTGGGAACCCAGACCTAGCTAGCCCCATCCAAAGTTCCAAGGCAAAACCCCAGGAAAAGACAATCCACAGTGTCCCTTACCTGATCTAGCCCAGAGTAAGACCAAAAGCCCCTGTCCAAACCTGAGGCTAGAATTTGAGCCATCAACAGTTTCAGGAGTGAATGAACCAGTAGTGAGTGGTGGCTCTCAAGCTCCCAACCAACAGGTCATCATGCAATCTTGGAAGAACTGAAATTTGCAGAAACCCAGAATTAAGGATAAGGGTAGCATCAAGAATGAACCAAAGTTCAAGAGAGTGCTCTATCTTCCCTGAAAACAGAGCCTACCTTTAAAATAAAAGTGAAAGTCAAGAAAAAGGCTGGGAAAATAAGCAAACACCAAAAAATATCACTAACCATATAAAAAATTTTAGGGAGGCAAAGAACAAGGCATGGACACAAAGGGGGACAGTGAAAGCAAAGCAACACACATGAAAAGCTTCAAAGAAAAATATGAATTGGACTCAGATTTTGGAAGAGCTTGAAAGGGGTTTCAAAAACCAATTAAGAGAGGCAAAGGTAAATGGGGAAGAGAAATTAAAGCAATGTAAGAAGAAATGGATCAAATGAAAAAGGACGCTTAAAAAACTCTCAGAAGAAAATCATTTCTTAAAAATTAGAATTGGGCAACTAATGATTTCATGAGACTTGAAAAAGCAACAAAACAAAAAGAAACAATAGAACAAAATCAAGGGAAAAAAGACAGAAGAAAAAGTGAAATATCTCACTAAAAAAAAAGCTGACCTGAAAAAAAAAGATTCAGGAGAGACAATTTAAGAATTATTGGACTATGTGAAAGCCATGAGCAAAAAATAAAATCCTGGACATCATAATACAAAAGTTATCAAAGAAAACTGCCCTGATATTCTTTAATAAGAGAGTAAAATAAAAATTGAAAAATCCACAGATCACTCCCAGAAAGAAATCCCCAAATGACAACTCCCAGAAGTATAATAGCTAAATTCAAGAGCCCCCAAATCAAGGATAAATATATTAAGCAGCCAGAAATAAACAATTCAAATACCATGAAGCAGCCAGGATTACACAAGACATAGCAGCCTCCACATTAAAGGATTAGAAGGCATGGAATGTGATATTCTAAAAGGCAAAAGATCTAGGTTCACAAACCAGAATCACTGTCCAGCAAAAGTTAGTATATTCTTTTGTGATTTCCAAACATTTATGATGACAAGACCAGACCTAAAAAGACAATTTGATGTCCAAACACAAAACTTCAAGAGAAACCTAAAAAGTTAAATAAGAAAGAGAACATGTAAAAGACTTGGTAAGGTCAAACTGTATGTATTTCTATATAGAAAGAGAATATTTGTAATTCTTAAAACATTTTATCACTAGTAGAGCAGTTAGGAGTACACATAAACAGTGGATATGGAAGTCAACTGATGAGTATGATATTATATGCAAAGAAAATCAAGGAGTGAAAAAGAGGACTGCATGAAGAGAAAAGGGAAGAGAGAGAGATAGAAGGGGGTAAATTATCTCACCTAAAGAGGTATGAAAAATTATTGCAGTGGAAGGGAGGGTGATGGTATTGATGGGCAATGCTTAAACTTTATTCTCATTATAACAGGCTCAGAGAGGGAATAACAACCATACTCATTGAGGCATAGAATCCTATCTTACCCTATGGAGAAGGGGGGATGAGATAAGGGAAGAGGTGGTTTGGAAGGAGGAAGAAGTAGGAAGAAGTGATAAAAAGCAAAACACCAGGGAGGAGGGACAGAGTGAAAGGCAATAGAGCAGGATCAAAGGGGAAAATAATATGGAGAGCAATACACAGTTGGTAATAATAACTGCAAATGCCAATGGAATGAACTCCCCCATAAAACGAAAGTAGATAGAGTGAATTAAAAAACAGGATTCTAGTATATGTTGTTTACAAGAAATACATTTCAGGCAGGGTGACCCATACAAAATAAAGGTAAGGGGTTAGAGCAGAATTTACTGTGCATCATCTGAAGTAAAAAAGCAAGAGTAGCAATCATGATCTCAGACAAAGCTAAAACAAAAATAGATCTTATTAAAACATATAAGAAAGGAAATCACTTCTTATTAAAAGGTGCTAAAAATAATGATGTAATATCAATATTAAATATATATGTATATATTTTTTTTAGCCCAATAGTATAGCCTCTACATTTTTAAAGGAGAAATTAAATGAACCTCAGAAAGAAATAGACAGTAAAACTATACTAGCAGGGGGCCTCAACTTGTCCCTTTCAGAACTAGATAAATCAAACCAAAAGACAAGACATAAGTAAAGGAAGTGAATAAATCTTAGAAAAGTCAGAACTAATAGCTCTCTAGAGAGAACTGAAAGGGAATATAAAGGAATATACCTGCTTTTCAGTAATACATGGCAACTACACAAAAATTAACCATGTATCTGGGCATAAAACCTTCATAACAAAATGCAGAAAAGCAGAAATAATAAATGCATCCTGTTCAGATCATAACATAAAAAAATTATAATCAGTTAAGTTTCATAGAAAGACAAAAATTAATTGGAAACTAAATAATCTAATAAAAAAGGATGGGTCAAAGAAAAATTATAGAAACAATAATTTTATTAATGAAAATGATGAGGAGACAACATATCAAAATTTATGGAATACAGCCAAAGCAGTACTTAGGGGAAACTGCATATCTCTAAACACTTATACCAAGAAAATAGAGAAAATGCAGTTCAATGAATGGGGCATGCAACTTAAAAAAACTAGAAATAGAACAAATAAGTTTAAATCCTCATTTAAAGACTAAATTGGAAATCCTAAAAAATTAAAGGAGAAAATAATAAAATTAAAAGTAAGAGAACCATTGAACTAATAAATAAGACTAGAAAATGTTTTGAAGGGGGAAAAACACAAATAAAACAGTGTGGGCTAATTTTATTTTTTAAAGTTAAGAAGAAAAATCAGTCTCAAAAATGAAAAGGATGAACTCACCACCAATGAAGTGGAAATTAAAGCAATGATTAGGAGCTATTTTGCCCAGTTATATGCCAATAAATCTGACATGAAATGGACAAATATTTACATAAATTGCCCAGATTAACAAAAGAGGAAATTAAATCCTTAAATAATCCTATGTCAAAAAAAGAAATTGAACAAGCCCTCAATGAACTCCTGTTAAAGGGATTTTCTTAATCTCTCTCTCTCTCTCTCTCTCTCTCTCTCTCTCTCTCTCTCTCTCTCTCTCTCTCTCTCTCTCTCTCTCTCTCTCTCTCTCTCTCTCTCTCTCTCTCTCTTTCAAGAGGCTAGGTAACCAGGCTGAGTTAGGAGGACAGTTGGTCAGTGAGGAGAAAAAAGGAAACAGCTGCTGACAGTCTCCAAGGAAGATTAAGGAAGTCTATCTCTGAGGCAAGGGACTACTGGCAGTTGACTGCTGACAGTTGGACTGCTATAGAAAACTGATTGAAGAGGTCAGTGAATGGTAGCTGTCTATTATTTTAGGGAGTTATGTAGTTAGTGAATAATTTATAGATAGAGTAGAATAGATTAGACCTAGTGTACCAGGTAAATGAACCTGTCCTGAGAGGACAGTTAGAGATAGTTTTAGGAGATTTTAGGTAGTTATTAGGTATATTTATAGGGTATAAGATTAATAATCTCTCTTCTTTTTTCTATTTTTCTATCTGTACTTCTTTCTTAAATTAAATGAAGTTTCTGTTAAAAACTGCTTTCCTCTCTTTGTCAAACTCTTTAATTTTTTTAAATTAAAACCCTTACCTTCCATCTTGAAGTCAACACTGTGTATTGGCTCCAAGGCAGAAGGTAAGGGCTAGGCAATGGGGGTCAAGTGACTTGCCCAGGGTCACACAGCTGGGAAGTGTCTGAGGCCAGATTTGAACCTAGGACTTCCCGTCTCTAGGCTTGGCTCTCAATCTCCTGAGCTACCCAGCTGCCCCCTAAACTCTTTAATTTAATCCTTATACTCCCTAAGAAAAAATCCCCACTATTATTTAATATTCTATTAGAAATGCTAGCTTTAGCAATAAGGAAAGGAAAAGAAATTGAAGGAATTAAAGGAAGCAATGAGGAAACTAAATTATTACTCTTTGCAGATCATACAATGTATAATTAGATGTATAATTAGAAAATCCTAGAGAATCAACTAAAAAACTAGTTGAAATAATTAATAACTTGGTAAAGTTGCAGGATACAAAATAAATCCACATATATATTACCAACAAAGTCCAGCAGCAAGAGTTAGAATGAGAAATTCCATTTTAAGTCACTCTAAACAATACAGAATACCTGGGAACCTACTTGCCAGGCAAATATAGGAATTATATGAACACAGTTACAAAACACTTTTCACACAAATAAAGTCAGACCTAAACAATTGGAAAAAATATTAATTACTCATGGATAGGCTGAACTAATATAATAAAAAATGAAAATTCTACATAAATGAATTAATTTATTCAGTGGAATACTAATCAAACTACCAAATAATTATTTTATAGAACTAGAAAAAAATAATAAAATTCATCTGGAAGAACAAAAAGGTCAAGAATATTTAGGGAAGTAACGCAAAAAAACTGTAAAGGAAGGTGGCCTAGCAGTACCAGATTTCAAACTGTACTATAAAGCAGTGATCATCAAAACAATCTGGTACTGGGTAAGAAATAGACTTGTAGATCAATGGAATATATTAGATATACAATATATAGGGGTAAATGATCTTAGCAACCTAGTCTTTGATAAACCCAAATATCCTAGCTTCTGGAATAAGAACTCACTATTTAACAAAAACTTCTGGGAAAATTGGAAAACAGTATGGCAGAAGCTCAGTATAGACCAATATCTCACACCCATTACCAAGATACAGTCAAAATGGATATATGATTTAGATATAAAGAGTGATACCATAAATAAATTAGGGGAACACAGACTAGTTTACCTAGAAGACCTATGGATAAAGAAAGAATTTATGACCAAGAAAGAGAGAGATAATATTATAAGATATAAAAATAATTTTGATTATATTAAATTAAAAAGGTTTTGTACAAACAAGTCTAATGCAACCAACATTAGAAGGAAAACAACCAACAGAAAAAAAAATTTATATGAATGTCTGATAAAGGTCTAATTTCTCAAATTTATACAGAACTAAATCAAATGCATGACTACAAGTCATTCACCAATTGACAAATTGTCAAAAGAGATGAACAAGCAATTTTCAGTTGAATAAATCAAAGCTATCAATAATCATATGAAAAAATGTTGTAAATCATTCTTGATTAGAGAAATGCAAATTTAAAAAAACACTAAGGTATCAATATAGCCAATATGTCAGTAAAAGAAACTGGTAAATGTTGAAGATGATTTGGCAAAATCGGGACACTGATGCATTGTTGGTTGTTGACAGCTGGTTCTCTCCAGAGATCAGCTCCAGGGGAGAAGGGAGAAGAGAGAAAAAGGCCCACATGGATGAGAAGTTGACAGGGTCGAGGGGGTCATGAATGGGATCACGGATTCCACTTTTACTGAGCATATAGGTCCAATATTTATGTGGTTTTTTACCAAAGAAGCATTACATCATTGAAAGCCAATCAGGACTCATAAACATTACAACAGAATGAGTCAATGGAGTGAGGAGCGGGGAACCATGCAGGTACAAATTTGATCATACACAGAATACAAAGGGTTTTGAGTTTTTGCATACATGTATCCATGAAGATATAATTTCAAGGTCTCTTGGCTAAAATAGTGCTAGGCCTTGTAGATATTGCTTGTCTGCGGAGTCTGGCCAGACAACTGGGGCCCACTTGAGGAATGACTTAATTATCTTGGAGCTAAGCTTGGCTCCAAACAAAGGGCTATAGTTCTCTCAAAACCTGGCCTTGCCAAAGGATTTCAGAGCAGAAGTTCAGGCCTGACTTTTTTTCTGCTTTTCCTCAGTTGGCCCAAAGTGTCTTTATGGCTCTATCAGTTAGTGGAGTTGTGAACTAATCTAACTATTCTAGAGGGCAATTTGGAACTGCCCACAGGGCTATAAAACCTCGCATACCATTTGATCCAGTGCTGGGTCTATATCCCAAAGAGATAATAAGAAAGGGGAAAGGACCTGCTTGTACAAAAATATTTATAGAAGCTCTTTTTGTTGTGTCAAGGAATTGAAAATTGAGGGGATGTCCATCCATTGGGGGATGGCTGAACAAATGGTGGTACATGTTGGTGATGCAATACTATTGTGCTATAAGAAATGATAAGAAAGATGATTTCAGAAAAGGCTGGAAACATTCGGGAATTGTTGCAGAGCGAAATACGCAGAACTGGGAGAAAACTGTGCTCAATAATAGCAATATTGTACAATGCTTATCTATTAAAAACTTGGCAATTCTCACCAATGCAATGATCTTGGACAATCCTGAAAGACCTATGATGAGGAATGCTATCCACCTACAGAGAAAGAACAGTTGGAATTGTCTTCTACATCAGTATATTTATGGTTTTATTTTGAAGTTTTGGTTATGTATGAGTGTTCTCTTACAACAATGACTAATATGGAAGTATGTTTTGCATGACAATAATAATAAAAATTTAAAAAACCCAGGCAATGATGCCATTCCCAGGGGCCATAGGTGACATCTTCCTATATTCCTATATCAAACTGTTTGACATTTTGAGTTGTTTATGATTAGTCTTACCTTACCTTTGTATGTTTCTTATAGATCACATTTTCTGCTGAGTTCTGGATTTCCCCCCAAGAATAGTTGGGATTCCTATAGTTTGTTAAATATCCATTTTTTACCTTTTATAATTATTCTTATCTTTTCTGGATATGCTATTCTTGCCCGTAAGCTTAGTCTTTTTGCCCTACAAAATGCTGTATTCCATGTCCTGTGATTTTTTTAATGTTGTTGTTGCTAGATCTTATTTTATTCTGACTGTAACTCCACAGTATTTAAATTTGTTTTTGTTGTTATTTTTACTTGAAGAATTTTCTCCTAGAACTTAGCATTGATGATCCTGTGCATTTCCAACTTTGGGCTTCTTTGATATGGTGATCAGGGGATTCTTGATTGCCAACAGTAATGCCCTGAGTGCCAGGCACCAACACACTCTAAAGTGTCCACCACTTCAATCCTCAATGGGATTGGAGGTCTGAAGTTGAGGCAGCAACAGGCACAGCTATTCCCAAGACCCTCCACCAAAGAATTTCAGCAGTATCCTCTGGGGATACAGGCAAACAAGGTGAAGTTGCTGATCCTGCCTTCAGGGGTTACTTGGTTGACACCAATCAGTTTGCTCTGTTCTTACTCTCAGGACCTACAGTGCAGGGACTGAGGCCTGGGAAATCAGAAATCTTCCACCCTGGTTTTCCTGGACTGTTCAGTTTTTATCCAGACTCCTATCTGCTTTTGGTTTGGGGTGGGTTTTTTTGCATTTTTAGCTTTGATTCTGTGGAATTACTTTTTGTTTGTTTATAGGGGATATTAGAAGGACAAGAAAACTTCATGCCCTACTCTACCATCTTCCTCTACTTTCAATTCCCTACATATTTTAAACAAATCATTTTGCCATTGTGTAGGAAACCCACCCCATCACCTAGGGTTTTCTTTCTTCCACCACACCTTTCCTTCACTTAATAAATTAATTTAATCATAAGACCATTTCAAAAACCAAATCAAACCTCTGTTTATTGCACCAAATATTTCAGGTGATTCAAGGTTTTAAAAGATAAGAAGTACTTTTAGAGAAAAGGAGCCAACTAAAAATGACTTTATTAACTTGAAAATTAAAAAATTCAATTAAAAATTATGCATTTTTAAAAGTCAATACCAAAGAGGTGGAGCTAAGATGGTACTGGAATAGCAGGGACCCTTAATCTCCTCCCAAATAATCACTACAAAGCATCTCAAAAAGACAAAAATCAAAATCAGACAAGTAAAGGAGTTCTTTCACAGGGCACAGCCTTAAAAGTAGGCAGCATTTGGGGATTTCCACTCTATAAGGGGGCAAAACTAGACTTATCAAAGCATGAGCTACTCACCCCTTCCCCACACCACCTACCACACCAGAGTCAGAGCAAGGGTTCAGGCAATCTCTAAATTCTCTGGGGCTGGCTGAGGGTACCACAGACTTTACCCCTGAAGGTAATGTAAGGCCTTGGCAGCATGACTTGGGATCCAAAGCAGAAGAGTGTGGAACTTGGGCAGAGGCTAGGCTGGCCTCAGTGGATGCCGATGGGACTGGAAAAATAACCTCAAGATAAACCACTTTAAAGCATGCTACACAAAGAACATCACACACCTGACTACCCTCCTCACTCAGGCTCCTGGCTGGGAAGGGAAGATTCTATCAATACAAAGCCCTGCAAACCAGAAACTAAGAAAGCAAGCAACATGCAAGAACCAAAATCTACAAGTAGCAAAAAAAAATAAGTTGCAACAAAAAAAGCTTTTTGACCCTGGATAATTTTTATGGAGAAAAAGAGCAAAGTACAGACACAACAGCAGAGATTGAGAAACAAGCAAACACATCCAAACTCTCCAAAAAATGGAAATTGATCACAAGCTCTCAAGGAATTAAAAAAAGAGTTCAAGAATCAAGTAAGACAGAAGAAAAATGGAAAGAAAAGTGAGGGGAAAAATGAAAATGATTCAAATAAAAAATAGCAGTTTAAAAGAAAAATTTCCCACATGGAAAAATCACAGAAATAAAATTAAATAATAAGCACATTAGAGACCAGAATTGACCTGCTGAAAGTAATGAAAAGCAGGATAGACCAAACCAAAAGGAAAGTCAAAAGATCATAGCTGAAAATCACCCTTTAAAGACAAGAATTGGGCAAGTGGAAGCTAATGATTTCATGAGACAGCAAGAATTAATAAAACAAAATCAAAAGAATGACAAAATAGAAGAAAATATAAAATATCTCATTGAAAAGACAACTGACCTAGAAAAAAAAATCCAGGAGAGACAATTTGAGAATTATTGGTCTACTGGAAATACTGGGGGGGGGGGGGGATAAAAACTTTGACATCATATTACAAGAAATTATCCAGAAAAACCGCCCTGATATTATTGAACAAGAGGGCAAAATAGACATTGAAATAGTCCATAGATCACCCCCTATACTAAATCCTCAAAAGACAACCCCCAGCAATGTAATATCCAAATTCAAGAGCTTCCAGACCAAGAAGAAAATATTTCAAGCAACTAGAGACAATTCAGATATCAACAAGCCCCAGTCAGGATTATACAGAATCTGGCAGTCTCTACACTAAAGGACCACAAGGCTTGGAATGTGATATTCAGGAAGGTAAGAGAATTGGGTCTACAGCCAAGAATCACATACCCATCAAAATTGACTATATACTTTCAGAGGAAAGTATGGGCATTAACAAAACAGAAGATTCCCAAGCATTCATAAAGAACAGACCAGAACTAAATGGAAAATTCGAGGTCCAAATATAAAAATAAAAAGATCCATAAAATGGAAACAAGAAAGAGGGAAAAAATTTTAGGGCTTCAGTGAAGATCAATTGATTATATTTTATATGGGAAAATGGTATCTGTAACTCCTTAAAATTGTTTTCATTATCATAGTAGATAGAAGAATTATTCATAGGCAGAGATTGTGGTATTAAGTTGTTTAAAATGATATGGGGGGAGGGGGAATAGAGGATGGTACTAAGAGAAACTTGAAAGAAGAAGAAAAATGAGATAAATTATGCCACATTGGGGGGGGGATACTATTATAAGAATGGGAGGAAGAGAGTGGTAATAGGAAATACTTAAACCTTACTCTCAATGAAATAATTTCTGAGATGGAAGAACAGCCAGATCTATTATGGTATAAAATTCTTTATTACCCTACAGGGAAGTTGAAGAATTTATTATGAAGAGTGGGGAGTGGGGTGGGGAGTATTAAAAGGGAGGGAAAGGTCAGTGGAGGGGGCAATTAATAGATCTTAAAGAGAAATAAGAGGGGAATAAGAAGATAAGGGGTGGAAAGGAACGTAAAACAAGGGGGGAGTAAAGGGGAACTGATTAAAAGTAAAACAGTAGTGTAGAAGAAAGTAGTGAAAGAAGAAAGGGCAGGACTAAAAGAGGAAATCAAAATAATGGGGAATATACAAGTAGTAATCATAACTCTGAATGTGAATGGAATGAACTCATGCATAAAATGGAAGCAGATAGTAGAGTGGATTAAAAACCAAAATCCGACCATATGTTGTCTACAAGAAAGACACATAAAGCAGGTAGACACACACACAGGGTAAATTGAGAAACTAGGGAAGAATTTATTGGGCATCAACTGAGAAAAAGAAGGCAGGAGTCGCAATCATGATATGTGACAAAGCCAAAGTAAAAATAGTTCTGATTAAAAGAGACAAGGAAGGTAGTTACATCCTGATAAAGAGTAGTATAGACAAGAAAGAAATATCAGTACTTAATATATATGCACCAAAAGATATAGCATCTAGATTTTTAAAGGAGAAATTATTAGAGCTTAAGAAGGAAATAGATAGAAAAACTGTACTAGTGGAAGACCTGAACCTTCCTCTATCAGATCTAGATAAATCAAACCAAAAAATAAATAAGAAAGAAGTAAGAAATGTGAATGAAATCTTAGAAAATTTAGTGTTAATATATATATGGAGAAAAATAAATAGGGACAAAAAGAAATACACCTGCTTTTTAGCAGCACCTGGTACATTCACAAAGACTGACCATGTACTAGGGCAAAAAAGCAAAAATAAGATTATAACTTTTTCAGATAATGCAATAAAAGTTATAATTAGTAAAGGTACATGGAGAGGCAAATCAACAATTAATTGGAAGTTAAATAATATGATTCTCCAACATTGGTTGATTAAAGAACAAATCATAGAAACAGTTAATGATTTCACTGAAGAGAATGACAATGAGGAAACAACATATCGAAATCTTTGGGATGTAGCCAAAGCAGTACTCAGGGGAAATTTTGTATCCCTAAGTGCATATATCAACAAAATAGAGAGGGGAAAAATTAATGAATTGGGCATGCAACTCAAAAACCTAGGAAGAGAACAAATTAAAAATTCCCAGAGAAAAACTAAATTGGAAATCCTAAAAATCAAAGGAGAAATTAACAAAATTGAAAGTAAAAGAACCACTGAACTAATACATGAGACTAAGAGCTGGTACTTTGAAAAAAATAAATAAAACAGGTAAAGTTCTAGTTCATCTAATTTTTTAAAAAAAGAATGAAGAAATCAAATTAATAGTATCAAAGATGAAGAGGGTGATCTCACCTCTAATGAAGAGGAAATTGATGTAATTATTACAAATTATTTTACCCAATTATATGGAAAAAATATGACAATCTAGGTGAAATGGATGAATATTTACAAAAATATAAATTGCCTAGATTAACAAAAGAGGAAATAGAATACTTAAACAATCCCATCTCAGAAAAAGAAGTTGAACACGTCATCAAGGAATTCCCTAAGAAAAAATCCCCATGACCAGATGGATTCACAAGTGAATTCTATCAAACATTTAAAGAACGACTAATTCTACTACTATACAAATTATGTGACAAAACAAGGAAAGGAATGTTACCAAACTCCTTTTATGACACAAATGGTACCGATTCCAAAGCCAGTCAGACCAAAAACAGAGAAAGAAAACTACAATCTCCCTAATAAACATATGTGCAGAAATCTTAAAATAGAATACTAGCAAAAAGACTCCAGGAAGTGATCACGAGCATTATTCACTCTGATCAGATGAGATTTATACCAGGAATGCAAGGATGGTTCAACATTAGGAAAACCATCCATATAATTGACCATATCAACAACTAAACCAACAGAAATCATATGATTATATCAATAGATGCAGAAAAAGCCTTTGACAAAATACAACACTCATTCCTATTGAAAATACTAGAAAGTATACGAATAGAAGGACCATTCCTCAAAAAAACTATGACCAAAGGGTGCTAAAAGACTGCCTGCCCTTTGATCCAGTCATACCACTGCTGGGGTTGTACCCCAAAGAGATAATAAAGAAAAACACTTGTACAAAAATATTTATAGCCATGCTCTTTGAAGTGGCAAAAAACTGGAAAATGAGGGGATGCCCTTCAATTGGGGAATGGCTGAACAAATTATGGTATCTGTTGGTGATGGAATACTATTGTGCTAAAAGGAATAATGAACTGGAGGGATTCCATGTGAACTGGAATGACCTCCAGGAATTGATGCAGAGTGAAAGGAGCAGAACCAGGAGAACCTTATACACAGAGACTGATACACTGTGGCACAATTGAATGTGATGGACTTCTCTACTAGCAGCAATGCAATGATCCAGGACAATACTGAAAGACTTGTGAGAATGAACAATATCCACATACAGAGAGAGAACTGTGGGAGCAGAAAAACAGAAGAAAAACAACTGCTTGATCACATGGCTCGATGAGGATATGACTGGGGATGTTCACTCTAAATGATCACTCTACTGCAAATAGTAATAATATAGAAATAGGTTTTGAACAATGATACTTGTGGAATGTTTGTTGGCTCTGGGAGGGGGGAGGGAAAGAACATGAATCATGTAACCATGGGAAAATATTCTAAATTAATTTATTAAATATTTTTAAAATAATAAAATAAAGTAAATAAAATATGTTATATTTATTGGAAAAAAATTAAAAGCCAGTCCTACTCAATTGTTCCTGTAGAGTCAGCATAGGAAACAACCAAAAAAAATTCTCCTGAGAGTAGGCAGAGAGGAGGTGAAGCAACAAACCCTAACACTTTCTGGGTTGGGTCTTTTATACCTTACATAATAAGGGGGGAAACTAGCCTCCTAGTATCTGGAAAAGGACAGTCCAGCCCCCATAAAACACATTTGCTTTTTACCATATTTATACATTACATTCTTAATTAATCCCTGCTGAATTGAATTTCATTTCATTGGATTACCATAACTAAGTTCTGTGTTAGAAGTGAAGGGAGATAGGAAATTTAGATAAAATGTTGTCCCTGCCATGAAAAAACTTGCAAAAATGATCATTCCTCACTTTATATATAGCACATTGAGGATAACAAAGTGTTCTAAAGAAACGCTCTATGGGAGGCAGCTGAGTGGCTCCGTTGTAATAATTAAAATAGTTGGGGGTCATAAACTGTAGTGATTAAAATAGTTGAAGAATTAAATTGTTTTAAAGAGTTGAGTAAATTGTGACCGCAGAAAATATGTTTTCACTACAGTGTCTTGTTTTTAAAATCAATATATAAGGTGGTCACCAGGGAAATATTCCCAATTATGAATATATACCCAAGTCAACTAGGTTTTATAGGGATTTTAATTAATTAATACAATGAGGAATTAAAGAAAGAGAGAAAGAGTAAGAAAGGAATAAGTATGAAGGGCCTTAAGCCAACATTGCCTAGACCTGAGTCTTAAGAGAGAGATCATAAAAACACCGCTGAAAAGCAACTGCTTGACTACAGGGTTGGAGGAGATAAGACTGAGGAGAGACTCTAAATGAACACTATAATGCAAACTCCAACAACAGGGAAATGGGTTCGAGTCAAGAACACATGTGATAACCAGTGGAATCATGCGTCGGCTATGGGAGAGGGAAAGGCGGGGGGGGGGAGGGGAGGGGAGGAAAAGAAAATGATCTTTGTTTCCAGTTAATAATGTATGAAAACGACCAAATAAAATAATATTAAAATTAAAAAAAAAGAAAAAGAAAAAAAAAGAAAATAG
This sequence comes from Monodelphis domestica, assembly GCF_027887165.1. Lineage (NCBI taxonomy): Eukaryota > Metazoa > Chordata > Mammalia > Didelphimorphia > Didelphidae > Monodelphis > Monodelphis domestica. The sequence goes on along the minus strand of NC_077229.1, from coordinate 17,848,569 downwards.
AAAAAAAAAGAGAGAGATCAGTCAGTTCTTAATCACTCACCACAAGATCTGTCCAAGCAAGAATATAGACACCAGTTCAGCCAGCCATCCTTCTCCAGAGAGGGATTCTTCTGACTGTCTCAAGAGACTGCCTTCAAGAGCCTGTTCCAAGAGCCTGTTTCCAGAGCTCTCTCCCAAAAGCCTCCTTAGAGACTGTTTTCAAGAGACTGTCTCCTCTTAGGAGACTGTCATCTCCTTATATAGGGAATTTTCTCCTATGTCATCTCCCCTAAATTCTTACATCTACCAATCACAGTAGACGGTTTTCAAAGGACAGACCATTCTTAGTCCACACCTAAGAAGGTGTGGATTTTTGAGTAATTCACATCAGGAAAGCTCTGAGTAAGTTTCTCAGCTCTTTGTTCCTTGTAAATTCACAAGTTGCCTGATCTTTATAGGTACTTAGCTTAAGAACTTTTTGCCTTATTATAAGTATGGGTTTAAGTACTTTTCATTGTTCAGAAAAGAGTTTACAACTTTATCTTCCCCTAGGGCAGACTTAAGTAGGTGAAGTAGAGTTCTCACATTCCTGATCTAAGTAGAGTTCACTGCCCAAATGGGGAATGGTCTTAATACAATCTTATGAAGTAGGGTCTGAGAATTTTTAAGGTTCACACCGTGAAGTAAGAACCAGGCCTAGATACAGGAGATCCTGGGTTCATATCTTGTCTCAGACACTTCCCAGCTGGGTGACCCTGGGAAAGTCACTTAAATCCCATTGCCTAGCCCTTACCACTCTTCTGTCTTGGAACCAATACACAGGATTGATTCTATGATGAAAGGTGAGTGTTTAAAAAAAAAAGACAATCCTGAGTGGTAGGTGCTTTTATTCTATCCACTTTATGGATGAGGAGCCTGGAATTCAGAGTGGGTTTTGTCATTTGCCCAGGGTCAAGATCTGAAGTATGTAAGATGGGACTGAAACCCAAGTCTTCTTGATTTCAGATCCAGGACTCTATTCACTGCCCCATCTTTCTTGGGGTCACATCAGAGAAAGAGAGAGGGAGGTGGGGAGAGGGGATATTTTAGCCACATCTATGTCTTGCTGGGGCTATAGAATATGTAGAAATCACCCATTCTAGTTCCATCATTCAAGGGGCTGGGAGAAGAGAGTAGGTGTGTCAAGTTGCTGAGGAAGGATCCTTTGGGGTTTGCCCCATATTTAAGTCTTCACTTACTAGAAACTTCATGACTGGTCATGTTCCCAGATAACATTCATAGAAACCATCCAGTGCCAGCTGTGCCCCTCTCCACCTATCCACCCCTGGCAACTCTGTGAGATGCTGACTTTCACTGGCAAGGATGGTTCTTTGCCCCCATGTTCCCTTATTATTCCTCATTATTTGTTCATTAATGTATGATTGATTTCCTGAGAACTACTAGAATGAACAATCCATCAATTATTAAATGCTCTCCCATGACATGGAACAGCCTGGCCCAGTAAAAAGAGGCCTGGACTTGGGGTCAGAGGACCTGGGTTTGGTTCCCAGCTTGGTACCATTTTAGCTGTAACTGTAGACAAGTTCTTTTGAGACCAGATGACACACCACCTCTCTCTGAGCCTCAGTGCAAAATGAAAGAGCTAGATTTTATGACCTCTAAGTTATCTTCAAAATCTAAAACTATGATCATATTTTCATTTTCTGGGCCTCAGTTTTTGTTAAATGAGAAGAAATGGGCTGTTACTAGTAGTCTCTTGGAAACTGAGGATGACGATTGTCTTTGTGCATTTTCATCTATGATAGATGAGTGTGCACAAAGATACTTGTGCGTGAAGGAGATTTAAGTGGAAAAGTCAATGCACAGAGACAGTCCCACTCTCTCCGCGTTGGAAGCCTGGGCCCAGTGGCACGAAAAATCGTTACATCTGGAGACTTCCTCAGCTGCATTGGATGGCCGTGTTGTCTTTTGTGCTCCAACACGCTCTAAGCACTCCACAGTGCCTTGCTGCGTCGCCCTCTTAGCCGTTGAACCTTCTTATTGGTTCCTTCCGCCTGTTCCACCGAAGCAGTCTTCACATGCTGGGTGAGCAAAGCCCTGGTTCACCAGGGGTCAACGATGACCCAATGGCTACCCTCACAAGGTTTGGCCAGCCTGTCGAAGCCATTGCCCGGGGTGTGGCCACTGCCGCATGCTAGCAGCTACTAGGAGCCACAAGTGAGAGCTGGGTGTCAGGTGAGGGTCAGAGGCTGGAGAGCTGCCCTAGAAGGGCACGACAAGCCCTCCATACCAGAGATACTACCCCTCCCTGAACACCCCATACACCCCATGGTGTATGATGGGCTATTACTAATAGTTAATGTATAGATAAGTTTACACAAAGTTCATAGGACCCTAGATCCATACCTGCAAGGGACCTCAAAGGCCAGTGGGCCCAACTCCCTTATTTTACAGAAGGGGAACCTGAGGTAAAGTGATTTGTCTAAGGCTATAGGTGTTGATAAAGAGTGGGGCCACAATTTGATTCCAGCCTTTGCTGTATCACCAGGCATTCCACTGCCTTATAAGAGATCCATTCACTAAGAGAAAGAAGAGGGCATCTGGCCATCCACACTCATTCTACAGATGGGAAAATCAACCTTAAGAATTGGAGTGACTTCTTGCCCCAAGTCATATGGGTACTAAGACCTGTAACTCTGGAGCATTTTTCTTTTCACTGGACCCCACTAACTAACCATGAAAAAGAAACAGAAAATGATGCCCAACTCCCTGAGTTCCACCCCAACCCCATTGGCTCCGAGAGGATGCCAACAATGGGCCCTCTTGTTTTGAAGGAAGAGATAAACAAGACATTCTTCTAAGGACTTGTCAATGCTGATTTGAGCTATGTCCACAGAACCTGCCACCTAGATCAGACTGTTGAGGGTGGTGGTCAATGGCGGGTAACAGGATGGGTGGCCCATGTTTGAAGAAGTTCCAGGAAGAAGGCTGTCCTACTGACCTTTCCTTTCCCACTGGACCACTCCTTCCCAACTTCCCCTTCTCATTGGCCCACTCCCCATGGGCTCTTCAGTTTCTTACTGGAAGCCCTGGCTTCTTTCCCAGGAATGCTGCTTCATCCCAAAGCCCTGGGGACACAGACATTGGAATAATTAGGGATGTCAACATTTAGTGCCCTTCCAGTTCCCTGCTCTGGATGGCTCAGTGAGAGAGGGAAGGACCTGACTCCAGCACCAGCACTGGCTCAGTCCTGCTGAGCTGTGGATGAAACACCATCCAAGAACATGAATACTAGACTAGTCTCAATTGTGCGATCCACTCATTACGATGTCTCAAACAAGACTGTGCTCATCTCCATCTCCTCGTTGTGCTCCTCCTCATGCCTTCTTTTGTAAAATAAAAGATTTTATTTTTATATCTGTGTTTCCCTGAAATCCTGATATTCAAGGACCCATGCTCTAAGTCCCTTCCAGCTTGAACATTCTACATCCTATGTGGTAAAGTCCTTTATAGCTCTAATATTATAATTTCTCCATTCTAAGGCCCCTTCCAGTCCTGACATCCCTTGTCCTAGCAATGCCCCCCGACCCTGACATTCCCTATTCTCAGGCCCCTCGGAGCCCTGACACCTGCTCTTCTAAGGCCCCTCCCAGCTCTGGCATCCCCTGTTCTATGTTCTAAGGTCCCTCTCAATCCTAACATCTTATATTTTACATTATAAATTCTCTTCCAGTTCTGATACTCCAACTTCTGTTCTAAGGTTTGTGTCCTCTCCAGATCTAACTTTCTATGTTCTTTGTTCTCTGATCCCTTCTGTGGGCCCTTCCCTCAGAGTTCTGCCATTCCATTACTTTATGTTCTAAAGTTCCTCCAACTCCTAACATGTTACCGCATATATTCTAAAGTCCCTTTCATCTCATCTCTATGTTCTATGTTTTAAAGTCTCTTCCAGCCTTGGCATTCTATGTTCTATAGTCTGGGGTCTTCTTTGGTGTTGACCGTCTAATTACTATGTTTGTTAGGTCAAAGGATGACCCTAGAAGGCACAGAAACCCAGGGATGGACCAATAACCCTTCTGAGGCGTCTCTGGCGGGCACTCAAGAAAGGCAGGGACTGTGTCATCTAGTTCTTTCCTCCTCCAGAATGGAACCCAGCACGTGGTACCTGCCAGACACGTAATATATGCTGATAGAAGAACTGGCTGGCTCTCAGCACCCTCTTTCATCTGGCTGACTCTGTCTGGGGTAATGGGTAGGGGGTCGCTTCAGGCATGGCAAACAGCTTCTTCTCCCCTGGAAAGGGAGGAACAGTCAGGGGCCCTAGGTGCTCACTCCCTAGTGGGAGACGTGTACCGGGGCCAGGCTGGATTACTCTTAACGATCCAGCTCAGTTCACCCACAGGCTGCCAGATGTGATGTGTCCACGCCAAAGCCCAGAAACCAGGCCCATCCCAGTTCTCTGAGCAATGCAAATGCGAACATCTGCTCCCCAAAGGCAGGATTCATTTCAGGCCAGATGCTTTTATTGCATAAACACTGGGCTCCTCTTTGAATTCCATCCAGGCTCTCCATCTCTGTATGCCCGGCCCGTTTCTTGTGTTTATTTTCATGGGCCCAGCCTTCACAAAGCCGGCTTGTTTGCTTTCCGTTCCTCTGCCGCATTTTTCCAAGTCCCGGCCTTCCAGAGAGGCAATTGTTTCTGAAAAGCAACAGGCCTCGTGTATAACAGGGACCAATTGCCCAGGGAGGGATGTGATTCCACCCTTTAGACCTAGGAGGTCTAAAGGCTCCAGCAGACTGGACAAAGAGGGCAGGGAACTTCAGAGGCATTCCTTATTTTCTCAGGGGTGGCTTTGTGTTAAAAGAGCCCTGGGTGGGGATGAGAGAGGTCCCAAATGTCCAGTCTCTTCTTCCATCAATATATATAGTGTGTGTCTAGTGGGTGCCATGTTCTGGGCTCAGGACTAGAGGAGAGAAGAACTAGAAGGCACAGCTCCTGTCTTTTCTGGGTGCCTCACAGGGACACCTTGGAAGGGTTCCTGGTCCATGCTCAGACTGCCTTGCCTTCTAAGTCTGTCCTTTGATCTAACTTCCCCTAGCCTCCAATTTCCTCATCTGTGAAATGATGGGGACTGGACTCCTATACTGAAGAGGTCTCATCTAGCTCACAGCTCATTGTTTTAGGGATGGAGGGCACCTAAGAAGCTATCTAGCTCAAAGCCTCATTTTACAGAAACAAATGGGATAAATTGATTTCCCAGAGGTCACAGAGAGAATTGGAGAAGACCCCAGAAACCTAGCTCCACCTCTTCATTTTACAGATGAGGGAACTAAAGTCCACAGGGAAAAGGTAGAGTGGGCATCCAAAGTGGGATTAGAACCCAGACCCGTGGACTCCAAAACCAGGGCTCTTTCCACTGAATCTATATTCTTTAAACAGAGCAGGACTAGAGGGAGTTAGGTGAAGGACTGCTAAGCAGTTCTGCATGCCTGACCTCTGCGGACCAGGCTAGCTGTTTGCAGGTAGTGGGCTCAGCACTAGCACCTCAGCCATTGGATGCGCTCATGAAACCATCTATGCTGGTGGAGGGGCAGAGCAGATCCATGAATAATAATAACAATAATAGCTGGCTACCATACAGATGATTTGCAAAGCACTTTGGTGTTTTTGTGTTTGATTCAAATATATTTTCCCAATTACATGTAATAATTTTCAACATATATTTTCCAAAATTATAAGATCCAAATTATCTCCCTTCCCTCCCCATAGTCAGACACGTTAAGTAATTTGGTCTGGGTCATACATGTATTATCATGCAAACAAAACACACTTCCATATGGGTCATTATTGCAAGAGCACATTCATACAAAACCAAAACCCCCAAATAAAACCATAAATACACTGAGGTGAAAGATGACTCCAACAGTTCTTTCTCTGGGGGTGGAGAGCACTCCCTGTCAGAAGTCTTTTATGATTGTCCCAGATCATCGTACTGCTGAGAATAGCTGTCTTTCACAGCTGATCAATAATATTTTACTGTTAATGCCTACAATGTTCTACTGGTTCTGCTTATTTCACTCTGCATCAGTTCATGTAGGTTTTCCCAGCTTTTTCTGAAATCCTCCTGCTCATCATTTCTTATGGCACAATAGTATTCCATCACCAACATATACCACAATTTGTTTATCCATTCCCCAACTTATGGGCATCCCCTCACCCTAAAAAGATCTGATATAAATATTTTTGTACAAGTAGGTCATTTCCCCTTTTTTATGTCAGTTTTGGGACACAGATTCAGATGTGGTATTATAGTATCAAAAGGGTATGCTCAATTTTATGGCCCTTTGAGAACAATTCCAAATTTTCCTCCAGAGTGGTTTAATCAATTCACAAATCCACCAACAATGCATTAGTGTTCCAATTTCGTCACATCCCCTCCAACATTTATCACATTATTTTATTGTCATTTTGGCCAATCTGATAGGTGTGAAGTGGTACTCCAGTGTTGTTTTAATTGCAAATCACTTCGTAAATCTCTCATTTGATTCCCAGGACAATCTTGGGAGGTTGAAGCTAGTATTATCCTCCTTTTACAAAGGAGGAAATGGAGGCAATTAGAAGTTGAGAGATTTGCCCAGAGTCACACAGCTAGGAAGTATCTGAGGTCATATTTAAACTTGGATCTTCCTAACAGTAGATCTGGATGTCACCTGGCTGCCTTTATGTAACTAAAGTAAGGGGTGGGGGGCAGGTTAACAGAAAAGAACAAATGAAGAGTCAAGAGTCATTGATCCTAGCTCCAATATTTTCAAATTCCCAAACTTCAGTATTGCCAATATGTTCACTCAGTAGAATCTCACCCAATCCTCTCATGATGAAGCCTTCCCCCTGCAGCCTCTCTACTGAGTTGCCATCATTCAGGATCCCCTTGAAGCCTTCCAGTGAAGGAGAGTCCATTCCTTCCTCTCATAGAATGTCATCTCCTTCAGGGGAGAAATGGCTGGTTTTTATTTCTTTACCTCAGAAGATAGAACAGGTCTTTGCTCACAGAAAATGCTTAATAAGTAGATGTCAAGAGACAGCAAGGGGGCTCAGTGGATGGAGTACCAAGTCTGGAGTTTGGAGGACCTGGGTTCAAATCTGGCCTCAGACACTTCCTAGCTGTGTTGCTCTGGGCAAATCACTTAACCCCAATTGCCTAGCCCTTACTATTCTTCCATCTTGGAACCAATATTTGTATCAATTCTAAGACAGAAGATAAGAATGAATGAATGAATGAATGAATGAATGAATGAATGAATGAATGAATGAATGAATGAATGAATGAATATGTCAACAGACTAATTGCCAAGACAGTGCATTTCACTTTTAGAAAAACTCTATCATCAAGTCTTTCCTTCTAGACACTGAAATCCAACTCTCTGGAAATCCCCTCTCTACTCTCACAGGGGCCAAGCCAAATAATGACAGACCTTCAAATATTTGAAGACCATTATCATATCCTCTCCAAGTCTTCTCTTCTCCAGGCTCAACAGGCCCAGTAGTTCCTTCCATGTGGCATAGACTCAGGCTCATCACCATATCCTGGTTGCCCTTCTCTGACTACTTGCCAGCTTACTCACAGATTTCCCTCACTATGGCACCCAGAATTAACCACAGACTCAGATGTGGTCTGGCTAAGGCAGGGCATGGCAGAACTGCCCATTTCCTCATCCTAAGCACCCTCTCTCTAAATGTAGCCCAAGTTCATATTTGCTTTTTTGGCTGACATGTTGTACTATTGATTCGCATTGAATCTATAATGTAATACCCACCTCCAAATCCTCTTCATCCAAACTGTTGCCTAGCCACACATCCCTTACCCCCTTCCTTGTAAAGTCTCCAAGGCTCAGGTTTACCAGGAGAGAAAATTTCTTGCAGTATCTCCCACATAGGGTTGTTAGAAGGAGTATTCTGGTAAATTTCGAAGTACCAGTGAGATAATATGCATTCTTTCCTTTGAGTTATCTCAAGAAATAGAAAAGCTTTATCTTTCAACATATGCCTCAAGTGTTAAATGGCTCAGGGTCCTTCCAAGCTTTTCCCCAAGCCACACCATGTAAGCAGCCCCATACTTCTCCAAGAACAGCCCCATCCTGGGTCCTCCCAACATCCTTTCCATTGCCTCTTAAGGATGGCACTGTTCCTGTAGCCAAGGGCAGTTCTTCATGATATGACTCTTGGCCTGGGGGCTAGGGTTGGGGGATCCTTCCTTGGGTGCTATGGCTAGACTCTACGGATTCACATGGACTAGACTAAGTCCTTCGAGAGTCTGGCTTTTCTCACAGGCTAGCTTATTGTGAATGCCCTAAACCCAAGGAGAATGTCAGGGAAATTGTCTTAAACTAAGTCTAAAAGCAATTCACAGGATCTCTTCTAGAAGAGGTATTCTATGGACAAAATACGCATCAGGCAAAGAACAGCTATTTATTTCCTCCACAATGAAAAAAAATATTTAACACTCCAAAGATTTAAGAGTATCTTAACAAATACTTATAACAGGGAGCCATCCATCATACCTCTTAGAGTCTCCTGGGAGGTCAATGTTGCTTCACAGGCCTTCAGAAGAGATGTTGCCCTTTCATGTCAGATCAGCACCATATCAGTGGTTCCCAAGATTCTGATCTTTAGGTCGGTCAGGTTGAGGATGATCTTGTCACTGGGCACCTTCTCCTCTGAGACGATCTGCTAGGAAGCTGGAACTGATTTAGGAGCCTAAGAACTCTTGAGCTCAAGTGGTATCATTACTCATTAGGGCACCCATCTCTCAACTTCTCTTGCTTCTGGTTGGACTGTGCTTAGAAACAGAAACAAAACCCAGAAGCGGCAGTCGAGGCCTTGAGATCAACTATCAGGGTCTCTTAGGGAAGCAAATACCATGTGCATGAAACTGGTGGTGTTACTGATAGAAACAGGGGAGAGAAAGCCCTTCCTCTCCTTTTGCTGAAAGCAGAAAGGAGACCTGGCAGAGCTGCTAGCAAGACATTACTAAGGGAGGAGGGGAGAGCCTTTCTACAGTTTCTTTGAACCTACTTGGAAAGTGAATAGGCTACCCCAGTCAGCCAACAGTCCTTTTCAACAGTGGTCCTGCATGTCTGAGGACTTGGGTTCAAATCTCTGCTCAGATACTTTTGATTTGTATGTATGCCCTTGGGCAAGTTCTTTAACCTGTATTGGTTGTTTCTTCACCTCTTAAAAGATAAGAAGATTGAACCTGAACATTTCCACATCCCCTTCCAGATCTAACTCTATGATCATAGGAGCCCCCAAATCATAGGGGTCAAAGATCATAGGACAAAGTAAGAGCTCTTGACTTATTCAAAAGGCTCAAGTCCGTGTGGCCAACCCCCACAACACTGGCATCAATCTCTATTTGGTGATGACATTCAATCTGCTGCCCTACTCTAAGTCAGTTCTCAGTTCCCTTCAGAGAAAAGTGTCCATATGGGGATATAGCAAGTTGGATTATTTCATCTGAGAGCACTTCCCTGGCAGTATCAGAGTGGATCATTAAGGCGCTAGCCTTTGTTAAAGGATTTGGTAGATGATACTAATTTTGGGAGCACATTTCTGCCTGGTGCTAAAATGAGCTATCCACTATAAAGTGTCAAGTTCCATGCTGTGAAATTTCTCCCATTTATTTCCATATTCTCTAACTCTCTCCTCTCTACCTCCACAGTTTTCCCTATCTTGAAGGTAGCCTTTGTCCTGGTCAGAACTGTGCTCTTAATGGCCAGGGTATGCAACCCGCCTTTCATGAGCATGCTCCAAACCCAGAAAGGCCTCCAACTCTGACAGGTATACTAGTCTATGTTCACCCAATTGATTTATGATTTCCCTCTTTATCTTTAAGTCATTTACCCATTTTGAATTTACCTTGGTGTAGGGTGTGAAATGTTGATCTAAACTGAATTTTCCCCCTACTGTTTTCTAATTTTCCCAGCAGTTTTTGTCAAATAGTAAGTTCTTTTCCCAAAAGCTGGATCTTTGGGTTTATCATACACTATCTTGCTGAAGACATTTATCCCTAGTCTATTCCATTGATCCTCCTTTCTGTCTCTTGGTCAGTACTATATTGTCTTGATGACCATTTATAGTTTAGTTTAAGATCTGGTACTGCTAGGCCCCCCTCCACATTTTTTATTATTTCCCTTGATATTCTTGATCTTGTGTTCTTCCAGATGACCTTGGTTAGTTTTTTCTAATTCAGTAAAAAAGTTTCTTGGTAGTTTGACAGGTATGCCACTGAATAAGTAGATTGATTTGGCCAGGATTGTCATTTTTATTATATTAGCTTGTCCTACCCAGGAGCAATTAATATTTTTCCAATTATTTAATCTAGTTTTAAGTGTGTGGAAAGTGTTTTGTAGTTGTGTTCATATAGTTCCTGTGTTTGCCTTGGCAGATAGATTGCCAAGTATTTTAATTGTCGACGGTGATTTTAAATGGAATTTCTAACTCTTGCTGCTGAGATGTTGGAAGTATATAGAAATGGCGATGATTTGTGTGGGTTTATTTTGTATCCTGCAACTTTGCTAAAGTTGCCAATCATTTCCACTAGTTTTTTTATTTTATTTTCTGGGTTCTTTAAGTAGACCATCATAACATCTGCAGAGTGATTGTTTAGTTTCCTCGTTGCCTACTTTAATCCTTTCAATTTCTTTTTTCTTCTCTAATTGCTACTGCTAGCATTTCTAGAACAATATTAAATAGTAGTGATAATGGGCATCCTTGCTTCACTCCTGATCTTATTGGGAAGGCTTCTAACTTGTCCCCATTGCAGATGATACTTGCTGATGGTTTTAGATATATACTGTTTATTATTTTGAGTAATGAAGGCTTCCAACACTGAATACCTCTCCTCCCCACAACATATACGCTGCCCAGGTCCTGTCTTCATCATAACTCTGATCATCTCTACCACTATCTATGTGTCCCCAAACCTGGCAAGACCCTCACACTAGCTTGAGGATACCATATGATGGTCATATGATCAGTTGAAAGAACTGAAGGTGTTTGCCTAGGAGAAGCACAGAATTAAGAGAATGGGGATGTGGTATCTGGATTGAAGGATTAAAGGCTATCATGAGGAAGAGAGAATGGACCTGTTCTGCTTGGCCCTGAAGGGTAGAATAGGAGCAATGGGAGGAAGATTTCAGCTTGGTGTCACAGAGAATTTGCTAATGATGAGTGCTATACCAAAGTGGAATGATCAGTCTCCTCATTCACTGGGAATTTTCTACCAAAAACTGGAGGATATCATAGAAAGAATTCTTGTTTTCATGTGGACTAGAGAGCTTCAAAGTTCCCTTCCAACTCTGAGATTCAGAATTGATGGGCGGGACCCTCAATGAGAATGAAAACAGAACAGATGAGATTAGAAGCCAAGAGAAGGTTTTTAGGCCACCTAAGTATTAGATGTCTTTTTTGACAGAGAGAAGTTAATCAGTGGGGCAAAATCCTGGAGGAGAAAGAAGGCTCTGGGATCTGTGTACAAGAAAACTTAGCCTTCACATGTAGGAGGAGGTCTCTTAGCCAATACAGGAACAAAAGAGAAATAGTAGATGAAGATGCAAAAAGAATTTTAAAGGACAAAGAGATGAGAAAAGGGAGTCCCATAACAGATGGCCTCTATTTTTCTCAGTAAAGTAGAAGGCTGGAACATCTGCTGAGGAGGGGGTTGGAAGAGAAACAAGGTTTGGAACAAATAGCAACTGAGAGATGTTCAATCAAGATCAATCCAAGAAAACATTTTTCCGTGCAGCAGTGAGGGCCCATTTGAGGTGAGAGAATGTGAATTTGTAATAGACCCAGTTGGCATAGTGGTATAGATTCCTAAAGCAGACTTCAGCAGCTCAGTCGTGCAAAAAGAGAAGGTACTTGGTGGGGATCAGTGGGGTCGAGGACATGAATGTTGGCAGTTTGAGAGCTTTAGTCTATGAAACTATTAAAGAGAGGCCAGAGCAAGGGTAACTGATTGAGGGAAAGGGAGAAGTAGAAATGTCTGCTGCATATCTAGGCCACTTTGGTGGTACTATATTCTTAGTGTGGTTTCCCCAGAATGTAGAATAGCTAGTCTCAAAATCACCCGCATCAGAAGAAACTCTGATCCTCCTGCCTTCGAGAAGCCTGCCTTCAGTAGCTGGGAACACAGATGGCAGCTGACTCTAGCAAATGACTAAGCCACTGCTACTCCAGTGTAACACCTGCCATTCCTTGCACTACTCTGGTATCAGAGAGGCAGGGCATGAGGCTGCTTGCCCCCAGAGTTGCACCCAGCATAGAAGCATAGCCACTCTACATACCAACCAATGCAAATGCAGGTACCTGTAGCTCCTGCCATTCCTAGCTACCATAGCATGGGCCCACTCCCTACTCCATGATGCTCATTGCAGACCTAGGGCTGCCCCCAGTGATTTCCCAGTGTTATGCAAAACATGATGCCTGGGGACCTTCCAAAGCTGTTCTCTTAAGATCACTAACAGTTACACCCTAACCCTGTCCATATGTCCAGTCTATACCTTCTAGCATCTTTCCCTAACCCCTGGCCATATCACTATACATACCTAATAACTCCATCTATTCTCCCACTATGGCTGTGCCCCATGCCCTATTCTGACCATGCTCACCAACCCAGGCCATATGTATCACTCTACAACCCCTGACCACATCCCCATCCCCAAATGTTTTATTCACATTTCATCATGAGCCTCATCTGAATCACACCTCCAAACCATATCACTTCCTTAACCATGATCTGCCCCCCACCCTGACAATATCACGGAATCACCTAGGGTCCACTTGAAGATTTTCAATAACTGGAAAACCATATCCTTGCAAGGTGGCCCACTGCATTCTGGGACATCCAGGTGATATCTGGCCCTCTGAACCACCCCCATACCCACACACCCCCACATGGAAGTCCCAGTTTTTTCCTCTGAACCCAAATCTATTCCCTCAGTTCCCATTTGAAAGCCTTTCATATATTTGAAGGGAGCTAAAATGTCCCCCATTCTCCCTAACATCCCTCTTCTCCTTCAAATCATTCTCAAATGACATGGTTTCTAGTCCCCCTCTTCTGAATTCATTCTAACTTGTCCACGTCCTGTCTGAATAGTGGCACCCTGAACTGGACATGGTACTCCAGATGGGTTCTGACCAAGGCAACTCTTCTCCTGACCCTTCTTAATTCTGGTGCCTTCCCTCGGTTCATTATTTGCTGCTTATTCTCTCTATATATTTGTTTGCAAGTTGTCTCCCCCCCCATTAGACTGTGAGGTCCGTGAGGGCAGGGACTGTCTTTAGTCTCATTTTTTGTTTGTTTTTAATAACCCTTAACTTCTGTCTTAGTATCACTTCTAAGATAGAATAACAGTAAGGGCTAGGCAGTCAGGGTTAAGTGATTTGTTCAGAGTCCCCAAGCTAAGAACTGTCTGGGGCCAGATTTGAACCCATTTTGCTTCTTCTTGGATTCCCCAATGCTAAGCACAGTGCCTGGCATATAGCAGATGCTTAGCATTTACTGCCTGATTAATCAAAAGAATAGCAGGACTAAGGCTCTGTGCCACTCTGCTGAGCACGGCAATCCCCAGATCTTTTCCACTTGGATTGCCTTGCAGGCATGCTTCCCCCATCATGAAGCAGAGGGAGGAGAGCTGAATTGGGAATCAGAAGACCCAGGTTCAGACCCTAGCCTTGAGATTTACAATATGGGTGACCTTGGCTAAATCACTTCATCTTTCTGTTGGGCTTCAGTTTCTCTCATCTATCAAAGGAAAGGATAGGACTAGATGGGTTCTGAGTCTTGTCAAGCTCCAGATTCATGATCCTAGGAAGCTATGCTGATCCTGATTAGATCTCATTTCATTTGATTCAGCCCTACTCTTGTCGCTGAGATCTTTCCAGTAGGTGAGCTGTCCCTCCCAACTTTGTGTCATCTGAGAATCTGACAAGCAGACCATCTCTGCCTCCATCCAAGTTCCTGATAAATCTGTGAAATAGCACAAGGCCAAGCCAAGAAGCAGCCCAGGGGGCTAGGGGTCCTGTCTCCAGTCTCGTTTGGAGATGATGTCAATGAAGCCCCTGTACCAAGCTTCCAAGAGGGCCACACAGCCACCCCAAGCCACCTTTCCATGTTTCTCTGGGTGTCTGTTAATCAAACTATTCTGGAGAGCATTAAAGTGGAGTGCAAAGAGGTCTAGGAAATTTGGGTCTCCCTCTGGCTCTGTCCTCTACTTTCTGTGAGGCAAGTCCCTTCCCCTCTGAGCATCTGAGGTTCCTGAGTAGGAATCTTCTCTCCAAAAAGCCTGACAAATAATCATCCAGGAACCCACCTGAAGGCTTCTGGCCCTAGGAACAATCACTACCCCACAGATCCTACATTTGTCTAGTTCTGATTGGTTAGAGAGCTGGGGCTAAGAATCTCTGCTCTTCCCTGCTTCCCAGGGTCGACGTGGGACTGGGGCACGCTGGAATAAAGGCTGAGGCATACTGGTTAGACAATCATGATCATTATTAGGACTTTCAAGGATAGGACCTGAGCAGATGGGGGCTCTGTTCCGGGGGGGCTGGTACTTCAGGGCTTCCACTCGATGACCTTGGTCGCAATCGTCGCTGCCCGGCTTATAGCTGAGATTGAGCTGCGCCTCAGTTCCTTGAACTTATACACTTTCTGGAGCAGTTCTACCCGGCCCTCAGGGGCCTCCGCCAGCATGGTGAGTGCTTTGATAGCATTTATGCGCACCTTGACCACGTTGATGTCCAACAAGTTCATCAGTAATGGGAGTGCTCCAGCATCCAGGGCAGCATATTTGCCTAAACGTGTAGAGAAACAGGCACACACAAACATACATGCACACACAAAGCCTTTATATTCCCATGCCGCAGCATAAATACATGCACTCACCAAGTTAAGCCCAAAGAGTCACACACCGTAAATACCACTGTACCAGAATTGGACTTGATTTGCAAATATGCAAGCACCCACGGAGCAACACGTAACTAGACACAGGGATGGGCAGAAATGCATAGAAACATGCAGAGAGACACACAGACACGTGAAGACCCAAAGAGGCCCATGCACACATGCACAGGCCCACACACAAAAACACGTCTACAAACACAGAAATATGAACAAATACCCAGCAGCAAAGCATCACACACGCAGATATGCAGGTGTAAACATACTATAGATAAGACCCACACAATGCACATACATAGACTGGGGGATGCACACACAGAGGCCGGTAACTGCAATGACCACATCATGGTTTCCTAACCTCTCCCAAGGACAGATTTCTGAACACGAGGAAACATGAAGCTTTAGGTCTCCATGCCCTCGCAGTAAGTATGGGTGTGGGAGACAATAAGACGGTATCTGGTAAGTTCCTTGAGCCCCATGACATTGTTTCCTTCCAGTTCACCCCAGGGAAGCCCTGGACCATGGGCAATGATTTGGGGAGTGAGAGACAGTGAGGAATCCAGGATGACTCCTCAGTTAAGGGCCTGAGGAACTAGGAGGTCTAAGGAAAGGTCTCAAAGGTCTATTCTCTCCCTAACTTCTCCCCCCCATGCCTGTACAATAGCAGACTTCATTACGTGCTCTGTGCTTTTCTTACCTAAGTCTTTCCTGTACCTTGATTTTACTTAATATATCAGGAAACTCAGAATGAAAACCTATATTATATCATTTGTCCATGATAAGAAAAGAGAAATGAAAGAAGCCAGGGGTTAGCTAAAAATATGCACAACTTGAATTAAGACTGAGTCAAACCTCTTTATGAATGTTAGAAATTTTTCTAGCTAGGATAATATGATTGTACTAATCTTTTCATCAAATAAATGCACTGTAACATAGCAGAGAAAGAGACCGGGTGGACCTGAAGGCCATTATGTTGCCCTTTGGCTAAAAATGAGCTAATTGTTGTAACAAGGCATGGCTGATTAAGTCCCAAGCTTTCAGACTTGACAGAGAAGCATGGAATAGAGGAAGGGAAGAGGATGAACAAGTATACCAGACCTTAAACCAGCTTTGGCAAAGTACTGGTACATGTGGTGGCCCCAGCATAGGGCAGCTGCTCCATTTCCTCCTTTTCCCAGCACCTAGGGACATTTTTTGCATGTCCAGCCATCCCAAGCAAGCACTTCTTCCCTCCACTCTCTTGGGTAATGGGGTGAGGGCTCACAAACAGTTTAAATTTGCCCTCTGGGCATTTGAGCTCCCAGCTTTGCCCTAAACCAATCCCCCTGCAAATAGATTAGCAAGGCTAGCAAGACTTAGTTGTACCCCCTATAGAAATATCCATCAGTATTGCATAAAACCTGGATAGAGCTCTTGAGGAAAGACAAGTGGAAGGAGAAAAGTTTAGGACATAAGGTAGAAAAACTCACCCAAGTGATGAACTCCCGAAAAAAACAGAATGGAGTAATCAGGACTCAATAACTCCATAAGACAACAAGAAATATTAGAAAAAAGTCACAAGATTGAAAACATAGGTGCTAATTCTTTTTTTAACTGACCTGGAAAACAAGTGAAGGAGAGATCATTTAAGAAGCATCCAACTCCCTAAAAATCATTACCACACAAAAATCCTGGATACCACATTTCACCAAGTGACAAAACTTTCCAGCCCTAGAGAGTGGAAATAAAGGTGAAAATGAAGAGGATCCACCAATCATCTCCTGAAAGAAACCACACACTGAAAACACCTAGAAATGGTCAGGACCCAAATGTAGAGCTTCCAAATCAAAGAATTACTGGGATCAGTCAGTCAACAAGAATTTTCTGGGAACCATGTACTATGGATACCTTTTAGGTCCCTGCCTTTGAGGAGTTTCATTGTCTCATGGGAAAAGTAATATGGAAACAGCCAGTCACAAAGATTTAAACCAAGTAGACAGAAAGTAATCTCAGAGGGAAGGCACCAATAGCTGGGAGGGAACCCAAGTGAGTGGAGACCTGAGCTTGGTCTCAAGGGAAGACAGAGAGACCAAGAAAGGCAAATGAGGAGGAAGAGCATTCCTGAAGGGGACAAGAGATACGTGGAATAAGAAATAACAGAAATGCTTGGATCAAGAAAAAACCTATGATTGGGAAACGTGGGTATATTTATAGGAGGCTGGGAAAGAGCTGATAATTAAGGGAAAACTGAAGGGAGAGAGAGTAGAAGTAATAATGATGACAGTGCTGGAGTAGATTGGAGGGAAGGGGATCATGGGGTTTGCAGAGGAGTTGACATTGGCAAGGGGAAGGGCTACTTCTTCCTCTAGAAAAGAAAGCAAGATATCAGGGGAAAGATTTCTGCTATGAGGAGAGAATAAAAGAAAGCTATTAGAGAATGCCTTGTTTTTTCAGAGATATGTGAGTCAATCAGAGAGGATGGGGAAGTGGTTTGAGAATGATATCCAAATGAGGAGTTTGCCCTGCTAAGTATATTTTTCTCTAACCTGAGCAATGGACACTTAACATTTAGAGTAATCATGAAACAAAAGGCAGAACACCAAAGCAAGACAAAGCAACGGTTTAAGTGTCCTGGGCTTTGTTTGTTCATTTTGCTTTTACTAGGGCCACAGTAACAATAGTTGAAGCATAGCCACGAAGGTGATCTGTCCTCCCAGTTCCCTATTTCCGACAGGTCCAGGACAAACATATGGGTTACCTCTTGTAATTCAGTCCATAAAAAACTAAAAGACATTTCTCTTGGTTAACAAAGGGATACTCTATATGATCACTGATTTGGTTCACTTTAAATATATGCTATCTTGATATGACCCTTGGTTTTAGGAGTCAAGAGAGGTTAAAACACTAAGAACAGACATTATTACAGCCTTAGTTCCTAATATTTTATAACACAATCAAGGTCTTAGTGTTACAAGTTTCTACATTCCTCCCTTTTGGGCTGAGCATAAACTAAATTAAGTATTTGGTGGTTGTTCAGTCAATTTTCAGTTATACCTGACTCCATGCTCCCCATTTGGGTTTTTCTTGGCAGATATACTGGAGTGGTTTGCCACTTCCTTCTCCTGCTCATTTTACAGATGAGGAAACTGAGGCAAACAAGGTTAAATGACTTATTCAAAGTCACACAGCTAGAAAACTTCTGAGGCCATATTTGAACACAGGTCTTCATGACATCCACTGTGCCATCTAATGACCCCTACCCTTAAAGTGAAGGATCCCATTTTGCAGCAGCTCTCCTTGTTATATAGGCTGCATTAGGTCTGTAACAAGATACTTTTAGTCTCATTGTTTCATTATAGAAGACAATAGAGAAGATGCAACAAAACAATTAGATGAAGAAAAGAACCATTATGAATATTCTAACAGTATGCTGAATTGCACAATAAAGTATAGGAATTGCTTTGTACCCATGGCAAAAGATATGGGGGACATAAAGCTATGCAGTGGGTGGAGACAAAAACCAAGTAGTAGTTCAAACATATGGGACTTTTCAAACCTTCAGTCTCCTAATAGGAAGATATGAAGACCAGCTCAGGGTGGCCTGATCAAAGGGCAATAGGAGCCTAAGGGGAGCATGAGTCCTCTGCTGTGCTGGTCATTAAACTGTCTGATCCTTTTGACCATAATCATTGAGAAAGGATATTCTGAAGTCAGATCTTGATTGTTCCAACATAGTTATAAGTCACAGGGAGAATGTATTTACTATTCTTTGTCCAACCCAATAAATTTTGTACAGCAACCACATCCTCATTTCTAGCCTGTATGCATCCTCTACAACTGAATGGTTATAAAGGTCAGAAAGTCCAACAATTCCCTATCCAATAGAATATATCTGGAGTGACTTCAGGAGCACTTGTGAATTGGTAAGGTTTTTTCAGGGATTTGATCCCTCCTCTTCTCCCCTTTTCACAAAAGACTACTAGAGCCCACAGGAATCCTCCCCAGAGTTCCTGCAGATCTCCATAAATGAGGACTTAGACACTATTAATAGCATAAGAGGTGCATTGTGATTGGCTACATCCCCAGACTGAGAACCTTCAGGCATAACTCAATGGCCATTAGTCAGAAGAGATTCCTATTTCTTGATATTTACAATCAGCTAGACAGCGAAGGGTGAGGCTATCATATACCACCTGCCAGTGGGAATTCAAGAAATTCTATACCATTAGAGTGACTCAGCCTGATGGACAGACACACTCACTGACATTAATAAGAGAAAAGTTCTCATGTAGTTGTCTCCTAGATAAATGAGGTAGAACATCCCAAGTCCCATCTGGAGATGATTTAATTGGGATCCTCTTAAAAGTTTAGTGGCTTGTTCTTAGTGTCCCAACCTAGAAGTCTAAGTGTCTCTAAGTATTTATGTTCTTTTGATGTTGGGACTACAGTGGTAGCTTCAATCCAAAGGAATACAATTAAATTGCTTACCTCTCCTAGGCAGCAAGAATACTTTAAGTGATTCAAGTTGTACCAATCAGAGAGTTGGACCCTTGGAGCAACTGAGAAGTAATAAGCTACTAAAGAAAGTGTAATTTTTTTCAAGAATCCTGCACACCACATTTACAACCATCTACCTTCTTTCCTAGTTTAAAATTCTTATTTAAATTGTTTCTTCCTAAACTATACACAGAGATGGTAATACCATTCATTTCTTCTTTTTTCTTATCTATTCTAATTCTATATAATTCTATTAAATTAAACTAATTAGTTAAATTTAAATATCCCCCTCAGATCACAGTACTGGGATCTATGGTTATCTCTCTTACAGTGATATATATTAGACAATGATGTAAGTATTGTCATGACTGATATCAATTTATACATCAATTATTAAAGACATTCTGTATCTTAATACAGACACCTATCAAATCCCTTCTTAAAGAACACGTTCTGGATTCTATCCACATATAGAGAAAGAATAGTTGGAGAAGAAATGCAGAAGAAAAAGCCTTGGAGAAGAATATAAATTGGTGTCAGGTTCCAAAAGACTTCCTGCAATAACTCAAACAGAATTATAAAAATCAAATAAAAGAAATAGAGGAAAAATTGGAGAAAGTAAGGAGAGTTATACAAAAAAATCATGAAAAAAGAGCCAACAGGCTAGTAAAGCATCACAAAAAAATAGAAAATATGTACAAAAATTCACTGAACATAAGAACTCCTTGAAAAGTAGAACAGACCAAATGGAAAGGGAGATACAAAAGTTCACTGAAGGAAATAATTACTTAAAAGTTAGTATTGGACAAGTAGAAGATAATTACTACATGAGAGTTCAATAAACAATCAAATCAAATCAAAATAATGAAAAGGGGGCAGAAAACATCAAATATCTCTTTGTAAAAATAAGTGACTTGGAAATTAGATCAAGGAGAAATAATTTGAGAATTATTGACCTACCTGAAAGCCACAATTTAAAAAGAGCACAGGTAAACCATTTTAAGAAAAACTTTCCTGATATCCTAGAACTAGGAGGGTAAAATAGAAATTAAAAGAATTCACCAATCACCTCTTGAAAGAAATCTCAAAATGAAAACTCCTATTATACCCCAATTCCAGACCTCCTATGTAAAGGGAAAACTATTGCAAACAACCAGAAAGAAACAATTCAAATATTGTGGAGCCACAGTCAAGATAACAAAGGATTTGTCAGGTTCTAAACTAAAGAATCAGAGGGCTTGTAATATGATATTCAGTAGGGGAAAGAGCTAGGGTTATAACCAACATTAAAAAGGCAAAAAGCTTTTAAAGTGGAGAAGATGAGAGAGTGGTGGACAATGTATGGACATTATTCTCAACAAAACTGACTAAAAGAGGGGACAACAATACATATTTAGTTGAGAATAGAAATTTGGCTTACCCTACAGGGAAAAATGGAAAGGAGTAAGAGAAGGAGGAGGGTGATAGAAGGGAAGAAGATAGGGAAGACTTTGGTCAGAGATAAAACACTTTTGAAGATGGACAGGGTGAAAAGAGAGGAGGGGAGAAGAGAATGATAAATGGAAAAAATAGGATGGCAAGAAATAAAGTTACTAATCATATCTATGAATGTGAATGGGATGAACTCGTCCATAAAACAGAAACAGATAGTATCATGTATTAAAAAAAAAAACAGAGACTTCCGGTTAAGATGGCGGCTTAGAGAAAGCTAAAGCTCAGATCTCCGGAAAACCCTTCCCGACCGATCTCAAACGATAAGCTCCTAAGGCGCCGAAATTCAAAACGATCAACAGCACAGACCCTGGGAACCCTCCTCCTGGACCTGGACCCGGATCAAAAGGTACGGCTCCCCTTAAAAGCCAGAACCCGAGATCACTCGGAACTCAGGGGTAGGAGCGCAGAGTCCAAGGCTCCCGGAAGCCGCAGCCCAGGCGGGCTCAGAGAGCAGAACCCTCAGGGCCTTCTACAGTCCCGGTGAAAGTTACTGCCTGGGGCTTCCGCTGCAGAGAGCTGGTTGAAACAACAGCAACCCTCAGGGCGGGCAAGACAGCCTCACGGGCTGGATCCTGCTATCCAAGTCTCAGTGAAAGTCCTTGCCCGGAGCTTGGGAAAGCTGCAGCCCATCCCCCCGCAGGCCGACGAAACAGCCTCACGGCCAGCGATTCTGAAGGCAACTTCCGGAAAGCGAGCCGGGGGGAGAGTGTGGCCTCGTGGTCCGACCCTTCCATTCCAGTTCCAGTGAGGCATATTCAGTTTAACCCAGGGAAAGCTCATAGAACTATCTGCCCAGGACTAAAGCGTCTGAACACCAGACAGAGACAAGAAAAACTAATTCTCCACATTCAGAAATGGCAAACTCCACAGAACCACAGAAGCCCCAAAATACCAAGAAAAATAAGAAGAAAGGGGCGACTTTGGACACATTCTATGGAGCCAAAATACAAAATACAGAGCAGACAGAAGATAATATAAAAGAAAATGCTCCAAAACCTTCCAAAGGAAATGGAAACTCTCCACAAACCTATGAAGAATTTGAATCAGAAATGACCAAAAAGATGGAAGCCTTCTGGGAGGAAAAGTTGGAAATAATGCAAAAGAAATTCACGCATCTACAAAACCAGTTTGACCAAACTGTAAAAGAAAACCAGGCTTTAAAGGCCAGAATCAGGCAGCTGGAAGACAACGATCGTGTAAAAGAGCAAGAATCAATAAAGCAAAGCCAAAATACCAAGAAATTAGAAGAGAACATAAAATATCTCACCGACAAGGTGATAGATTTGGAAAATAGGGGGAGAAGGGATAATTTAAGAATAATTGGACTCCCAGAAAAGCCAGAAATAAACACCAAACTGGACATGGTGATACAAGATATAATCAAAGAAAATTGCCCAGAGATTCTAGAACAAGGGGGCAATACAGCCACTGACAGAGCTCACAGAACACCTTCTACACTAAACCCCCAAAAGACAACTCCCAGGAATGTAATTGCCAAATTCCAAAGCTATCAAACAAAAGAAAAAATCCTACAGGAAGCCAGAAAAAGACAATTTAGATATAAAGGAATGCCAATCAGGGTCACCCAAGACCTTGCAAGTTCTACTCTGAATGATCGTAAGGCATGGAACATGATCTTCAGAAAGGCAAGAGAGCTGGGTCTCCAACCAAGAATCAGCTACCCAGCAAAACTGACTATATACTTCCAAGGGAAAGTATGGGCATTCAACAAAATAGAAGACTTCCAACTTTTTGCAAAGAAAAGACCAGAGCTCTGTGGAAAGTTTGATACCGAAAATCAAAGAGCAAGGAATACCTGAAAAGGTAAATATTAAGGAAAGGGGAAAATGTTATCTTCTTCTTTTACTCAAACTCTCTTCTATAAGGACTACATTTATATCAACCTATGTATACTAACATGTGGGGAAAATGTAATGTATAAATAGGGGGTAAAGAAAGACCAAATAGAATAATCATTCTCACACAAAGATTCACATGGGAAGGGGAGGGGAAGAAAACTCCTATAAGAAGGAGAGGAAGAGAGGGGGGGGGTTACTTAAACCTCAATCTCAGGGAAATCAGCTCTGAGAGGGAAAAACATCCAGATCCATTGGGATCTTGAATTCTATCTTACCCAACAAGGGTGGGAGAAGGGAAAACCAAGGGGGGGAGGGGGAGAGGGAGAACAAAAAGGGAGGGAAAGAGAGGGGGGAGGGGGAGGGAACAAAAAGGGAGGGACTAAAAAGGGAAATATCAAGGGAGGGGACAAGGGGGACTGTTTCAAAGTAAATCACTGGACTAAAAGGTAGAGCCAAAGAAGAAAAGGTTAGAATTAGGGAAGGCAATCAAAATGCCAGGGAGTCCACAAATGACAATCATAACTTTGAATGTGAATGGGATGAACTCACCCATAAAACGTAGACGAATAGCAGAATGGATTAGAATCCAAAACCCTACCATATGTTGTCTTCAAGAAACACACATGAGGCGGGTTGACACCCACAAGGTCAAAATTAAAGGATGGAGTAAGACCTTCTGGGCTTCAACTGATAGAAAGAAGGCAGGAGTGGTAATCATGATATCTGATAAAGCCAATGCAAAAATAGACCTGATCAAAAGGGATAGGGAAGGTAATTATATTTTGTTAAAAGGGACTATAGACAATGAGGAAATATCATTAATCAATATGTATGCACCAAATAATATAGCACCCAAATTTCTAATGGAGAAACTAGGAGAATTGAAGGAAGAAATAGACAATAAAACCATACTAGTGGGAGACTTAAACCAACCATTATCAAATTTAGATAAATCAAATCAAAAAATAAATAAGAAAGAGGTAAAAGAAGTGAATGAAATCTTAGAAAAATTAGAATTAATAGACATATGGAGAAAAATAAATAGGGATAAAAAGGAATACACCTTCTTCTCAGCACCACATGGCACATTCACAAAAATTGACCATACATTAGGTCACAGAAACATAGCACACAAATGCAGAAAAGCAGAAATAATGAATGCAGCCTTCTCAGATCACAAGGCAATAAAAATAATGATTAGTAATGGTACATGGAAAACCAAATCTAAAACCAATTGGAAATTAAACAATATGATACTCCAAAACCGTTTAGTTAAAGAAGAAATCATAGAAACAATTAATAATTTCATCGAGGAAAATGACAATGGCGAAACATCCTTTCAAACCTTTTGGGATGCAGCCAAAGCGGTAATCAGAGGTAAATTCATATCCCTGAATGCTTATATTAACAAACAAGGGAGAGCAGAGATCAATCAATTGGAAATGCAAATGAAAAAACTGGAAAGCGATCAAATTAAAAACCCCCAGCAGAGGACTTCCGGGTAATCATGGCTGCAATCTAGACGCGGCACGTTTCCTCTCCCCAGCACCGAACGAAATAGACTACATCAAAGGAGCATAAAATCACCTTTGGAGGAACAGAAGGACTCCCCAGTACCCCACAGAGGCAAAGGTACGTGGGGCTTGAACATTTCCACACTAAAATAAGAAGGAAAAGCTTGCACAGAAAAGTGAACTGAGCCGCCCTTCCCCCACCCCACCTCCCCCACTAAACCAGAGTGAGCTACCTGAGCGCTCACCGGGACAGCGAGTGAGTGGGGAGCGTCTCTGTCTGGGGGGGCACTCCAGGGTCCTTGGGATCTGGGGACTGCCAGGAAAAAACGTCTCAGGGCGCTTTCACTGGAGAAGCCAGCGGACTTCGGGCGGGCCGCGCTGAACAAGGCGCACGGATTATCTGGGCGGAGCTGAATACCTGGGCTCGGAGGCTGGGAAGAACTAGTCTGAAGCAACCTAAATTCACAGAAAAACCACTCTTATAACCCAGACCCCAGACCAAAAAGGAAAGGGAAATAAAACCACCAAAGGGATGGCTCACATGGCCCAAAATCAAGCCTCCAGGAAGAAAGGGAAAAAAGTGACTATTGAAAACTTTTATGGTGGAAGTACCCAAGGGAAAGAGGAGAATGAAGAGGAAATCCAAAAAAATTCAGAACACGCCTCCCAAAATGGAAACCATCAACAAGCTCTGGAAGATCTCAAACTGGAACTTATCCAAAAGATGGAAACCTTCTGGAAAGAAAAATGGGAGAAAGAGATCAGCTGTCTGACAGATAAGACTGCTCAATTGGAAAAAGAACTCGAAGCATCCAATACAAGGGCAGACAAGGCTGAAAAGCAAATCCAGTCCCTAATGACCAGAATCAAGGACCTAGAAGAAAGTGAGATGATAAAACAGCAAGAATCAATAAAGCAAACCCAAACAATTAATGAATTGGAAGAAAACATAAAATATCTCACTGAGAAGGTCACGGACCTGGAGAACAGAGGAAGACGAGAAAATCTCCGTATCATCGGTCTCCCAGAAAAACCAGAGGTAAACAACAAATTGGATTTTATTCTAGAGGAGATTATAAAAGAAAATTGCCCCCACGTTCTGGAGCAAGGGGGCAAAATAGAAATAGAAAGGATTCATAGAACACCTTCTATACTAAATCCCCAAAAGACAACGCCTAGGAAAGTAATCGCCAAATTCAAGAGCTTCCAAGTAAAGGAGAAAATCCTACAAGAAGCCAAGAAGAAGAGCTTCAGATATAAGGGGGCTCCCATAAGGATCACACATGACTTAGCGGCTAACACACTAAGAGACCGCAAAGCATGGAACACGATATTTAGAAAGGCAAGAGAGCTGGGTCTCCAACCAAGAATCAACTACCCAGCAAAACTGACTATATACTTCCAGGGGAAAGTATGGGCATTCAACAAAATAGAAGATTTCCAAGCATTTGCTAAGAAAAGACCAGAGCTCTGTGGAAAGTTCGATATCCAAGCACAGAAAGCAAGAGAAACATGAAAAGGTAAATATGAAAGAAAGGGAAAAGGAGATAAATCTTATCTTTCTCTTTAAGTCAAACTCTCTTCTATAAGGACTACATTTACATCTAATTATATATATTAATATGTGGGGAAAATGTTTTGTGTAACTCTCATAAATTGTATCATCATAAGAGTAGTTAGAAGAAACATGCATAGGGAAAGATTGGGGAATCAAGAAGATTTGGGGAAAGTTGGGGCAAAAAAAGGAAAAGGGAGGGGGGAACCGTGATAATACTAAGATTAACTTCAAGAAATAGGGGGGGAATCAATAGAATAAACTTTCCCATATAAAGATACACATGGGAAGGGGAGGGGAAGAACTCTCATATGAGAAGGAGAGGAAGAGAGCGTGAAGTGGAAGTACTTAAACCTTACTCTCAGTGAAATCAAATCTGAGAGGGAAGAACATCTAGATCCAGTGGGATCCTGAATTCTATCTTATCCATTAGGGCAAGAAAGAAAGGAAAATTAAGGAGGGGGAGGGGGGAGGGAGCACAAAAAGGGAGGGAAGGAGAGGGGGGAGGGGAAGGGAGCATAAAAAGGGAGGGGCTAGAAAGGGAAGCATCTCAAGGGAGGGGACTAGGGGGACTGACCTAAAGTAAATCACTGGTTCAAAAGGAGAAAGCTAAAGAAGAAAGGTCAGAACTAGGGGAAGACATCAAAATGCCAGCGAATCCACAAATAACAATCATAACTTTGAACGTGAATGGGATGAACTCACCCATAAAACGCAGACAAATAGCAGATTGGATTAGAACACAAAACCCTACCATATGTTGTCTTCAAGAAACACATATGAGACGGGTTGACACTCACAAGGTTAGAATTAAAGGTTGGAGTAAGACCTTTTGGGCCTCAACCGATAGAAAGAAGGCAGGAGTTGCAATCATGATATCTGACAAAGCCAAAGTACAAATAGACCTGATCAAAAGGGACAGGGAAGGTAAATATATTCTGCTAAAAGGAAGTATAGACAATGAGGAAATATCACTAATCAACATGTATGCACCAAATGGTATAGCATCCAAATTTTTAATAGAGAAACTAGGAGAATTGAAGGAGGAATTAGACAGTAAAACCATATTAGTGGGAGACTTGAACCAACCACTATCAAATTTAGATAAATCAAATCAAAAAATAAATAAGAAAGAGGTAAAAGAGGTGAATGAAATCTTAGAAAAATTAGAATTAATAGACATATGGAGAAAAATAAATAGGGACAAAAAAGAATACACCTTCTTTTCAGCACCACATGGCACATTCACAAAAATAGATCATACACTAGGTCATAGAAACATGGCACTTAAATGCAGAAAAGCAGAAATATTAACTGCAGCCTTTTCAGATCACAAGGCAATTAAAATATTGATCGGCAAGGGTACATGGAGACCCAAATCAAAAATTAATTGGAAATTAAATAACATGATACTCCAAAATCGGATAGTTAGAGAAGAAATCATAGAAACAATTAACAATTTCGTTGAAGAAAATGACAACGGCGAAACATCCTTTCAAACCTTATGGGATGCAGCCAAGGCAGTACTTAGAGGAAAATTCATATCCCTGAGTGCATATATTAACAAATTAGGGAGGACAGAGACCAAGGAATTGGAAATGCAAATCAAAAAACTTGAGAATGAACAAATTAAAAACCCCCAGAAGAAAACCATACTAGAGATCCTAAAAATTAAGGGAGAAATTAATAAAATAGAAAGTGACAGAACTATTGAGCTAATAAACAAGACTAGAAGCTGGTACTTTGAAAAAACAGACAAAATAGACAAAGTACTGGTTAATTTAATTAAAAAAAGGAAAGAAGAAAGGCAAATTAATAGCATCAAGGATGAAAAGGGGGATCTCACCTCAAATGAAGAGGAAATTAAGGCAATCATTAAAAACTACTTTGCCCAACTATATGGCAATAAATTTACCAATCTAGGTGATATGGATGAATATTTACAAAAATATAAATTGCCTAGACTAACAGAAGAAGAAATAGTTTTCTTAAATAATCCCATATCAGAAATTGAAATCCATCAAGCCATCAAAGAACTGCCTAAGAAAAAATCCCCAGGGCCTGATGGATTCACCAGTGAATTCTATCAAACATTCAGAGAACAGTTAACCCCAATATTATACAAACTATTCGACATAATAAGCAAAGAGGGAGTCCTACCAAACTCCTTTTATGACACAAGCATGGTACTAATTCCAAAGCCAGGCAGGCCAAAAACAGAGAAAGAAAACTATAGGCCAATCTCCCTAATGAATATAGATGCAAAAATCTTAAATAGGATACTAGCAAAAAGACTCCAGCAAGTGATTAGAAGGGTCATCCACCATGATCAAGTAGGATTCATACCAGGGATGCAGGGCTGGTTCAACATTAGGAAAACTATCCACATAATTGACCACATCAACAAGCAAACCAACAAGAATCACATGATTATCTCAATAGATGCAGAAAAAGCCTTTGATAAAATACAACACCCATTCCTACTAAAAACACTAGAAAGCATAGGAATAGAAGGGTCATTCCTAAAAATAATAAACAGTATATATCTAAAACCATCAGCTAATATCATCTGCAATGGGGATAAACTAAATCCATTCCCATTAAGATCAGGAGTGAAACAAGGATGCCCATTATCACCTCTATTATTTGACATTGTATTAGAAACACTAGCAGTAGCAATTAGAGAAGAAAAAGAAATTGAAGGCATCAAAATAGGCAAGGAGGAGACCAAATTATCACTCTTTGCAGATGACATGATGGTCTACTTAAAGAATCCTAGAGATTCAACCAAAAAGCTAATTGAAATAATCAACAACTTTAGCAAAGTTGCAGGATACAAAATAAACCCACATAAGTCATCAGCATTTCTATATAATTCCAACACAGCTCAGCAGCAAGAACTAGAAAGAGAAATCCCATTCAAAATTACCCAAGACAAAATAAAATACTTAGGAATCTATCTCCCGAGACAAACACAGGATCTATATGAACACAACTACAAAACACTTTCCACACAACTAAAACTAGACTTGAACAATTGGAAAAACATTAACTGCTCATGGGTAGGACGAGCCAATATAATAAAAATGACCATCCTACCCAAACTCATCTATCTATTTAGTGCCATACCCATGGAACTCCCAAAAATTTTTTTTACTGATTTAGAAAAAAACATAACAAAGTTCATTTGGAAAAACAAAAGATCAAGGATACCCAGGGAATTAATGAAAAAAAATACAAAGGAAGGGGGTCTTGCAGTCCCAGATCTCAGACTATATTATAAAGCAGCGGTCATCAAAACAATTTGGTACTGGCTAAGAGACAGAAAGGAGGATCAGTGGAATAGACTGGGGGCAAGCAACCTCAGCAAGACAGTTTATGACAAACCCAAAGATCCCAGCTTTTGGGACAAAAATCCACTATTTCATAAAAACTGTTGGGAAAATTGGAGGACAGTGTGGGAAAGATTAGGCTTAGATCAACACCTCACACCCTACACCAAGATAAATTCAAAATGGATGAATGACTTGAACATAAAGAAGGAAACTATAAGAAAATTAGGCGAACACAGAATAGTATACATGTCAGACCTTTGGGAAGGGAAATACTTCAAAACCAAGCAAGAATTAGAAAGAATTACAAAATGCAAAATAAATAATCTGGATTACATCAAATTAAAAAGTTTTTGTACAAACAAAACCAATGTAACCAAAATCAGAAGGGTAGCAACAAATTGGGAAACAATCTTCATAAAAACCTCTGACAAGGGTTTAATTACTAAAATTTATAAAGAACTAAATCAATTGTACAAAAAATCAAGCCATTCTCCAATTGACAAATGGGCAAGGGACATGAACAGGCAATTCTCAGCCAAAGAAATCAAAACTATTAATAAGCACATGAAAAAGTGCTCTACATCTCTTATAATCAGAGAGATGCAAATCAAAACAACTCTGAGGTATCATCTCACACCTAGCAGATTGGCTAACATGACAGCTATGCAAAGTAATGAATGCTGGAGGGGATGTGGCAAAGTGGGGACATTAATTCATTGCTGGTGGAGTTGTGAATTGATCCAACCATTCTGGAGGGCAATTTGGAACTATGCCCAAAGGGCGATAAAAGACTGTCTGCCCTTTGATCCAGCCATAGCACTGCTGGGCTTGTACCCCAAAGAGATAATGGACAAAAAGACTTGTACAAAAATATTCATAGCTGCGCTCTTTGTGGTGGCCAAAAATTGGAAAATGAGGGGATGCCCTTCAATTGGGGAATGGCTAAACAAATTGTGGTATATGTTGGTGATGGAATATTATTGTGCTAAAAGGAATAATAAAGTGGAGGAATTCCATGTGAACTGGAACAACCTCCAGGAAGTGATGCAGAGCGAAAGGAGCAGAACCAGGAAAACATTATACACAGAGACTGATACATTGTGGTACAATCGAAGGTGATGGACTTCTCCATAAGTATCAATGCAATTTCCCTGAACAATCTGCAGGGATCTAAAAAAAAAAATACTACCCACAAGCAGAGGATAAACTGTGGGAGTAAAAACACAGCTGAAAAGCAACTGCTCGACCACAGGGTTGGAGGAGATAAGACTGAGGAGAGACTCTAAATGAACACTATAATGCAAACTCCAACAACAGGGAAATGGGTTCGAGTCAAGAACACATGTGATAACCAGTGGAATCATGCGTCGGCTATGGGAGAGGGAAAGGCGGGGGGGGGGGGGGGGGAGGGAGGGGAGGAAAAGAAAACGATCTTTGTTTCCAGTGAATAATGTATGAAAACGACCAAATAAAATAATATTAAAATTAAAAAAAAAAATAAAAAATAAATGAGTTACTGCTAAAAAAAAAAAAAAAACCCCAGCAGAAAACCAAATTAGAAATCCTAAAAATTAAGGGAGAAATTAATAAAATCGAAAGTGATAGAACTATTGATTTAATAAATGAGACAAGAAGCTGGTACTTTGAAAAAACAAACAAAATAGACAAGGTACTGGTCAATCTAGTTAAAAAAAGGAAGGAAGAAAAGCAAATTCACAGCATTAAAGATGAAAAGGGGGACAGCACCTCCAATGAGGAGGAAATTAAGGCAATCATTAGAAATTACTTTGCCCAATTATATGGCAATAAATACACCAATTTAGGAGAAATGGATGAATATATACAAAAATACAAACTGCCTAGACTAACAGAAGAGGAAATAG
Organism: Monodelphis domestica; assembly: GCF_027887165.1. Taxonomy (NCBI): domain Eukaryota; kingdom Metazoa; phylum Chordata; class Mammalia; order Didelphimorphia; family Didelphidae; genus Monodelphis; species Monodelphis domestica. The sequence continues at coordinate 17,817,514 of NC_077229.1, read as the reverse complement.
AATTCCTAAATAATCCCATATCAGAAATTGAAATCCAACAAGCCATCAAAGAACTTCCTAAGAAAAAGTCCCCAGGGCCTGATGGATTCACCTGTGAATTCTATCAAACATTCAGAGAACAGTTAATCCCAATACTATACAAACTATTTGACATAATAAGCAAAGAGGGAGTTCTACCAAACTCCTTTTACGACACAAACATGGTACTGATTCCAAAACCAGGCAGGTCAAAAACAGAGAAAGAAAACTATAGGCCAATCTCCCTAATGAATATAGATGCAAAAATCTTAAATAGGATACTAGCAAAAAGACTCCAGCAAGTGATCAGAAGGATCATTCACCATGATCAAGTAGGATTCATACCAGGGATGCAGGGCTGGTTCAACATTAGGAAAACCATCCACATAATTGACCACATCAACAAGCAAACTAGCAAGAACCACATGATTATCTCAATAGATGCAGAAAAAGCCTTTGATAAAATACAACACCCATTCCTATTAAAAACACTAGAAAGCATAGGAATAGAAGGGTCATTCCTAAAAATAATAAACAGTATATATCTAAAACCAACAGCTAATATCATCTGCAATGGGGATAAACTAGATGCATTCCCAATAAGATCAGGAGTGAAACAAGGATGCCCATTATCACCTCTACTATTTGACATTGTACTAGAAACACTAGCAGTAGCAATTAGAGAAGATAAAGGAATTGAAGGCATCAAGATAGGCAAGGAGGAGACCAAGTTATCACTCTTTGCGGATGACATGATGGTCTACTTAAAGAATCCTAGAGATTCAACCAAAAAGCTAATTGAAATAATCAACAACTTTAGCAAAGTTGCAGGATACAAAATAAACCCACATAAATCATCAGCTTTTCTATATATCTCCAACACAGCTCAGCAGCAAGAACTAGAAAGAGAAATCCCATTCAAAATCACCTTAGACAAAATAAAATACCTAGGAATCTACCTCCCAAGACAAACACAGGAACTATATGAACACAACTACAAAACACTCGCCACACAACTAAAACTAGACTTGAACAAATGGAAAAACATTAACTGCTCATGGATAGGACGAGCCAATATAATAAAAATGACCATCCTACCCAAACTTATTTATCTATTTAGTGCCATACCCATTGAACTACCAAAATACTTCTTCACTGATTTAGAAAAAACCATAACAAAGTTCATTTGGAAGAACAAAAGATCAAGGATATCCAGGGAAATAATGAAAAAAAACACATATGATGGGGGCCTTGCAGTCCCTGACCTAAAACTATATTACAAAGCAGCAGTCATCAAAACAATTTGGTACTGGCTAAGAAACAGAAAGGAAGATCAGTGGAATAGACTGGGGGAAAGCGACCTCAGCAAGACAGTATACGATAAACCCAAAGATCCCAGCTTTTGGGACAAAAATCCACTATTCGATAAAAACTGCTGGGAAAATTGGAAGACAGTGTGGGAGAGACTAGGAATAGATCAACACCTCACACCCTACACCAAGATAAATTCAAAATGGGTGAGTGACTTAAACATAAAGAAGGAAACCATAAGTAAATTGGGTAAACACAGAATAGTATACATGTCAGACCTTTGGGAGGGGAAAGGCTTTAAAACCAAGCAAGATATAGAAAGAATCACAAAATGTAAAATAAATAATTTTGACTACATCAAACTAAAAAGCTTTTGTACAAACAAAACCAATATAACTAAAATCAGAAGGGAAACAACAAATTGGGAAAAAATCTTCATAGAAACCTCTGACAAAGGTTTAATTACTCATATTTATAAAGAGCTAAATCAATTGTACACAAAATCAAGCCATTCTCCAATTGATAAATGGGCAAGGGAAATGGATAGGCAGTTCTCAGATAAAGAAATCAAAACTATTAACAAGCACATGAAGAAGTGTTCTACATCTCTTATAATCAGAGAGATGCAAATCAAAACAACTCTGAGGTATCACCTCACACCTAGCAGATTGGCTAACATGATAGCAAAGGAAAGTAATGAATGCTGGAGGGGATGTGGCAAAATAGGGACATTAATTCATTGCTGGTGGAGCTGTGAACTGATCCAACCATTCTGGAGGGCAATTTGGAACTATGCCCAAAGGGTGCTAAAAGAATATCTACCCTTTGACCCAGCCATAGCACTGCTGGGTCTGTACCCCAAAGAGATAATGGACACAAAGACTTGTACAAAAATATTCATAGCTGCGCTCTTTGTGGTGGCCCAAAACTGGAAAATGAGGGGATGCCCATCAATTGGGGAATGGCTGAACAAACTGTGGTATATGTTGGTGATGGAGTACTATTGTGCTAAAAGGAATAATAAAGTGGAGAAGTTCCATGGAGACTGGAACAACCTCCAGGAAGTGATGCAGAGCGAGAGGAGCAGAACCAGGAGAACATTGTACACAGAGACAAACACACTGTGGTATAATCGAACATAATGGACTTCTCCATTAGTGGCGGTGTAATGTCCCTGAACAACTTTCAGGGATCCAGGAGAAAAAAAACACCATTCATAAGCAAAGGATAAACTATGGGAGTGGAAACACCGAGAAAAAGCAACTGCCTGAATACAGAGGTTGAGGGGACATGACAGAGGATAGACTCTAAATGAACACTCTAATGCAAATACTATCAACAAAGCAATGGGTTCAAATCAAGAAAACATCTAATGCCCAGTGGACTTATGCATCGGCTATGGGGGGTGGGGGGGGAGGAAAAGAAAATGATCTATGTCTTTAACGAATAATGCTTGGAAATGATCAAATAAAATATATTTAAAAAAAAAAACAGAATCCTACAATATGGTGTTTACAAAAGGTATATATTTGAAGCAGAGAAATATACACAGAGTAAATGTAAGGGGCTAGAGTACAATCTATTTTGCTTCAACTAAAGTAAAAAAGCAGGGGTAGCAATTATAATCTCACACAAATCAAAAAGCAAAAATAAATCTAATTGAAAGAGATAAGCACGGAAATTATGTCTTGCTAAAGATGCCATAAGCAATAAAATAATATCAATACTATGCATATATATATATATACATCAAATAATATAGCATCCAATTTCTTAAAGGAAAAGTTAAATGAGTTACAGGGGGAAATAAACATTAAACTATACTAGTGGGGGACCTCAACTTTCTCCTCTCAGAACTAGATAAATCTAACTAAAAAATGGGAGTTTTCAAATGAAGAAATGAAGTTATTTATAGTCATAAATTACTATTAATTAGAGAAAAGCAAATTAAAACAACTCTGGGGAAAACCTCACACATATCGGATTGGCTAATATGACAGAAAAGAAAAATAATAAATTTTGGAGGAGATATGGGAAAATTGGCACCCTAATGCCTGTTGGTGAAATTGTGAACAAATTCTACTCTGGAAAGCAATTTGGAACTATGCCCAAAGAGCTACAATGCTAAGCATAGTCTTTAATACAGCAATACCACTACTAGTTCTGTATCCAAAAGAGATTTTTTTAAATGAGAGGTTGGGAGGACCTATTTGTACAAAAATATTTATAGAAGCCTTTTTGTGGTGGCAAAGAATTGGAAAGTGAGGGGATGCCCATCTATTGGAGAATGGCTAAACAACTTGTGGTGTATGAGTGTGACAGAATACTACTGAGCTATAAGAAATGATGAGCAAGATGATTTCAGAAAAAAAACTTGGTAAGACTTACATGAACTGATGAAAAATGAAGTGAGGAGAACCAGGAGAAAATTGTACATAATAACAGCAATATTGTATGATGAACAGTTGGGAATGACTTAGCTATTCTCAGCAATGCAATGATCCAAGAGGACTCTAAGGACTCATGATGAAAAATGCCATCTGTCTCCAGAGAAAGAACTGATGGAATCTAAATGTAGACTAAAGCATACTATATTTCACTTTCTTTTTTCTTTTTTTTTTTTGTTTTGGATTGGTGTTTTTTTGCTCAAGTCTTCTTCCATAAAATGACTAAATTTCTCTTAGGGAGTGGGAAGGGAGGGAGAGAATTTGGAGTACAATTTTTTAAAGAATGTTTAAAATTGCTTTTACATGTAATTGTGGAAACAAAATATTATTTTTAAAAAAGAAATTTAAATTGGTATAAATATATAACCATTACCAAAAAAATTACAAAAACTGGCCAGACTAAGTCAGACTCTTTTCTTTCCATTTTCTTCTGCTCACAGAGGATGAAGATCACTCACAGTTCTCCCACAATGTAAATGCTATGAACTGAACCGGGAAAAGGCTTACTCCATTACTCCTTCTTTTACCCTGGCTACACCAAATGGGTCTGTGGCTATTTGTTTTTGTCCTGTGTTATTTGTCATCAGTTTCAGATGCTAGCAGCAATCCCCATTGGCCCTGGGAATTTGAGCCATGGTGACCTTGGAGCCAAGATTCCAGATGGGATGCTTCAATTAGCCTGGAAGAGAAGCCTAGAAAAGCCAAGGAGCCTGGGAGTTGATCCTGAAGGGAGCTCTGGACTTCAAACTGAGGGCTGTACTCTATAAGAACTGAGTTAATCTGTAAACCTAATCTCCTAACCTCCTTCAGAGGCTGGGATGATATGGAGGAATAAGGTTGTGTATTTATGATTATATTTTTGAAGTATTAATTTGTAAAATTTAATCTTACGGTTCAAATTTAAATACAACTGGAGTACAGGGGACTCCACTTTTATAATTCCAATAGCATTATCTATGGGGACTGGGGTCATTGGCAAGGAGACTAGACACCCCAAAACCTCATAAGAGTACAAGAGAACCCTATAGGAGGGGTGAAATGTAACATACTTGGACTTAAGGCAGTTGGGGACAAGGATCCATGTCACAGAGCTTCATTATCTACTGGGCCACTTCAACTATATATTTTGTTTTGTTTTGTTTTGTTGGTTTTTTAAAATCCTTACCTTCCATATTAGAATCAAGACTAAGTATTTGTTCCAAGGCAGAAGAGTGGTAAGGGTTAGGCAAGGGGGGTTCAGTGACTTGCCCAGGGTCACACAGCTATGAAGTGTCTGTGGTCAAATATGAACCCAGGACCTCCCATCTCTAGGCTGGACAACAATGAGCCACCTAGCTACCCCCTCACTTCAACTAAATTTTAATTTTGTTCTTTCCCCTCCCTCCAGTTCCTGACTAACCCAGATTAACTGTTCTCTTTTTATGAAGATTTGGTATTTCACCATCTTTTGGGGCACACGACTGTTCAACTGTCAACCCGATGTTTTTCTGTCTTCAAATTTTATTCTGTGTTCCAATTGTGGTGCTACTAATTCTTACCCCTACAACCCATCCTCAAATCAGTGTCTTTTGCAAATCAATTTTCTACATATGGGTACCAATAATGTGTTCTTATCTAAATGCTCTACCCATGATGCACAAACTGTACTAACTTCCCTTTGGGTTACATGTGGCACATCCCTTGGTAAAATATCTCTAAACTTTTGCATTATTTTGCTACTAAATGTTAAGAAGGGACATAGTGGGGCAGCTCTTTGGTACAGTGATTAGAATACCAGGGTTAGAATCAGGAAGTCCCAAGTTCAAATCCAGTCTCAGATACTTACTACCTCTAAGACTCTGGGCAATTCACTAAACTCTGTTTTGCCTCAGTTTCCTCATCTGTAAAATGAGTTGGATAAGGGAATGGCAAACAATACCAGTATCTTTTCCAAGAAAATTCTAAATGGGGCTATGAAGAAATGGATACAACTGAAACAAATTAACTACAAGATAAGAATGGAAATGTCCAGGTATAGAAACACAATTGTTCTTGCCATTATAAGTCATTCTGCAAAGGATTTTCTTACCTGCAATGACATTCTCTATTCTAAAGTTTTATTTCTAATTCCTTTGGGACAACTTTGCTCCTAATTGACTAGAAAATTACATTCTGCTAAATCATTCTACATGGTCAGGCAGGTCAAACTCTTCCCACAACCAATAAAGTATAGACCTTTCCTCCAAAATTGTTGGTTCCTTTTGCCCCAAAGCACTATCTTTCCTCAGAAATATTTTCTAGGAAGAAAGAAAACAAACTTCCTTCTTCAAGGTGAATATCTTTTTAATTAACAGATTTCATGAGAGACAAGGACAAAAGACAAAGGCCAGAGGTCATCATCTCTGTGCCAGCTACCATTCATTCATATACCCAGAAATCTTTGGGGTATACTAAATTTTTTTTAGCTCAAAGCATCTTTCTCTAAACATTGGCCATTCCAATCATTTCCATCCCATTTGTCTATGCTTTGGAATATTTCATGCCTAGAGTGGATGACATGAAATTCTTGCCTTCTCCTGGAGCTATTCTGTTTCCCATCCTGGAGTTTCCTCCAAACTTTGGATACTTCATTCTGACTGGACTTGATGTGGCTGGGGAGGAATCGGGTCTCAAAACTCACTGAACTGAAGGAGTCTAACTCCAATCCCACCTGCTCTAAGAGTAACTAACCTTAGATCTTAAGGACAAAAGGAATTCACATCTTCCCTGGATGCCAAATTTTTGTATTAAGAACCATTTCAATAAAAAAGACCTATTGGGTTTTTCCCCTATAGTTCAATAATTTGAAAAATTCCAATTCAAGCTCTTGGTAGAAACCATCATTGTCTTCAACTGATCTCTTAGAGAAACTTTATGACCAACAACCTAGGGGCATGAAACATTTTTAGTACCCCAGGAGTTTGTTTTCAGAATAGAGTTATCCAGTTTTGCTGATTAGAAGTGAAATATGACCACTTAAGATAAAAGATCAAATCTGTCAGACCTAGATATAGAAGCATTCCTAATTTGACAGAGAAAAAGATGTCCAAATGAATCAACTTTCCCTTGCTAAGTAGAATTCACTGACCCAAGTAATGCTTACTTACATTTTTAAAACCCTTACCTTTCATCTTAGAATCAATACTGTGTGTTGATTCACCAATACACAATCAATACTGAGTGGTAAGGGCTAGGCACTTACCCAGGATCACATAGCTAGGAAGTGTCTGAGGGCAGATTTGAACCCAGGACCTCCCATCTCGAGGCCTGGCTCTCAATTCACTGAGCTACCCAGCTGCCCTCCATAACTGCATTTTATAGAGCAATATTCCATGGTACAAAAATGCATGATTTAAGTTTTGGGCTTTTTGCTTCATTAGAGCAATAGCTATATTAATATTTAATCATCTTTGGAGATGATCTATCTTCCTAGAAAACTAAAGGTTCCCTCTTTTGGTCTGCTCTGAGGCAAACATTCAGCTTTCCCCTCAAGATTCAACTGAAATAAACTAATGAAACTTCTCTTAAATAACAAAGGAACATTCCCACTTGTTCTGATACCTTTGAGCAACTAAGTGAAGTCCCTATACTGATATAGTCCTTGATCATAGGGAGTCAAAGGAAGTTAAGAACATCAGACCATAAACACTGTTAGAAGTCCTAATGTTTTGGGACACAACTGAGGCCCTAATGGCATATGCTTCCACACTGTGGAAAAAACTTCATAATATCCCACAGATAGGGAGAGGATGGGAAATGGACCTTTAATAGAAAAATACCTTCCAAGAATTCCTGATGAAAAAACCACAGCTGAGTAAAATATTTGAAATGTAAACACATAAGCCAACCAAAACTCAATAGGTACACATCATTTGTGCATTTGGGGGAACTAAGCAATAAAGTGAATGCAATTCCAATAGGTAGAGGAGATATTATTGTCCTTGCAGAATCTTATTCTTTTCAAGGATATCAATAGGCGTTAAGCAAAACAAACATGGGGCTTGGTTGTAATTTTATTCCCTTTTATTGGTTTGAAGAGGAGAAAGAAAAGGGCAAGGGAAAGGAATACAGTAAGGAAGAAATTTTTAAAAAGAGAGAGAAACCTAATTAGTACTTTGCATATTGTCTGGTCTGAGAAAAACTGAAAATATAGGGGAAAGAAATAGTAGAGGAGTGGGCATTTCATGAACCTTATTCTTATCTGAACCAGACAAAGGATGGTTGAAGACACAGACACACATACACCAACTCAACAGAGAGACAAATGAGGATGGGGAGAAGCATTAGGGGGGTGGTGTTGGTTAAGAACAGAGATAAGAGTTGGGGATGGGATCAACATAAGCAAAACAACTTTCAATTTCAGAGTGGATCATAAAGAGGGAATTAAATAAAAAGAAAATGTAAGAATCAGAGACTGAAGTCTGAGTTTTGTTGAGAGACCAAGGGCAGAGTAATAAGAGAAGACAACTACAATTAAAAATTATAAGTATTGATTGTATTTCCATTGCTTTCTTTTATGTAAAAAGGTGAAAGATTATAAGAGGTTTTGATGAAGAGAATTACATTAAATAATCACACCTATGCATTCAAATGGGGTAAACCCACCTATAAAATGGAGGGTAGCAGAATGGATTAAAAAAACAGAATTCAATAATATGTGGTTTGCAAAGAACACTTGAAACAGAAGGATTCATACAAAGTTAAAATGAGAGGCTGAAGCAGAATTTATATTGCCTCAGACAAATTTTTAAAAAATTGAGGTGATAACCATTGTCTTAGACAATGTATCAGAAAAACAAACATGGTTAAAAGCGATAAGCAGGGAAACTATATAAAGCTTTCAAACACCAGAAAAATACTTAACAGATATGCACCAAATGACATTACATCTAAGGAAACCCTAAGAAAAAATTTAACCAAATTACCAGGAAAAATAAACTACAAAAGTATAATTGTTAGAGACTTCAATGACCTTTTAGACCTAGGCAAATTGAAGAAAGAAAGAAACAAGAAAGAAGGTAAGCACTTGAATAGAACTTTAGAGAAGTTTTATATAATAAATCTCTGGCAATTAACACTTCACTGACCACAACTTAATAAACATTCTAATCAACAGTAGGTCTTTGAAGAAAAGAGTCAAACTCAGAGACTAAATTATTTAATCCTAAAGAATTGGTGAAATTACAGAAAGAATAGATAATTTCATCAAAGAAAAATGACAATAATGAGACAGCATACCAAAACTTTTGGGAAGAAGCCAAAGATCAGTGTACTGTTCATGCACCCCCCCCCAAAAAAAAACAGAAAAGCACCAATTTTTAAAAATATCATCTAAATAGGAAGAGTTGTTCAGTTGTATTCTAGTCCTATCTGACTCTTCATTACCCTATTTGAGGTTTTCTTGGCAGAGATTTAGTCTGACATTCCTTTCTCCAGCTAATTTTACAGATAAGGAAACTAAGGCAAAGGGGATTAAGTGAGATGTCCAGATTACACAGCTAGCTAATATCTGGGGCCAGATTTGAACACAGGAAGATGAGTCTTCCTTACTCCAGCCTGGGCACTCCAGCCCCAGGGCCATCTAGCTGCCCCCCAATAGAAAGAATAGAAATTCTAAGAAATCAAAAGAATTGATAGATAAATTAAAAACAAAACAAAAGCATGCTTTTTTCTTTCAGTGACAAAGAAAAAAACTATAAGTTGTTTTTTAAATTAAAAGATAAAAATTAGCTAACATGTTAAAAGAGAGAGAAAAACCAATTTTTCAATATTAAAAATGTAAAAAGGATAATTCACAAGAAATGAAGAGCAAATAAAAGATATTTTAGCAACTATTTTGCTCAATGAGATGCCACCATAACCTAAATAAGATGGATGACTGTTTATAATTACTATGCAATCACCAATATAATTTGGATTATCAAGGCCAGGCATTTGCTTGGCCAGGCCCAGTTGAAAGTCTCTGATCCTGGAGGTCAGTGTCTCAGGAATTTCACAGAATGACTTTGGTAGCTATTCAGGCTATTCGAGTCAAATCTGGGTTGTACTCTATCAGCAGATTCTCAGATTTATCCATCTCCCTGACCACAGTCCTCAGGGGCCTTAGCTAGCATAGTGAGAACTTTCAAGGCTCTAGAGTGAGGCTTCCTCTTTCTAATCTCCAGCATTTTTAGCAATAGAGGGATTGTCCTAGCACTGAGGGCGGCATATTTACCTGCACATGTGGGGATATCGATCAACACACAGGAACGTTTCCAAACAGCAGCTCAGAACCACACAGACGTACACCAATGCACTCACAAATGCACTGACCCAGGGATATACCCAGGGATAAACACACATACCCAGGGTCCAGATGGAAAAAGATACATGGAAATACACAAAAACATACTCCTATATGTTTAGCAACAGAGACATACATTATTAGAAATACATGCACAGGCCTTCAAATATCATCACCACAACATTGAGATTTCCCCATTTCCCCAGGACAGGTATCTTTCTGAACAAATGCTGGAAACTCAACTTCCCCTCTGTCTCGTGATCCCAGAGTGAATATTTGGGTTTGGGACAATGACAATAGGGTCTTACTAATGTCACTGGGTCTCAAGGTACCTTCTGTGTCCTTCCTAGCTCACCTCTCAAAGGCTTGGATCATTGCCAATGGTGGGTTAAAAAACTGAGTCAGGAATCACTTGATTATTATCTGAGATAGAGAGAGTTGAGGAGGGGGGGAGAGTCCATTCCTAGGTTTCCCCCAAGTTGGGATTAGATCTTGATTGGTCAAGTCTTTTCCCAAAAAAATTGAGGGCATCAATTACCCTAAAAAGATCTACAATGCTTCTCTGGGGACAGTAGAATCTGTTTAGGAGGAGTCACTGGAGGTACCCTATATCAAAATGGTAATGTCAGGCACTTTCTCCTTAGGGTCTTCCTACAGCCATTTCAGGGATACCCTCCCACCTCAGATACCCCCGCCCTCCAGTATCTACGTAGCATCTCACCCAAAGTAAGTTACCAATTGAGTTGATAAATTTATCTCCAAAAAGGCATCAGTGGTCAACAACTCCACTCTGGAAGACCCTGAATAATGCTCAAAATCCCAAGGAAGAAATTACTAATGGTGACATGTTAGGCACTGATTGAAGATACAGCTTTTAGGAGGGTCAGACATAACTCCCGCTGCTTCTGAATCCAGGCTAGAATTAGGGGGTTTATTCATAAGTCATGAAGATAGGATCAAAGATTTAGAGCTGGAAGGGACCTTAGAGCACATTTGTTCTAAACACTTCATTTTACAGAGCAGTAAACTGAGCCCCAGAGAAAGAACTAATGAATGGCTCAGAATCATATAGCTTAGGAAGGGAACCTATGTCCTTCTGCTATATAGATCCAGCATTCCTTCCACTTCACCAGGCTGCTTCTTCCAGGGATGAAGGACAAGTGAGAGAACTCATATAGAGTTATAGTCCCCCTTGCTCTTAAGGAAAGCCAACAGGATAAATAAACTTATTTCTTCTGTCACCAAAAAACATCCAACACCAACTCCCCCAACTCAAGTTGACATAACGTAAAAGAGACCAAAACTAACTGACCAGCTGTGTGGCCTTGGGCAAATCCTCTCACCTTCCTCTGAGCCTGTTCCATCATCCCATAAGTTGGGTTGGTTTTTTTGTTTTTTTGAGTTGGACTGATGGTTTCATTTGAATTGAGTATGAAAAAACACCAATATAAATTGACACCTGCTTTGCAATTTACAGAGTTGCCTAGAGTGATGAGAGATCAGACAACTTTCTTGGAGTCAAGGCAGTCCTGGATCCCAGGTCAATTCAACTCTTGGGCCAGCACTCTATCCACATCATACCATTGTTCCTTTTGTCCTCAACTATAAAATGGGAATAATCACCCTTACATCAGAAGGTTGGGAGACTGGTGCTTTGTATCTACACTCCTCATATGAGGCAGGCTCCAGCCAGCCTGTACCTAGTCACCCCATCCCAAGGGTTGGGGACATTTTAAATTGCTTTCCAAAGAGCACTGGAACCTCAGATGGCAGTGGAAATCTTTGGTCTTTCATTGTTTTCCCCATCTCCCCTGGCCTCAAGCCTCAAACTGCCCCTTCTCTTCCCTCCCCTCCTCCCTTCCAATAGTTCCCTGGCCCTCTGACCTGCAGTAGTCACCGTTGCAAACATCAGCGCCCCTGCTGCGTTGGCCAACACATCTATATTTGAGTCATTCAATAGCGACACCAGGATAGGAATGACGTTGTACTCCCACACTTTTTTCTTCCCATCCCGAGGCATGCTGGAGGAGAAAGGGTGTTTGTCAGCCAGTCCCAGGAAAATAGAGAGAAGGGTGCTTATGCTGTACTCTCCCCATCCCACCTCCACTTCCTTAGGGACCTCAGAACATAAGGACCTTTCAGGGTAGTATTAACAACAACAATAATTACTATAGAATTGGGAGGGCCTCAGTTCAAACCTATCCTTAAATACTTCCTAGCTGCATGACCTGGGCAAGTCACTTATCCCCAATTGCCTAGTCCTTACCACTTCCTTCTGCCTTTTACCAATACTTGTAATGATTCTAAGACAGAAGGTAAACATTTTTAAAAACTAATAAAGTCTAGCATTTATCAAGCCCTTTAAGATTTGCAAAACACTTTACTTTTGTTAACTAATTTGATCCTCACAACAACACTGGGAGATCAGTGCTATTACCAACCTCATTTTATAGACAAGAAAACTAAGGTACAGAGAGGCTAAAGTGGTCATCTGACAAGCATTTACTAAGTGTCCCAATATATCAGGAACTATACTAAATGCTAGGCATGAGTCACAATGTCAGTAAGTACTGGAGGATGGATTTAATCCAGATCTCTATGACTACAACACTCTTCTTCAAGTCCTAGCAGGAGGAGGGAGGTTTCAGGAGCAACAGTCCAGTGGAGTCCCCTTTGCTTTAGAGGTAGGGGGCACAATGGAAAGAGTTCAACTTTGACCTTGGAGTTAGAATACCTGAGTTGAAGACCAGGCTCTAATATTTCCTAGCTAAGTGACCATGGGCAAATTAATTTCCCCTCCCTGAGACTCAGTATCCTCATCTGTAAAATGGGAATAATTATATTTGCATTACTTGCTTCATGGAGCCATTATGAGAAGAGCACTTACTGAACTATCAAATATCCCAGAAATGGGAGCCCCTTCTCCTGGTTATCATTCATATTCTTGACCAAGTTGGAGCCAGCAGCCACTGGAAATCTCTGAGAGCCTCAATTTTCTCAAAGGGATCATAGGGAAAAGATGCCTATTCTGCCTCCTTCTAGAATTGTTGTGAGGGAGACTCCTGGGGTGAAACAATCCTCAGCAGCTCTGTCCCATCATGAGAATCCTCTCTAACCAATGATTAAAATATTGTCATAAAATGAATATAGGAGTGAAAGAACCAACAAGGAGACAGAGTGCAGAAACTTTCAAGAAAATAAAAACCCAAAAGGTAGCCAATGAATATCTGGGGACTGGGATGAGAGGAGAGCAGGCCCAGCAAGAAGCTGTAGCAAGTAAGGAAGAGCAAGCCAAGAGCACGCCAAACCCCCACACCCCACATCTGCCATCTGAGGTTCCAGAACCTACGCCTGAGCCAACATCCAGACCTTGAGACCCTGCCTGAGCAAATGAGAGGTTCAAGCCAAACCATATCCCTTGAAATTTAAAGCCTGTGAAGAAATCTGGAGCCCCAGGCCAGGGAATTCTAGTCTGGGCTTGGAACAAGGACTTAATTCATACTTCGGGTAGATGATAGTACTAAGTACTAAATACTGATCTTTTTGCCTAAAAAAAGGGCTGAGCTCCAATTCAGAACAATCAAAGGTGTGCCTGATTGGATCAAGTACACAGTGACCACCAAAAACTTGAGACTAAGCCTGAGGCTAGAATTTGATCAGACTCTGATCTGATCAACATCAGAGTGGGATCAAAAGCTTATACCTAAGTCTGAGCAAGTCTTTAAGCTATCAGTATCACAAGGATCAATTGAATTGTCTGGGGAAACGGCTCTCAGCCCTCAGACCATCACATCAACTCCCCAACCCTACCCATAATTAGATAGAAAAAATGAACAAACAGAAAAACCACCTAAGTCTAAAGAATTTTTATGGAGACAAAGATCAAGGTACATACACAGAAGGGGACAGCAAAAGCAAAGGAAACATACCCAAAGTCCAAAAGAAAAATATGAATTGGACACAGATTCTGGAAAAACTCAAAAAGGACTTTAAAAGCCAATTAAGAGAGGCAGAAGAAAGGTGAGAAAGAAATGAAAGTGATGCAAGGAGAAAGGAAACTGATACAAGAAGAAATGGGCCAATTAAAAAAGGAGAACCAAAAACTAACAGAGGAAAATCATATCTTAAAAATCAGAACTGACCATTTAGAAACTAATGATTCATGATAAGTCAAGAAACAATAAAGCAGAATCAAAGGAATGAAAAAATAGAGGAAACCATGAAATATCTTATTGAAAAATCAACTGACCTAGAAAATAGATCTAGGAGACACAATTTGAGAATCATTGGACTACCTGAAAGTCATGATCAAGAAAAATCTTGGATATCATATTATAAGAAATTATCAAAGATAACTGCCCAGAGATCTTTGAACAAGGAAATAAAATTGAAATTGAAAGAATCATAGATCACCTCCAGAAAGAAATCCTCAAATAGAATTGTTGAGGGTCAATACCATATAGATAGAAGACTCTAGAGTTCCTGAGGCAGCAAGGGAGGAGAGATCAGGAACTGTAGGAGCCTACTCACTCCCACATGGCAGCAGAACACCCAAGTCTACAAAAGAGCAGAGTAGAGGACTGGCTGAACTGTAGGAAACTATACACTCCCACATGGCAGCAGAGTGCCTTAAGCAGCACAGTACAAAGCAGGGGACCTGTCCAGCTCACAAAATAACAAGGGAACTGGTAACATGGGAAGCTGAATATAGCTGAACAAAACAGCTGCAAAGCTCCCCAGAGCAAAGCTGCCGAACCACCTCCTCAACAGACATGACATGGGAAACAGAGGCAGTTGGACCTACCCTAAGCACCAGGGAAGAATACTCTGCTAACTTGGAGCAATGTATCTTCTACTTTAGGAACAAAGAAGAACCTCAACATATATGTGTGTGTGTGTGTGTGTGTGTGTGTGTGTGATAAAAACACCCACTTTAAAAACAACCAAAAAAATACAAAATGTAAAAAAAAAAATATATATATATATATATATATATATAGCTAGAAAAATGAGCAAAAGACAAAAAAGAAAACTCTGACTTTAGAAAATTGCTTTGTGATAGGGAAAAACAAACAGAAAAAAGTCCTTGAAACCTGAGGTGACATACCTCAACACATTAGGAGCCCTGTGAGTTCAGTAAAATCCAATGATTAAGTGGCCAGGACACTAAAAATTTTTAATAAAAAATAAAAATAAGCAAGCACAGGAGAAAGAATCCAACTATTTTCCTGGGTTATATATGTATTAACATGCAAAACATATTTCTATACTGATCATTGTTATAAGAGAATACTCATATAAAACCAAAACCCCAAAATAAAACCATAAAAAATAATGTGAAAAATAGTAGGCTTTGATCTGCATATGACTCTAACAGTTCTTTCTCTGGATATGAATAGCATTCCCTGTCATAAGTCTTTTAGAGTTGTCCTAGATCATCGTATTGCTGAGAATAGCTGTCTTTCACAATTGTCCATCATATAATATTGCTGTTACTGTGTACAATGTTCTCCTGGTTCTTCTTATTTCTCTCAGCATCAGTTCACACAGATCCTTCCAGCTTTTTCTGAAATCAACCTGCTCATCATTTCTCACAGCACAATAGTATTCTATCACCAACATATAACACAATTCCTTCAGTCATTCCCCAATTGACGGACATCCCCTTAATTTCCAATTCTTTGCCACCACAAAAAGAGCTGTATATTTTTTAACAAGTAGGTCCTTTCTTCTTCTTTATGGACACATATCTTTGGGACACAGACTCTGTAATGGTACTACAATATCCATAAGGTATGCACAGTTTAATGGCCTTTTGGGCATGGTTCCAAATTGCCCTCCAAAATGGTTGACAACTCTGCCAATGATGCATTAGTGTACCAATTTTGCCACGTTCCCTCCAACATTATCTCTTTCCTTTACTATCATATTGGCCAATCTGATAGGTATGAGGTAGTCATTTTGTTTTACTTTGTATTTCTCTTGTCTAGAGGGATTTAGAACATTTGGTTTCATATAAATTTGAGAAATTAGACCTTTATTAGAGAAATAAGCTATAAAAAATTTTCCCAGTTTGATGTTTCTCTTTTAATCTAGGTTACATTGGTTTTGTTTGTACCAAATATTTTTAATTTAATGTAACCAGAAATATTCATTTTACATCTTATAATGCTCTCTCTCTCTTTTTTGGTCATAAATTCTTCCATTCTCCATAGATCTGACAGGTATACTATTCGATGTTCCCTTAATTTATTTATGGTATCACTCTTTATATGTAAATCATAAATCCATTTTGACTTTATCTTATAGAGTGTGAGATATTGATTTATGCCTAGTTTCTGCTAGATTGTTTTCAGGTTTTACCAGCAATTTTTGTCAAATAGTGAGTTCTTTCTCCCAAAACTGGGATCTTTGGGCTTATCAAAGTCTAAGTTGTTACAGACATTAACTGCCATGTGTTGATTACTTAATCTATTCCATTGATCAAACATTCTATTTCTTAGCCAGTACTACTTTACAGTACCATTTGAAATCTGGTACTTCTAGGCTACCTTCCTTGATATTTTTTCATTAATTTCATTGAAGAACCCAACTATTGATAGCTATTATGGGAACAGAGAAGATATCAGCTCAAACTCAGAGGACAGTGCAATAAAAACACCCACTTTAAAAACAACCAAAAAATACAAAAAATGGCCACAAGCTCAAAAAAGAGCATTTGGAAGATCTTTTAAAAGGACCTCAAAAACCAAATTAAGAGGAGTTGAGGAAAAATTAGAAGAAAAAGCAATGCAAGAAAATTATGAAGGAAAGAGCACCCAGATGGAACAAAAGAGATCCACAAACTTACCCACAAGAAAATAATGTACTAAGAATTAAAATTGGATAAGGAGACACTAATGATTTTCTAAAATAGGAAGAAATAATAAAGCAAAATCAAAAGAATGAAATAGTAGTTGAGAACATGAAACACACTATCACAAAAACCAACCTGGAAAATAGATCAAGGAGAAACACATAAGAATAGTTGGACTTCTGAAAAGTTACGCTCAAAAAAGAGAGTTTAAGCACAATGTACTCTAAGAAATAATTGAGAAAAACTGTCAAGAAATTCTAGAAGCAGAGGGTAAAAAAGAAATTGAAAGAATTAACTGATTGTCACCTCAAAGAGACCCAAAGATGAAAATGCATAAGAACAGAGCTAAGTTTCATGGCTCTCGGGTTAAGGAGAAAATACAAGCAACAAGGAAAAAAACAATTTAAATACTGTAGAGCTACAGTCAAAATAACATAAGACCTAGCACCCACAATATTAAAAGAATGCAGGACATGGAACACAGCATTTTGTAGAGCAAAAGAACTGGGATTACAACCAAGAATAAATATCCAGCAAAGAGAAACATAATTATAAAAGGCAAAAAAAGAATATTTAATGAACTAATGGAGTTTCAACTATTTCTAGGGGAAAGTTCAGAAATCAGCAGAAAATCTGAGCTATAAGAAATATATAAAGGTAATGAAAGACTAATCATAAGCAGCACAAAAGGTGAAGTTGATTTCTCTATGGGAAAATATCACCTATGGCCCCTAAGAATGGCCTGGGTATTTTGAAGGGGCATATATGGATGGAAGACTTAAAGTGGAAGTGAATGGAATGGAATGAGATAAAATGGCAGTAGAATAGACCAAGAGAAAGTAGGGTGGAATCGCATGTGGAAGAACTGCCATGGAGACGGGGAGGAGGGGGAAGAAGGTTGGTAGTACTAGAATCCTACTCTCATCAGACCTAGGACAAAAAGAGAACAATATACGCAATTAGAAGGGCAAAAATGTTCTTAATGTACAGAGAAATAGGAGGGAAGGGTATAGAATAAGGGACTAGGGAGGGGAGTACATATGAAGAGAAGGATCGTAAGGTGAGGGGATAGGGAGGAACTCTTAGGATAAGATAAGGGAGGAATTTTTAGAATTGAACACATGTCAAGAAGTAGGAGGGCATGATTTTGAGGATAAGGAAGGGATTTTTGGAAAGGTAGGGCAATTTGGAATTGGGAGGGTAAAGGGAGAAGTTAAGGGAGGATCTTTGGGAAGGGATGTGAATTGGAAAGGAATTGATCAAAGGAAATTGGACATCTGAGGAGGGATATAGCAAAAAGGAAGAGGGGAACAAACAGTGAGGAGGAACAGAATAGATGGAAATGTACAGCTAGTAACTATGACATTGAGTGTAATGGGATGAAATCACTCATGGAAAGAAAATGGATAGCAGAAAGGATCAAAAATCAGGACCTGATAAGGTGTTGTTCATAAGAAACACACTGAACATTAGAGACACAAAAAGAGAAGGTGAGGGGCTGAAGCAGAATTTGTGGTTAATCAGCCTGGGAACCTGTGAGACTTGAGTTTGGTCAAAAAACTGTGAGCTGTTCTGCATCTGCCTTTTGGGAAAGAGATTCCATAACCATCCCAGCTATGGGCAGCTGGGTCTCCTCAAGAAATTCAGTTCATCTATGTGGGTTTGGAGAGAAAGAGGAGAGGAGCGAGGGAAGGAGGGAGAGGAAAAGGGCAGATGATCTACATCAGGAAGTTTAAATAAATAACTGAAGGTGAGGCCAACTGCCAGCATAGGTTTCATAGGATTAAGAGTCAGTGGCAAGCTTCTCCATACTTAGAAAAGAATAATAAAGATCATTTAAGTCAACCCTGTTTTATTTATCAGAGGCAGAAAATGAGGCTCCAAAAATTTGGGTGAGTTGAACATGTAGAAGAGTCAGGATTTGAACTTAGGCCCTCTGACTCCAAAGCCAGTGCTCGGTGTACTGAACTACTGACTCCCTGAGTCATCTGAGAGGGCAGCTCATCCAATCCTGTCATGGCACAGATGTGGAAACTGAGGCCCAGAAAGTCAGCATTGACTGCCCACAGGCACACTAAAAAGCAGCTGACATTTACAATTAACTGAATTGCAGTATGAGCCTAAGTAAGATGCATCCTCCTTTACTCCCTCTCATAAGCCCAGGGAGAAAGAAGCCTTGTCAGGAAATCTAGGCCCATCCTTGGGGAAAAGGGTAACTTCTGTCAGACCTTACCACAAGGCCATCATGGTGCGAGCTGCTTTGCTTCGGATGACATCGTTCAGACTAAAGAGCATCTCATGAAGGATGGGCACTGCGTCGCTCTGGAGGGCCTGGGATGCATCCCATTGCAGGCAGAAGTAGAGAGTGTCCAAGAGGATCTCCTTGATTTCCTCCACTTCTATTTGTACCTTCTTCACCAGATAGGGAATCAGTCCACTCGCAATGATTGCATGGGCCCCTACAGGAGACAGGAGGCATAGGATCCTAGATTTAGAGGCAGGAGGCACCTCTGAGGCCATTTAGTGCAACTCCTTTTTACAGAGAAGGTAACGGAGGCCTAGAGATCTCACAGTGAGTAACAGCCAGGATTTGAATCAGGTGCTGATTCCCAATCCAGAGTTCTGACCAGTGTGCTCCAGCCTCTCCCATCCAACTCAGCCCAACCCTCTGGGAGCACCATCTTTCTGGAGGGGCAATTCCCAGATATTTCACTATGGGGGATACATTGGCCCAGCCTGAGCCTGTCCTCTAATCCTTGTAAAAATAACTGTATATTCATTTATCCAAGAGCTCCCCCAGTATCTGATTAGTGTGATCACCCAATCTTGATTCTCTAAGAGTAGGCCAGCAGAGAATGAACACTGACAGAGCTACTGAGGCTAAAAGGACAGGCCTGAGGCCAGAATGGACCAATATCTGATGGGAGGACCAGCCCCACCAAGCACAAAGAAGTTTCCATCAGGGAGGTGGGCAGGAGCTAAGTGAGGAAGGAAGGGCAGCTCAGGATTGTCCATCCCCAGTTACTTCGAACACAGCCCAAAAGGCAAGTTAGACTAAACCAGTGCATTTAACTTTCTCTCCCATGCCAGGATAATGTGATTGCCAGAGTCCTTCCCCCACACCAAAGACCTATAAGCCGAGAGCCCTTGGCCCCAAATAACCCACAGAGAGAGGAGGCCCCTGCCCTTTACTCTCAAGGAGCTCCTGCCAGAAAGGTGGCTGCAAGCAGAAACTTCCCCCTTGCTACCCAGCCGTCCTCCTTAATTGACTCCAAAGGGACAAAGGGGCAGGTTCATTAGCCTAAAGGTCCCAGTGTGCCAATTAGCAGTAATTTATTTATCCTGCCTCCAATAGCCTGTAGGAATAGGGCCTTTGAAAGTATCCTCGGAGCCTCCTTCTGAGCCTCCTGAGGACTTCAAAAGGCAGGTAGAGTGAGGGGGAGAAAGGGGATAAAAGCCAGCTGTCTGCAAGTGCAAATCAAGCTCCTTCAGCGGCTGATGGGCTGCTCACTGGACTGGGTGACATCTATCCTTTGGGAGTGTTTGTAGGCCGAAGGAGGGAAGAGCAGCTGCCTCTGTCTCTGAGGACCCCTTAGCAGTCTCCTCCACCAGAACATTTCAAACTGCAAGACCTTAAAGGCCACCTGATTCTTGTTGTACTGATGAGAAAATGGAATCTCTGAGAAGGGAACGATTTACTCCCTTACCCCCACCCCCACCCCTGAAGCCAAGGGTAGAACGAGGGATGTGAGCCTTCAACGGAGATGATGGGAAGGTCAGAGGTGGGCTGGGAATGGGAGAAGGAAGAATGCTAGAATCTCCGAGCTCAAGACCATCTCGTAACAAAATGATGGAGCATGTCGGTGAGAAGATGCCTGTGAGGCCATTTGAAGTAAGCCTCTGGTCAAGGAGCCCCTCTGATCAGTCACTCAGTTACCCACTAAACATAGGTAGCTCTCCCTGGAATCCAACATGTGTGCTAAGGGCCCAATTCAATCCTTGGAGCCAAACAGCACCAGTCATACACATCCTGGTCTATCCAGCTTGTGGAAGTGGCCATTATGCTTCACCTGAGACTCCTCTTTTCCAGACTAAACATCCCCAGCTCATCCATCCAGAAAAGCTGTGAGGGACTGGGGAATTAGATGGCTTGCTCAAGCCCTCACCCACATAGGCATAGCTAATTAGCTTAGCTAATATTTATAAAGTGCTTTACATATGTTCACAACTACAGTGTGAAATGGGCGCTATAACTATATCCATTTTACAGAAGAAAAAACTGAGGTAGCCAGAGGTAAAGTGATTTACCCAAGGTCACACAGATAGTAAATGTCAGAGCAGGATTTGAACTCAGGTCTTCCTGACTCCGAGTCACCACTAGCCATCTGGCTGACAAGGACCCATAGCAGAGGTGGGAATCCAGGGCAGGTCCTCTAAAATGTAAGATTAAACTTAATATCCAATAACTCCAAGTATTATATTTTCTAAAGTTTAATAATAATCACTTGAAGTAGAAAGAAAATAAACTAAAAGAAATAGAATTTAGAACCTAATTATCTGACAAAAAGTAAACCCGCATGTATCGATTCTCCTGCCTGGCATAAAGCCAGCTTTCCCATCCACAATCAGGGGAAAAAAGGGAGTGAAGGGGGAGCTATACAAAACTTATATCTTCCCTATGTTAGAACATAGTGTAGATACACAAATGGGATGCTGGGCGAGCGCGTCCCTTGGGACAGAATTCTAATTACACAGGATCTAAACCCAGGTCTCATCCCACCACACCGAACTGCCTTGTATCCCATCTAATTCCAGCTCCCCCCCCCATCTTGTAGAGATGAAAAATGAGGCCCAGAACACGCAGGCTGGTAGAGGGAGGGTTGGGAGACGCTGGCAGTCAGACAATGAGGAGGGAGGGAGAAAAAGAGATGACACTGCCTGGAAAGGGAGTGAGCCTCTATCACTAGGAATGCAGAAGCAGAAGCTCGTGCAGAGATGTTGGTAGAGGCACAAATTGGGCAGGAGCTAAACTTCCCGGGTTCCTTCTAGTTCTAGGATCCTATGAAAATTCTTTCCAGTTCTGTAGAACAGAGACTAGAACCCATTTGTGATCCATCTGCTGATCCAATGAACCTGTCTGTCTTCAGCAAATGATGGCGGACAGTGAGGAGCTGGTTGTCCTTTATACTCGAAGAGGACCAAATGACATCACTGATGATGTCTTTCGACTTGAGCATGAAAGTCATCTAAGCCCAGCGGCAAGGCAACAGTGAGGATGGACAGAGATGGCCTAGGATGCAATGGAGTGCCTTGGTCCCTTCCACATACGCCCAGGCTCCAAGCCCTCTCTAGCTTCCTGCTTCCACCACCTTCACGACCATTGGAACAAATTATTCTCATCCGCTCTCCACAAACCTGGGGTAGACATTCCCCTGCCTCACTAAGGGGTTTGAGGCCTGTTGGTTACCCTCGACCTGTTTAGCCCTTCTGCTGAGATGGTTTTACTGGGATGCGGCCAGTGTGCACGCTACAGTTTCTTGGAGCCAAAGGTGGGAGTTGGACCAAAGCTGGACACCAAAGGTGGATGGGCAGCCCTGGAAAGGGCTCAGCAAGCCCTCCCATCAGAGGTGCCGGTCCTCCCTGAACACCCCATATATTCCAGCACAGTAAGGACATAAAGGATAAACCAAACCCTGCCGAGAAGAGGCTGGCACTAGATGGCTTTGTGACATCCCATTAGATTTCCAGGATCCCAGCTTGTCTCCCATCAGATGCTGTAAAGAAGCTGTCTCTTGGTGCCCCAGAAGAAATAACGCATGGTCCCAAGTTTCAATCTGTAACTTATGGCAACCAACCTGGGAAGGAGCACCTCTCATTTGGCCTGGCTGGGGGCCTTGGGCCAAAACAGAGCAGGGGGACTTTGAGGTTCTAGATCCGGGGCTCTTCCCCATTCAGTCAGGGTTTGACTTCTCTTTGCAGCAATACTGTGCTCTGAAGGCTGCCCTGGAGAATCCCAAGTTGCCCAGAGATGCAACCTGAGGGCTGCCCTTTATCAGAATTCTTAGTTTTGCTTCCCACCTCATCATCTTTGTTTATAGAGCATGTGCATGCACGCTCTCTCTCACACACACACACAATATACACACGTACACATGTGTGTTTAGTTCATTTCCAGCCGCTCACTATGGGAAGAACAAGCACTAGGGGTTAAATGGAGGGAGTAGCCCGGGGAAGATGGGAGGAGAAACAGAGAGAAAGAGGCAGAAACAGTCAAAGAGAAAAACATGGAAAGACAAGCCAGAGATGCCAAGAATCAAAGAGTAGCAATCCAGGAGAGGCTTTCTGCGCCTGCCTGCCTGCCTGCCTGTTCGGTTGGATCCTTCATGTGCTAAAAGGAGACACACAGGCCTTGCTATTTATAACTAACCCAGATCCACAACTCCATGTGCAGAAGAGGGGCAGAATAGACCCAGAGGAAGGAACAAGAGAAGCCACCATGGTAGGCCCAGAGAGAGAAGATGGCGCTAGGGGATCAAGGCCAAAGGAGAGCTGCCTGAGAGTCCAGAAATGCTTTTGGGGTACCAGCAAAGCTGTTCCTTGGAGCCATTCCACACAGCCTTCATCTCTAAGACAGTTCCGTTTCCTGGCTTCCATCACTAGTTTTCTGGGAGATGATGCCCAGCTCGCCTTCTCTAGCCCTCACTCCTGAACTCCAGCCTGATGGATTTGGATAGTACCTCAAATTTTGTAGCTCACACTGTACTTTGTTAGGGAAGACACAGCAGAAAGAGAAGGCCTCTGGCCTCATGGAGCTCCAAATCTAATCATCCTTCCCCAACCACCAGTCTCCACTCTGCCCCATCCACTTCCCTTCTGTTCTGCCTCCCAAAGGCCACACCATTCCCCATCCCTGGGCCCTGGCCCTGGTGACGTTCGAGCTTGGGATGCTCGGCCTCCTCCCTCCACCTGCCTTTGACTCCTCTGGCTTTGCTGGAGACCAAGCTCAGAGGCTACCTTCTGGGAGAGGCCTTTCCCTGTAAGGCTCTCGCCCTTCTACTCTCCATGTCTAGGTGTTATCTCCCCCACTAGATTTTCACTCCTTAGAGGCAGGGTCGAGTTGGTGTTACTTGTCCTTGAGCCCCAGACATTCAACATTGGGCCCAGCCTCTTATAAAAGCCTGTAGGTTGATAGATTGATTGATTTTTGATGTCATCCTTCTCAGGGGCCTCCTGTCCCTCTCTCTTCATTAGGGTCAGACTTCTTCTCTAGTCTGAAGAATAATTACTAAGTGCAAGCCTGTGGGAGAATTGTCCTCACACCACTACCGCACACAGCTCTAGGGCATGAGCCTGTCTTTTCAGGCCAGCTCCGGGGCAGGCTCCATCCCTCTATGTCTTTCAGACTGGATGAAAGACCAATAACAGGCAGTCAACAAGCATTTATTAAGTGCCTACTATGTAATAGTCCTTAAGTGCTAAAGGCAGAAACAGCATCACCTCTTTCTATATAGAAAGGTTCAAAGTTTGCAAAATATTTCTCTTACAATAATCCAATGAGCTAGAAAGTCAAGAGGATTACTCCAGTTGACAGATGAAGAAAAGGTTTAGAGAAGTTAATAAGCCCCAGGGTCCCAAAGAACCTGCCAGCACCTGTAGGGGGTCCACTGAAGAGGCAAGATGAGTCTGTGGACCTGGATTCAAATCTCAACTGCATCTCTTCTTTTTTTTAACCCTCACCTTCTATCTTGGAATCAATACTGTGTATTGGCTCCAAGGCAGAAGAGTGGTAAGGGCTAGGCAATGGGGGTTAAGTGACTTGTCCAGGGTCACCCAGCTGGGAAGTGTCTGAGGCCAGATTTGAACCTGAGACCTCCCATCTCTAGGCCTGGCTCTAAATCCACTGAGCTACCCAGCTGCCCCCAACTGCATCTCTTCTTAATGTGCCTGGGCCTCAGTTTCCTGGTCTGTAAAATGAAGATGTTAGATGGCTCCTGAGAGCCCCTCCAGCTTCAGACCTAGGATCCTGTCATGCTAGGACAGGCCTGGGAATAGCAGCACCAGCAAGAAACCCGGAAACCATTAGTAGGTGAGTTAAAAATATTATTCCCCCTTGTGCAATTTCCCCCAAGTAGACCTCATAAACCCTAAACGATCACCCTAGTGCAAATATCAATAATAGGTCTTGACCAATGACACGTGTAAAACCCAGTGGAATTGCTTGTTAGCTACGAGAGGGGTAAGGGAGGTGGGAAGGAAAGAACAAGATTTTTGTAATCCTGGAAAAATGCTCTAAATTAATCAAATAAATAAAATTAAAAAAGGAAAATGAAGAAAAAACAATTCCTCATATCTTCTCATCTGAGCTTCAGCCCAGGGAAAGAGATAGAACATAGATAATTCTCCCTATTTACAGATGAAGAAATTAAGAGGTAGAAAGAAGTTCGACTTCACCCATAGTCACCCAGATACAGACTTAAAATCCAAACTTCATACCTAGTCCAGGATTGGACCACAACAGTTCTAAGAGGCAGAAGTTGTTGGGAGGGGTGTAAATGATAGGGTGGAGGGCAGTCAATGGCACAGAAGCTGATTCACTCCAAAGAGACCCAAAAAGAATAACCAATGTTATTCTAAATGCTACCGTTTCCCTTACATACATTAGCCCATGAGAGACGGTTCTCTCATCATTTAAAAAAATGAATGGACTTTTCCTGAACCAGATTTTTCCTGGAAATATCATCTATCGATCAGTCTAAACTGAACGCTGGGAAGGAAGGGGCTGTTAGCTGAGAGGAGGTCCCCCATCCTCAACCCCTGCAGGAGGTGAGACAAGGCCACAGAAAGTCTGAGGATGGGAGGTGGTGAATCAGAGGCCAGAAAAGCAATAGAAGCCCAGAATCCCAGAAGTAGAAGGGCCCTTGGAAGTCTTTTAGCCCATCTGGCACATGAACAGGGAGTTCCATTGTCAGCATCCTTTGTCTGTTCCACATAAGTCAAAGCAAGCATCACTGGCTTCTGAGGTTCTGTGATTCCCAACAAGTCTTTATTGAATCTTTACCTGAAGACCCCTCCAATGAGGGGGAACCTACTCCCTCCAGAGGCAGCCCATTCCATTCTTGGGTAACTCTAATTGCTAGGAACTATTTCCTTAAATATTTTTTTTTGAAAGCTGCCTCTCAGCAGTTTCCATCACAGTGCCTGGAATGCCCATAGTAGGCTCTTAATGTTTATTAATTCATTGGTGGAAACAGAACAAATCTAATCCCTCTTCAACATGAAAGCTGTTCAGATACTTAAAGACA
The DNA here is from genome assembly GCF_027887165.1 of Monodelphis domestica. Lineage (NCBI taxonomy): Eukaryota > Metazoa > Chordata > Mammalia > Didelphimorphia > Didelphidae > Monodelphis > Monodelphis domestica. The sequence continues at coordinate 17,791,279 of NC_077229.1, read as the reverse complement.
TCTACAATGTGCCTTCACCATACTTCTCCCACACTCTACCAAGTCTTTCCTTTTCTAGACTAAATGTCCCTAATTCCTTCAAATGGCCAATGTATGGTATGATCTTCAGACTCTTTCTCATATTGGTCACTCTTTCACTGAAGGCTCCCTCTCCAACTTCTGTGTCTATCCTTCCTAAAAGGTGACTCCAGAAACAGGTAGGTAGCACAGTGGATAGACTGTCAGGCCTGGGGTCAGGAGGACCTGGGTTCAAATCTGACCTCAGACATTTCTTAGTTGTGTGACCCTGGGCAAGTCACTTAACCCCAATTGCCTAGCCCTTTCCACTCTTCTGCCTTGGAACCAATACTTAGTTTGTACTCTAAGATAGAAGGCAATTTTTTTAAAGTTTTTCCAGATGAGGTCTGACTAGGGCAGAGGAGAGCCAATCACATCCCATGTCCTAGACCTCAGACCTTTTCTCACATGCCTAAGATCTCATTGGCTCTTTTGACACAGGACTTACTCCAAGCTCAGTTTCTCTAAAAAACACAGAGATTTTTTTTCAGGTGAATTGTTGTCTATCCCATTTCTTCTGTCTTATACATAGGAAGTTGATATTTTAACCCCAAGGTAAGACTTCACATTTATTCCAATTAAATTTCATCCTAGTAGATTTGGCCTAATTCTCCAGCTGAGAGAGATCATCTGGGATTCTGACTCCCATTAGCCAATGTTTAGCTAGATCAGAGGCATACTGCTAGTAAATGTTTAACTAGTTCTCTGAAAAGAAAAAATGTATGCAGGACACAATTTCAAGTATAATCTGCATTATCAACATTTCTACTTTAGAACTTCCTTAGAACTAGATAGTCAATAAAGCAATAAAGCAGGCCATGATTTGGAGCATTTGTCAGTTTCCAAAGTGTAAATGTTCACATGGCATAAATTTAACAATCAGCTCTGGGTCTAACACATCCCTGACTATACTTTTAGCTTTGGGTCACCTAAAATCTGATAAACATACCTGCTATTCCTTTCTCCATTACCAAAAACATTAAAAAGCCCTGAGCCAACAACAAAGTCCCTTGGGCGTTTCACTGAAGACCTCTTTCCAAGCTGACATCAAATCATTAATGACTACTCTTTGAGGCCTGATCATTTGGTTCAATCAATCAACGTTTATTAAGTGCCTATTCACTCCACTTTGAATTGCTTTGGTAGTTAGGTGAGGTACAAACATTTTCTAAGCACCCACTATGTGCCAGGCACTATACTAATCACTGGGGATACAAAATGGAGCAAAAGACAGTCCCTGCCTGGAATGAGCTTCCCCATATCTCCTATGGTTTTCCACAAGAATAACCTGAGAGACATCAATAAATGTTATGAGAAAATTGGGTAGAGCCATTCTCTTCTCCTGATCTCCTAATTGCAGTGACCTCCTCCAAGAGAGAAATGAGGTCAGTCTGACCCTCTTCATTCTTTGTGATCACCAATTTTTCTGCTGGATATTCACTAGCCATGCTTTTAATAACTCCTTTGAAGGAAATTGATAAACGTTGGAGGGGATATGGCAAAATTGGGACATTAATTCATTGCTGGTGGAGTTGTGAATTGATCCAACCATTCTGGAGGGCAATTTGGAACTGTGCCCAAAGGGCTTTTGATAAAAGACTGTCTGCCCTTTGATCCAGCCATAGCACTGCTGGGTTTGTACCTCAAAGAGATAATAAGGAAAAAGTCTTGTACAAGAATATTCATAGCTGCACTCTTTGTGGTGGCAAAAAATTAGAAAATGAGGGGATGCCCTTCAATTGAGGAATGGCTGAACAAATTGTGGTATCTGATGGGGATAGGACACTATTGTGCCCAAAGGAATAATGAACTGGAGGGATTCTATGTGAACTGGAACAACCTCCAGGAATTGATGCTGAGTGAGAGGAGCAGAACCAGGAGAATATTGTACACAGAGACTGATACACTGTGGCACAATTGAATGTAATGGACTTCTCTCCTAGCAGCAGTGCAATGATCCAGGACATTTTCTGAGGGACCTATGAGAAAGAATGCTATCCACATCTTGAGAAAGAACTGTGGGAGCAGAAACACAGAAGAAAAACAACTGCTCGATCACATGGGTTGATGGGGATATGATTGGGAATGTAGACTCTAAACGATCACCCTAGTGCAAATATCAGTAATATGGGAATAGGTCTTGATCAATGAATGGCACATTGTAAAACTCAGTGGAATTGTGCATCAGCTACAGGAATGGGGTGTGGAGGGAAGGGAAAGAATATGAATCTTGTAGCCATGGGAAGATATTTTAAATTAATTAATTAAATAAAATTTCAAAAAATAAAGTAAAATAACTCCTTTGAAAACATGGCCAAGAACCAAAATCATGTTTCCTGTCCCTCAGCTTAGAGATGCCAATCTCTTCCCTTTTTTGAAAACAAGGACATGTTTAGTTCCATAGCCCTCTCCCACTTGCCATGACTTCTCAAGCCTTCTGCTTGTGACTCCATGATCATAAGTACAGGGTTCTCATCGACCTGAAAGCTAGTCTCCTGCACTTAGTGGTTCTGAATTGTATTCAATGTGCCCTCTCACCCTTCCCAGCTCAGATTTCAACTCCTTAGCCCCCATTTTTGTTCTTACTTTCCCAAATTCAAGATTAGTCTCCTTGGAAGAAATCAAAAAAGCCAAAATGGGTTTAAAAGTTTAGCCTTTTCTCCATCACAGGATAACTTCAACCTATCCCCTCCAAGCAGAAGTCCTAGCTCATTTTGGACTATCCTCTTTCCCCAAGAAGGCTTTTCAAAACCCTTTGTGCTCAGGAGTAGTCATTCCTTGGAAGTTTCGTCTCATTATGAGCTTTAGGATACTGCCACACTTTTGTGCTATTCATCTTCTATCAATGAGACAACTGTCTCAAGCAGAATCATAGCATGCCAGAGGTAGAAGGCACTTAGTATGGAAGAGTGGCAAAGACTGGATGGTGAATCAGTAAATTTAGGTTGAACTCCTATCTTGCTATTGACTAAGTGACCTTAGCCAAGTCATTTTCCACACTAGGCCTTCAATTTCCTCATCTAGGTTGGGGCCCTTCCAACTATAAATCCTAAGATCACCTATATCAGGAATTCAGAGGGCACCTAGGCCAGCTCTAGTCCAATTCCCTGAACTAGAGTCAGAATTGGTCTAGATGCCCTCTGGGGTTCTAATATAGATGGACTGACCATGCACCCTCCAGGGAGAGGACTCAGACCTCAGAAAGGCAGCCCACTCAATTCTTTTTTTAGGGAATTTGCCCTTACCCAGACTAGGCAGTTTGCCTCCCTCAAACTTCCCCTGAAGGCTTTTAGTTGTGCTGTCTGTGGTCAAGAAGAACAAGACTGCTGATTCTCCTTTATGACAGCCTCTCAGGTAGATGAAGACACCCTCCAGCTTCTCTATGGCCACCCTAGAAATGGACACAGCACTGGAGATCCTAAATTGGAGCAATTGTAGTTCAAGGTGTGATCTGATCACTCTGTTACAAACATTAATATGGAAATGGGATTTGAGTGATAATATATGTATAACCCAGTGAAATTGCTTGTCAACTCTGGGAGGGGGGAGTAAGAGAACAAGAATCATGTAACCATGGTAAAAATTAAAAATAAAAATCAAAGATGGCAAAAAAAAAGATGTGATCATGGGGGAGGAAAGCAGGGTATCTATTGCCTTTTTCACTATGGATACTCAACTTCCATTCATTCATGCAGCCACCATTCAAGCAACCTCAAGAGCTTTTTGGAATGGCATATCACACTATTGACTCAAATTGAACTTGGAGTCCATGAAAAGTTGGAATATCAGGTTCAGTTCTAAGTACTTCCATTTAGGAAGAATACAGAGATGCTAGAGAAGATTCAGAGAAGGATAGCTAAAATAGCAGAACCTCAAAGCCATGTCATATGAGAATCTGGTGAAGGAACTTGGGATGTTTAGCATGAAAAAGAGAGGGGGCAGCTGGGTAGCTCAGTGGATTGAGAGCCAAGCCTAGAGACGGGAGATCCTAGGTTCAAATCTGGCCTCAGACACTTCCCAGCTGTGTGACCCTGGGCAAGTCACTTGACCCCCATTGCCTAGCCCTTACCACTCTTCTGCCTTGGAGCCAATACACGGTATTGACTCCAAGACAGAAGGTAAGGGTTTTTAAAAAAAAAGAGAGAGAGAAAACTAAAGGGAGAGGGGAAGTGAGAGCTATTTTCCAATATGGTACTGGATTTGAAGAAATCAACTAGGGAGTGCAGTGGTTAGAGTGCCAGACCTGGAGTTAGGAAGACCCTGTCTTCATGACTTCAAATCTAGTCTCAGACATTTCCTAGCTGTGTGACCCTGAGTAGGTCATTTACTCCTATTTGTCTAGTTTGCCTCAATAGTTAGTATTGATTCTAATACAGAAGGTAAGAGGAGTTTTTTTTTTTGAAGGGAAGGAAGGAAATTAGGAAGGAAGAAAGGCTTGATTCTGTCCTAACAAAAGAGCAATTCCAAGTCCAATGTGCTACTTTGGAAGGTGAGGATGGTTGACCACTTCTGGGGGATATTCTAACAATAGTTACTGCTCAGACACAGGTTATACTAAATAAACCCCAATTTTCCTTTCAGTTCTGAAATTTTGTGATTCTGAAAATCCCCAGATCTTTCTCACCCAAGCTGCTCTCTACCCACATCTCCCCCAAAAGCCTGCAGAAAGAGGCAATCCAAAGGTTGTACAAATCAGCAGCAATCAGGAGATGGATAGAAGATGAAGGAATGTGAAGTAGGTGTTCTAAAAATTCTACTTATCAAGCAGGTTCTCCATCTCCTTTGCTAGGTCTTTGCTCACTTGCTGACTCTTTAATGTAGGCATTCTTCAGATCTCTGGATCCTCTTCTCTCTGTTCTTCCTGTTCCCTCCCTCACTGATCTCATCTACTCTCATGGCTTCACTAACCTCCTCTGTGCAGAAATGCTCACATCTGTACTGCCTGTCTTCTCAAGTCCACATTTCCAGCTATTAACCTGACATCTCCATGTGGATATCCCTCTCACCAGCTCCTTAAACTCACCAAAAACCAAGTTCAGTACCTTTCTCTTCATCCAACTCATTCCTCTAAATTTGCCAATTACACCAACAATGCCACCATTTCCCTAGTTGCCCACATTCTGGAGTTGCCTTTGAGCTGTCTCTCTCTTAGATGTGAAAATGTAAGGACACCATCTCCATTCACACAGGCTATTTGTGCCCAACCTGTGGTAGAGCCTTCTGAGCTCACATTTCTCTGATTAGCCACAGTTGGACACACTGTATATTGACCCCAACATGGTCATGTCATTTTGATCCCTTCAAACACAAAGACAACAACCAAGTAACCAATCAGCCTCTAATATCCAAATAGTTATTATCCAAAGCCCGGGCCTTTCCACCTCCACCATATTTGTGGCATCTCTCCCCTCCCACAATCCTCACTCTAACATCAGCCTTCATGATCATCCATTTGGATTATTGCTTCCTACTAGTTCTTCCCATCATTAATCAACCAATAAGTATTTATTAAGTGAACTATATGCCAGGCACTGTGCTAGGCCCTTGAGATACAAAGACAAAGAATAAAGAAGACGTGGCCTCAGGGGGCTTACATTCTATTAGGAGTCATCACATATACACATAGAATTACATACAGGTAATCTAGAGAGAGAGAGAGACAAAGACAGACAGACAGACAATTTGGAACTCAAAATTTTAAAGACTAGAAGTTAAAATTGTTTTAAATGTAATTTGGAAAAAATGTTAACATAAAAAACTACATACAGAATATGTGCAAAATAAATGTAAATACAAGGTAATTTGGCAGGGTGGAGGCACTAGCAACTTTGGGAAGAGTGGGAACGTTTTCATGTAGAAGATACTTGAACTGAGACTAGAAATTGTAAAAGTTAAAAGAGAAGAGGGAGAGCACCCCACTTGTGGGTGGGGCATATCCAATGCAAGGCACAGAGATGGCAAGTGGAATATTGCATCTGAGGAACAAGAGGCCAGATTGGCTGCACTATAGAGAAAGGCTGAAGAGGTTCAATGGGGATGGGTTGTAAAAAACCTTAAATGCCACACAAGCATGTGTACTTGATTCCACGGGTGACAGGGAGTCATTGGAGTTAATTGAGAACGACCATCAGCATTTTTATTTTGCATTTTTAGGAAATTTTGCATTTTAGGAAAGTTGCCTTGGCAACTGGGTAGAGGATGGGATGGGGAGAATTGGAAAGAGATCAAGCATGGAGGTGAAGGATTGTGGCTGGGTGAATAGAGGGAAGGGGGCATAGTCAAGAGGTGACTATCTGGAGACCTAAATGGCATGATTGAGCAACCAATTGGCATCTGTGGAATGGGCTTTGGTGAGAGAAGAAGGAGACCAACAAGATTTTAAACCCGGGGAGAAACTCAATCCCCCTCCTGCCCACTATGATCTCATACTTTACACCACTGTGAGAATAATCTTTCATGCACCAAGATCTGCTCATGCTCAAAATGGATCCACATCTCCCTCTATAAAGCTCACAATCATGTGCATGCAATTGAAGGGCCTCCACAACCTGGCCCTACCTACCCTACCTTTACAGCTTGATTGCCTATTACTGAACTTCCCTCCATGCACTAGGTCTCACACTACATTAAGTTGTTGTTGCTATTGATGTCATTTCATCCTGCATTTATGAAGTGCCTCCAGTATGCACAGCATTTTGTCGAATACAGGGTTTAGATAATATGCCATTCCTGTTGAGGGGGGTAGATAAGACGCAAACACTGATCATTCTAATACTCACTAATACATGATAAGTGCATTAGAGACACAGAACGAACAGCTGCGTGATGTCCTTGCCCAAAGGTCACTGCCAATTACAGGGAGCAAAGAAGACTTCCTGGAGAAGAAGATCATTGAGCTGGTCTTTAAAGGACATGAAGGAGTTCAATAGGAGGGAAGGATGGCATTCTAGACACAGCAAACAGCTTAAGATACTGAGCTCTGTGCTGTAACAGTTACACACCATTCATTCATTCATTCAGACACCTAGCATGGTATCTAGCATACAGAAGGCATTTAATAAATGCTGGGTGGCTGATTCTTTAAACATTTATTAGATGCATATATACTACATGTATTCAGAGCATTGCACTGAATTGGCTACAAGCCAAGTTAATCAGTTTAGATTTGATCAAGTCTTTTCTCCCCTGGAACTCCAAATCTAGGAACTATCCAGGAGGGCGCAAGGAATAGAAGATTAGAGATAGCAGAGCCAGCCATGGCAGACCTGGGTTCCTGAGGCAGTTCACTGGCCTGGCTTCAGCTGCCTTGAGAAGGCCAGTCCCCAGGGAATCCAGCCTGCAGGACTGCTAGGGAGGCTGAATGCAGAGAGCTGGCTGGGGAGCAGACTGTTCTCCAGCTGACTCATGTCCCTGCCAAGAGCATTGGATCACTGTGGTTCGAGGTGGAAGACATGCAGTCCCAGGCACCGAGGGGTGTTGCAAAGGAAGTAGAATCTGGTCACACCCTGGCTCTGCTCTTTACCTCTTGTGTTGGCCTTAGCAAGGTTACTTCCCTTCCCTAGGCTTCAGCCTCCTCCTCTGTAAAATAGGTATGGTGGAACTAGATGGTTTCAGAGTCCTGTGGTCCTTTGTGGAGTTGCCTATCTACAATCCACCTTCCCCACACTGGAAGTTACTGTCCCATAGACAGGGCCCTCTAGAGACATCAGCTACTTAGGCTTGCATGAAGTCATGAAATTCTGTCCCCAAGAAGGCTTTTCAGACAGACAGCTGCCCAAGTTTACCTGGGAGAAGCCAGAAGAATAGGTGACAAGTTATCTTTGGGTCATAGGTGAAATGGGTCATCACTTGTGGTGTGACCCAACCAGACTCAGGAGCCTCCTCCCCCCCAAAATACAGATCCTGTCTGCCCCCAGGGACTAAAACTTCCATAATTCTACTGGAGAGGTCACTTTCATTTCAATTAGGCACTGCCCCCTCTCAATCCAAATACTCCTTGGAGGGAAAATACCTTAGCTACTGTAATCCTGAAATGTCACAGCTGGGAAGGAAGGGAAGAAGGAAGGAAAGAAGAAAAGGAGGGAGGGAGGTAAGGAAGGAGAGAGGAAGGAAGAAGGGAAGGAGGGAAGGAGGGAGGGAGGGAGGGAGGGAGGGAGGGAGGAAGGAAGGAAGGAAGGAAGGAAGGAAGGAAGGAAGGAAGGAAGGAAGGAAGGAAGGAAGGAAGGAAGGAAGGAAGGAAGGAAGGAAGGAAGGAAGGAAGGAAGGAAGGAAGGAAGGAGAGAGGGAGGGAGAAAGACTTCAGATATGAAAAGTGAGTGAGGGCCTGTGCAAAGGGAGGAAGGGAGAAAGAGGCCTCATGGAATGCTGAGTATGGAGAGGAGGTAGCAGAGTGATTTGACTGGAATGTAGAGTGAAGGGAGGAAGGGAGTGTGAAGCAAGACTGAAAGAGTAGATAGGAGCAGATTGTACAGGGCGCTCCATGCCAGGCTGCGGAATTGGTATTTTATTTTAGAGGTGGCTGAAGATTTTTGAGTAGGGAGTGGTATGGTCAGGTCTCTGTTTTAGAAAGATCCATGTGGCAGCTGAATGGCGGACCTTGGTGGTGGTGGTGGGGGGGGGGGGATGCCTGGGAGCAGGGGACCAACTAGGAGCCTACTTCAACAGCCTGAGGAAGAGGTGATGAGGTCCTCAACTCCAGTAGAAGCTGCAGGAGTGGAGGGGAAAGAGGCCGCCAGTGACTGGCTGTGGGAGTGGAGGGGAAGAGAAGAGTCAAGGATGAATCCAGGGCTGCAAACCTGGGTTCCTTCAAGGCTGGCGCCTTCCACAAATACAAGGAAATGAGTTCTGCTCTGGCCGCGTTTTAGACGCTTGGTATGCACATGCAGGCAGAGATATCCAGTAGACAGATGGCAATGTGGGGAAAGATATGAGGGAAGGACATATAGATTTAGCAATTATTTACACATTTATTTACTGCACTGAGGTGAATGGCCAAAGGAGAGAAATACAGTGAGTGAAGCAAAAAGGGTCCAGAACAGGTGTGGGGAGAAGCTACCAACGAAGGCTAAGAAAGGAATGCCAGGCAACGGATATCATCTCAGCCGAGTGAGGCAGGAGGAGGACTGAGAAAAGGCTTTTGGAATCGCTGGTAACCTTGGAGAGAGCAATTTCAGCGGAATGATGGAGCCTCACCCTCTGTACCGTTGGCCAGCCGGAAAGCCTGGTTGGGGGCGTGTGGAAAAGTCGCTCGGTGCTGGGGAAAGGGCATGGGCCTGAAGGAGGAGGGTTGGGTTCTTGTCCTTGCTGGGCTGTGTGACCTTGTACAAGTCTCTTCCCTAGCCTGGGCTTCAGCTTCCTTCTCCGCAGAATGAAGGGGTAGGACTCGATGATCCCTAAGGTCTATGCCAGCTCTGACATTCGGGATCTCTTACAGGTTGATTAGAGACTAAAAGAAAGTGGGGCGGGGCGGGGCGGAGAAGAGAGACGGGAGGGGGTAACTACAGTAAAATCCTGCCGTGGCCTGCCGGGAAAGCGCCGCGTCTTCCCAGGCACCCGAGGGGACGTGGGTTCTCATGTCACCGAAGCTTCCCCCCGCCTCTTAGCCTGTTTGTCTTCCTCCCGAACGCCTCCCCCCACCCCACCCCTCAGCGCCGGTTCCCCACGCAGCTACAATCTAGCGCCTAGGGCTGCAGAAAGCCTAAGGGAGAAGGGAAGCAAAGAGGTGGGGGTTAATTAGCCCCGCCCAGCCCCGCCCTCCCAGACTTGCCATTGGAGTGCCCGAGCAGCAATCCGCTCCTGGAGGCCGGCACCGCCCAATCTGGGGTTGGGGGAGGGGAGAGCAACAGCGGCTGGGAAGGGGGGAGCAGGCAGCTCCCAGCGCAGGGCGCAGCGCTCGGGCTCCTGGTTCGCCCGACTGGCTGTGCAGGGCTTGCGGTGGCTCCCATCCCTCCAGCTCTCTCCACATCCCCTTCCCCCACGCATGCACACAAGAGCCGCCCCCTCCTCGCCTCGAAGCCCCGGCCCGGCAGTCACCCGGTGATCGGGTCCCTGCGCCCCTTCGCTCCGCTGCGCTCGGGCTGGGGCCCCGAGAGCACCCAGCCCGGCTGGCTATTGACGATTAGTGTTATTTATAGCAAGAGGTGGCGAGAGGGAGGGGTGAGGGTGCGGAAGGAGGAGTCGGGGAGAGAGGCAGCCCAGCGAGCTCTCTGCCCGCCCGCCCGCCTGCCCCAGCTCTTCCCGGGCCGGGCTGGGCCGGGCTGGGCTGGGCCGTGGGCTCTCCCACCTCGGACTGTCCATCCGTCGGTCTCCGACGCTGACCAGAGGTATCGAGGACTACGGAGCGCCCGGCAGGAAGGTCAGAGGACAAGCAGGCACGTGGGCCCCCAGCCTGGGGGCGATGGAGGGGGTCCGCGCCCGCACCCGCGCCCCAGAGGTGAGTACGAGAAAGAGCCCGAGCCCCGCTTTGCTGGGCTGAGCTGGGCTGCGCTGGGGTGCGCTGGGCTGCGCCCGCCCGCTGCGCAGCGCAGCGCTGGGTTGGGCTGGACTGCGCTACGCCGGGAGCTGTCCGGGGGTGGTGGTGCTGGAGACAGGTTCACTGCCACCGCCCGCTGTGCCCAGGAGGAACAAAGAGGGGAGGGGGCGAGGGGCGAGGGGGCGGCTGGGAGAAGAGAGGGTCACCTCCCCAGCCTGGCGCCCCCCCCCCCAGCCTGGCACTCACCCTGGCCTTCGGGGCTGCTCTGCTCAGACTCCCCTGGCCCCACTAGCGGCAGCTATGGGGAAAAGAATAGCATGGAGAGCAGGTCCAGACCGAAACTCTTGTCCAGCTCATGTCTCCACTGACCAGTGGCCAAGTATAAAGAATCGACCCCCCCATGGGGCACCTCCCTTCATTGAATACTCCTGCCCACAGCTTTACTCTCCTTCCACCTTAGGTGCCCTCTACCTCCCCACTCCTTTTGGTTGCACTGCCTCTAGAGCCTGCTGTCCAGTTGTCAAAGGCCCAGGAAACCCTCCAGCCACAGGACATGACAGCAGGAAGGGCCATAGCAGATGGACCCTGGAGAGACTCAGTGGAGGTGGGAGGTCAGGCCTCCTCAGCTCCAGAAGGATGGGCAGGCCTTGAGCATGAGGGGTGGACGGGGTAGTTTTCCTTGTCAGTTTGGAATCATCCTTGGGCAGCAAGCTGCTTCTATTACTGGAAAAGATATGTGGCTCCATGTGACTGCAGGCTCTTGGATCTCTTTTTCAAAGGTGTGTGTTGGGGGAGCAGGGGGAAGAGAGGAGAAGAAGGCTTACGAGTCTGTTCTCAGTTCAACATGGAATCCCTGATTTTACACTTATAGATAACATCATCAGGGAGTAGCCCGAATGGGCCTGGTGGAGAGGGTTAAGAGGGCAGGAAGCTTCCTGAGAAAGCAGCCAAGGTCCAAGGCTCTGTTGTTTTCAGGAGAGAAGAGAGAACGGGGGGGGCATTTGGAGGAATCCTCAGCCTGTCATTGGTCCCTCTCCCTAGATTTCATTTCAGAGGGTGTGGTAGCACTTCATGAACAGATGATGCCTTTCGGATCTTGGGGGAGCTGTTTAGAGACATCGACTATACCCTATGCTTAGAGAGTCATCTCCCCATCTTGAAGGACCGATCCCCCATTGCTGGTTGTTGGTCTTGTCTGAATGATATTGTTTCGTGCCTCAGTCCCTAAACCTAAGGACCAGGGTTGCACCAAAAAGTAAGCATTGGAATCACACTTGCCAAAAGGCATGGTGGATTCCAGAGGTGGTAGGTAAATAAATACCTAGAACATAAAAGCATTAGCCAGTTGTCAAAGGGAACTTGAGATACCTGAGGCCAGACCCTCCCACAATTTGTACCTTGGTGTTCCCTGCAGAGCTGGAACCTGGGGCTAGAATGGCCATGGGGTTGACCCTGTGAGAGTGAGAGGGCAGAAGGAGGGGGCAACTGTCAAGGAGTAAATGAGCACTTGACATATGGCTGGTCTCCCACCCCATTCTTCCTGGCCTGTGGCATTTTTCCTCTGCAATGGCATTGACGAGAGTTAATGTACGGATGGCAAGGGAAGCTGGTAAAAGCTTTCAGTGAGTGGTATGAGGCTCTTGCCCTGGAATCAACTTCTACCTTTGTGGGTAGGAAGGTTGGATCCCATTGTGGCCAGAAGGGCCATCCTGGGCACAGTGGAATGACTCTAACAGGAGAGATTTGTTTCCATCTTTGTGACTCTTTCACTTCAAGGCATAAAGCAGCTAGAGAGAGAACCAGCGGTCAGTAGAGAGATAGCTTTTTTCATCCAGCCTAGGTGAAAACTGAGCACTATAAGGAAATTCAGCCTCTGAGAAGGACTGAGTGGCTGGCCTCAGTTTCCTCAGGTATAAAATGATACTATTAGACTGGATGATGCCTATGGTCCCTTTCAGCAATGAGATCCTATGACCCAAGATCCAGTCCAGCTCTACTATTCTATGTTTTAAGACCCCTCCTAGTTTGAATATTCTGTATTGCCTAGTCCTTCCCACCTATCAGTCTTAAAGATTCCTCCAAGCTCTGTTATTTTTTTTTCCTCAGGACAACTTTGAAATTCCATGTTCTAACATCCTTCCTAGTGCTGCCAAGTCTCTTCTAGACATTAAGATGATATGGCAGGATTTTTTTCTCTGGGAGTCAAGCCCTTCTGGGACCATAGTAAATACTTGTACTGTTATTCAATTCTCTTTTTTTGTCTATTCTTTATTTCCCCAATAACTACATTGGAGCCTGGGAATATACAAAGATGAGAATCAGTCCCTGCCAGGGAGCTCCTGGTCTAGTGAAAAAGGCATGACTAGCACAAAGATAAACCTCCCTGACCTGGGGGAAGTAAGGGATCTGTGACAGTAGAAAGGTGTCAATAAGAGGCTAATGAAGTGCTAGAGCTGGAGGGAGAGGTCAGTGCTTGCAGAAGAAGATTAGGGGAGGCCTTCCTGAGGTACATGACAGGGTAGATAGGAATATAATAAGCCAAGATTGGAGGTAGAGGGCTGAGAGACATTACATAGTATGAACAATGAGGGTGGAAAACACAAGGAATGGATAGGAAGCTTAGCATAGTAAAACTTAGGGCAGACTGAGATAGAATGGAAGGCTTTGAATGCCAGACTTTCTAGTCTAGGCATTGGCTACCCACTGGAGGCTTTGGAGATGGGGAGTGGTGTGATTAAAGCTATGCTTTAGGGTGATGTAGAAATGGCATGGAAGGCTGACTATAGGGAGAGGAACAATAGAGGCAGAGAAAACAGAAAGGAGTCAATTACAATAATCATATTGGGAGATGATGGGGCCTAGACTAAGGCTGTGACCAGGGGGATGGTAAAAGAGGAAAAATACAAGAAATTCACTGCAAAGGAAAAAACAAGTTGGCTGTTGGGGATGAAGAAGAAGGAGTGGAGCACAATGGCAAGGTTTTGTTCCTAGAGGTCTAGGAGGGTAGCAAAGCTGTGAACAAGTTTGAGGAAGTTTAGAGGAGAATCAGTTTTAGATGGAGTGAGTTCAAGGTGGGAGGGAGACATTTAGGATGTTCAGTAGTTTTGTTTGGACTTTTGGAAATGGTGATTTGGAATTCAGAGGAGTAGTCAGGGGATGGGGCATCATCTGCATAAAGGGGGTCCCCAGGGAAAGAGCAGAGCAGAGGAAAAGGCCACAGTTGGGGGACCAGAAGGGACAAGAGGAAGCAGAGTAGGAAGTAAAGTGCTCCAAGCTAGATGTTAGTAGACTAGCCCTGGCCTTCCCTGCCTCTGTCATTCTCTCTCTGCAGAATCTATAGCAAATTGCTTCTCTTCCCAGGCCTTCCCTTTCCTCAGCTCTTATAAAAGGGTCCCAGAATCAAAGGGCAATCACAGAGTCAGAGGGGACCTCATCTAGTCCAAGCTGAATATGACAGAATCCTCACAATGTCACACCTGACAAGTGTCCTCTGAAGAGAAGGGGAAAGGATCACTAAAGGGGGAAGAGGGTTGGCCTGGATAGTCTTTAAGGTCTATTCTAGTCCTAACATTCTCTGGCTCTAGCAAGAGCAGCTTCCAGAGCAGAAGTATGCACTGTTGTAAAATGGCAGGGGAGGGGAGGCAGGCAGATAGAGAGACAAGAGGCACATAGGGAGGAAGAATATAGGGGGTGGAAGTAGCAGATGCTTTCTGGCAGATGATACAGAGGGCAAGAGTGATTTGGATATTGTTGGTGGCCTCCAAAATGGCAGCATGCCTTGGCTTTCCTGATATAAGTTTCTGGAGGACAATGGCTCGGTGCTACCATTCTCGGTGTATGCCCCTCATAATACTTAGTCAATGATAGTAGCCTCTTGATAGATTGCAGCAAAGTTGGCATTTCTAAGGCCAAGGCCCATGGCCTGTTTGAACAAATAGTGGCCTCATTGCAACGAAATGGCATTTTAGCTTACAGGTAGCTCTTGGTAGCACGGTTGGCAGGTGGGGCAGTGGATGCTTTTTTCAGTATGAGTACGGATATGTGGGTGGGGAGGAAGGAGGCTGGAGAAGGGAGTGAACCTGGGGTTCAGGGCCCCATGCAAAGGCTTAAGGGCCATATGTCTGCGTTGTTGCGGGGCATTCTGAGTCAGGTTAGATTAGATGACTTCTGGGGGACCTTCCAACTCTGAAATGCTGTATGTATAAGTGTATGTGTACGTGTGTGTGAGTTTTATGTGTGTATTGTGTATAGAGGGTGTATTGGATGTGCATGTATGTTATGTGTTGTGTGTATATATGTATTAGTGTGTGTGTGTGTGTGTGTGTGTGTGTGTGTGTGTGTGTGTAAGTACCCTTGAGACTGTGACCATCAGCTAGAATACCATTCCCTTCTCTGCAGGCTGGCGGACTGGCAGCCTAGCCTTTCTGGTTCTCATGTGTTTGTGCCTACACCCAGGTTTCTGACTTTCTGAAATAATGCAGGGAGTGTAATGATGTCTATGGGGAGCAGAAGCTCCTGTTAGCCCACTACTGGAGCTGAGCAGGGTGCTGGGGATCAAAATTCTTTGTCACTAACCCCCTCCCCTGGCTTTTGGGCATCCTGGGAGGAAACCATATCACTCTCTGGGAGTCAGAAGTCTCTCAGAGGCTCCCAGGAGACTCCTGGTAGATTTGGAAGAGCTGACAAACATGCTATAGCCGAGCTCCTGGTGACCATCCTTTTTCATCCCCCCCCCACACACACACACACACACAGAGCACTAGACACAGAGCTCAGGAGACCTGGGTTAGCTGTGGACCAGCCATGTGACTTCCAACAACTTGCTTAAATTCTTGCAGCCTCAAATTTCTCATCATTATCTCATCAAAGAAATAATGTTTGTAAAGTGCTTAGCACAGGATCTGGCACATAGTAGGTAATTAAGGAAAGACTCTTCCCTTCCTCTCCCATCTGTAGTAATTTTCAACACATCTTGACAGGGTCATTATAAATACTAGATGAAATAAAAGATGTGGGGGGCAGCTGGGTGGCTCAGTGGATTGAGAGTCAGGCCTAGAGACGGGAGGTCCTAGATTCAAATGTGATCTCAGACACTTCCCTGCTGTGTGACCCTGAGCAAGTCACTTGACCCCCATTGACTAGCCCTTACCGCTCTTCTGCCTTGGACCCATTACCCAGTATTGACTCCAAGATGGAAGGTAAGGGTTTAAAAAACTAGAAATAACAGATGTGTTTGGGGAACTGCCAATACATGATGCTGGTTGAAGTCCTGAACTCTTCTATATTGGGAGAAAAGTGCCTCACTAGCAGTGACTATGACACCAAAATCTGCTATCTTCTGCTAGTGAACAGAGAGCAAGACAAAGAAGGTTGGCTATGTAGGCAGAAGGTCTAGGGGTCAATCCCAGTTCTGTTACAAACTCTGTGCCTTTGGGTGAGTCACCCCAACATCTCCAGGCCCCAGGTTCCTCATTTGTAAAATGAGGGACTTGGATAAAATGACCTTTGGGGTCTCTTTCAGCTCTAGAATCTTTGATCTTAAAAGGAAATTCAAGCTGAAAATTATCAGTGTGTGCACACACACAACACAGAGACTCAGCTTCAGCTCTATGGAAGATACCCAGCAAGCAGGCAGGCAGATAGGCAGACCTTGGAGAGAAGCATTGCTGAGCATGGCTCCAGGCCAGGATGAAGAGGGGACTCCAAAGGCCACTTGAGGGTTAGCTAAAGAGGCAGAGGATGTTTTCCTCGGAGAAGAGCAGATACTGGGGCTAGGAGGGAATGGGGAATGAGGCTATTTCATTATGTGAAGAGCTGTCTCAGGGAAAAGAGATTCCACCTATTCTGTGGGAGGCTTTAGTGACCTGGAGGAAAGTGAAAAGGAAGATCTGGGCTGAATAGAAGAAAGAATCTGTAACAAGGGGAGCTGTCCAAAGGGCTCTGCCCCACTGGACATGTGTGAGGCTGCAAGGCTTGGAGAGCCTAAAGAAGGGATTCCCATTTTAGGTAAGGGGGAGAGCAATATACCTTCAGAGGTCCCTTCAAGCTCTGAGGTCTTTCAATTCTAGGACATAACCCAAACATCTCGTCCACCTGGCCTGCCACCCTCCCCACACCTTACTCATCTCATCCCATAATGGGATTTCTCTTTTC
Organism: Monodelphis domestica; assembly: GCF_027887165.1. Lineage (NCBI taxonomy): Eukaryota > Metazoa > Chordata > Mammalia > Didelphimorphia > Didelphidae > Monodelphis > Monodelphis domestica. The sequence continues at coordinate 17,774,598 of NC_077229.1, read as the reverse complement.
CATTCCAGCTGAGACTAAGAGACACGAGGCAAGAGAAATGGCTCCTTCAGTTGGGGCCCCTCCATATTTCTATACCAGCCAAGCCTTTGACAAAGCTCCAGATGCCTCAACAGAGGGCTGTTATGTCCTAGAGCACAGTGGGGGTGGGGGGAGGGGAACTGCCTGACTGCCTGCAGCGGAAAGGACCAAATTCTGCCCAGGGAGTAATACAGCATCCTTTCTCTGTCTTTGTTACCCTCCTCACCGCTGGCACCAGCCTCCCCAGCCCAGATTTGCTGAGCACCCATTAGATTTCCCCAGAGAATGAGCTCTATTGCCAAAGTTCCGACCTGTAATCATTAACTTCTGCTTCCCTCCTGCTGCCATCCCTGCCCTGCTTTTCTCAAAGATACCCAATCATTCACACATGATTTCTTGTCTCAGAAAGAGGAAATGACCCAAGGCTGTCTTGGGGATTTCTGACAGCCATAGATCAGAGCTCCAGAGCTAGGGTTTGATCACTTTTGGCTCCTCCCTCTCTCACCTCCAGAGTCCAAAAGGTCCCTTGCCAAGCCCTGTTGTTTCCACACTCTTCCATCAGGCCCTCAATCACTCTCACCTGGATTGTTGTCAATTATAATTGTAGTTCCCCTCCTTCCAGGCTTCAGCCTCTCTGATCCAGTTCTCCTTGGAGGGATGTCACATTTACATTTCTAAGGCCCAGGAAGTTTGTGGCTTCCCTACTAAAATAAAATACAAACTCTTCAGCTTGGCATTCAAAGCCGCTCCACAATCTGGTTCCATTAGCCCAGCCAGGATCCTTCATCTTATCCTGCTCTCTCTTGCCTCCATCAGTCAATCCTGACAAACCTTTGAGTGCTTTCTTTGGGCTAGGCATTCATGCAAACCATCCTGGAAGGTCACTCCTTCCCTTTGGTTGAAGCCCTTATCTTCCTTGAAGGGACAGCTCAGCTCTCCTCCTCTACGGGAAGGCTTCCTTGATTTTTCTTCCCCAGCTGAAAGTTCTCCATCCTCATCCTGTCCTGGACTATTACATCTATTTTTCCCTTGGCCTCCATCATACTCTTATGATGTATGATACAAAGCTGTTTACATGACTTGTCCTCCTTATCAGACTGTATGCTCTTTGAGGGCAGTAGCTGTGTTGGGTTTTTCCTAACCATATTCCCAGCCCCAACCACAGGCCTCAAACATTGTGGGGTAATCAATAAATATCTAATTTACTTTTTCCTTATCTAGGCCTTCAAAGCCCCACACCTAGCCTTTCCCCTAGGATGTTGACATGGTCAAGCATGCCTGTTGCTCCTCTCCTTCCTAAATGAACTCAATCAGTCTCCATGACATATCCTTCCTTATCTTGACCATCTGGCCACATGAAGTTGATATCCAAACTGCAAAGAAGAAGCCAAGTTGGCTCTATGGGACTTTCCCTTCCTCTCTTTCTCTTGCTCCTGCCAATTTTCCAGTAGAGGGGACCATTGGCACTGTGAGTATAGCTTCCTTTTATAGGGCTTTGATGTTTACAAGTGCTCTCCTCAGAATAACTCTACAGAGGGAGATACTACAAGAATTCTTGTCCCATTTCACAGATGAGGAGACCAAAGTTGAGAAGTAACCAAGCCACTGTCACCCACCAAAGTGGTGGTTTTGATTCAATTCAAACCTTTCTCTTAACATGAAATCTTTCACTCTTGTTTTCTCCACTGATCCCGTCTCTGCCACACACTGAGCAAGTTACTTAATCTCTCAGTGTTCTAGGTGACTCCCTGAGACTAGAAGTCATAGAAAGGGTGCTGACGTGCACTGGTAGTGAGATATTCTTCCTCCAGGAGTTCCCTATAGGGAAGAAAGCCTAGGTCAAGTCCTTATCTCCAGGCTAACAAGGGCTCCCAGTGGATTTCCCAATGCTACCTCAGTCTCAACATAGCCAAAGCCCAATCCACCCTCTTCTCCCCTCCATATTTAGAAAAGCAGCACTGATGGGCACCAAAGCCCAACCATCTTGGCATGTGAGAGAAGTTGTTGATTCTACACACCTGCTAGTGCCCTCTCTTCTCCCACTGCCATCACTTTGGACATTCTATGAGGGACCACTAGACTGTCTTTTGTAGCCTACCTGGTCCTCCTCCTTGCCTCTTCAGTCCATCTTACACACACTGTCCAATTCAGCTTAACCTTTTGGCTCTGACTGTGGCATTCTCCTGCTCCAAGGTTTTCAGTAGCTTCCTGATACCCCTCAGACAAAGTCTACTTTCCTTCGCTTGGCTTTCTAGACCTTCCACAAAATGGCTCCAAACTAACTTTTCAGCCTTAAATCATGTGCCTGCCCTTCCATCACATCTGTGTTTGCCAAACTGGACTCCCCACTATTCCCTGAACTTTACCTGAGCTCACTCACCTTTATAAACACTAAATTCAGGCTTGAAACTCCAGGCCCAGAGTGCCTACCCCTTGGCTCCCTGTTGTTCAAGGCCCATTCGGGCCTTTCCTCGTTGCCCCAGTTGTTAGGGCTCCCAAGCCCAAGGTACTTTGTGTCATTTGGGATTTACTTATCCCCATTCAAGGTATTTCCCACCAGTAGAATGTAAGCCTCTTGAGGGCAGGGTATTTCCCTCCAACTCTAAGCCCCCTGCCCTGTACAATCAAGAGCCCAGAACCTGGGTCAGTCTACAAAGCCAATGGCCAGGCTCTGGGGGATTGAGAGTGGATCTGTGCCAGGTGGCAGCAATGGGAAGCAGTGAGTGGTTCTAAGTAGGTGGGGATAGCAGGGTATCTCTGCATAACAATAGCTTCATTGAATTTTTCTCTTTGTCAGAGGAACTGCTGCCTCACGTGGTCTTAGCTTGACTCTCTAGGGGCTGTCTCTGAAAGAGAGAGGCCTTAATTTAGAACAAGCCTCACCAATCACTGGAGAAGTTGGAGGGTTCAGATCCACTGCAAGGAGAGACAAACAGAACTTTTTCATCAGCCTTGTAAAACGGTTTTCAGAAAACCAATTGGAATTCTCTTGGCTTTAAAGGACCCTCAGAGGCCATCCTGAAGCTTGACTCCCCTGTGCAACATCAGTCAAGATGGGGATGCTTGTTGCTGTTTTGTTGTTTTCAGGTTCTGCCTCTCTGGGAAGTCTTTTTTAGGGGGGGAGGGAGGGTTCTCATTGAAGGTTCTGGAATGGTTTTCTATTTCCTTCTCCAGTTCATTTTACAGATTTGGATGCTGTAGCAGATAGGATGTAGTGACTTGCCCAGGGTCACACAGCTAGTAAATGTCTGCGGTAGATCTGACTCCCCCTCTGTTTCTTACTTAGACAATTCTCTTCTGTACTGCACACCTCAGTTTCCTCATCTGAAAAATGAGGGGATTGGGCTAAACAACCTCTAAACCCCTTTCCATGGTCCAAATATGAGTATATGATCCCTGCAAAAAGGTCACCCAGCCTCACTGTCCCTACATTTTTCTTTTTAAACCCTAACCTTCCATCTTTGATTCAATACTATGTATTAGTTCCAAGGCAGAAGAATGGTAATGGCTAGGACATGTCTGGAGCCACATTTGAACCTAGAACCTCCCCTTTCTAGGCCTGGCTTTCAATCCACTGAGCCTTTTTTATGAAGGTTTTTGTGGTACTCCTGGTTCTTCCTGATGGTGAGACATGAGGAGCCCCTGGATACATATTTCAGAGCAGGCCTCCTCCCCCTTTATAAATTGCAAAATTAACAGATCTAGTGAATAGTATAGTAAAAAGATCACTAGATTTGGAAGCAGAGCTCTCCCAACTCTGTCTGCTACTCTATGAATAACCTTGGACAAGTCCCAACCTCTCTATGCCTCAGTTTGCTCACCTGTAAAATGATGGGGTTGGACTAACTCATCTCTAAATCCTTCCCAATTCCAGATCCCATGACTGCTTGAGTGGTTTTCATACTGGTGAAGAGAAAGCAAGGAGGCAAGCATATTCTGTCTCCCTGATAGTCTTTCCCTCTCCAATGGTAGGGTATACCTATTTATGCCTGGGCCAGATGAAAGATGGCGTCATTCCATCAGAGCTGGGCCAAGAGAATCAGTGTCAAAGAAAACTGAGTCACAGAATTAGGTGTAAAATGGGTGTTATTTTCTAGATAAAGACAGGAGTGAAGTTATTAAATTGGGTCCAGTTTCATTTCATAGACATTCATTCAGTGTATCTGGGTCTGTCCATGGTGCCTGGGCACTGCGGGATAACAGAGTCCTCTCCTTGGGAGTTTATCTGGTGTCAGAGACAATGCATAATACATAAATATGAGTTTTATGCCACAGGGAAAGAGTTTAAGTGCCTTGCTAATTGAGAGGCGAGACAGATTCATACCTTTTAGAGGTAAAGCCAAGAAGGCTTCAGGGAGGAGTCAGTGTTTAAATTCAGTCTTGAAGGATGGATAAGAATTAGACAGGCAAAGATTGAAGGGAAAATATCCCAGTTAGAGGGGAAAGGGGAAAGGAAGGCAGGAAGATAGGCAGTTTGTTTGGACCTGGGAGAGCTTTGAAGTATAACATTGTGAATGAGAGGGAGATAGAGACAAGATCATATGAGCCCCATAGCCTAGGTGAGCCCACAGGTTCACCTTTTCTCTTTATCCCTCAGCACAGAGGAAGAGAGAAAAATAATCCATTGACCAGTTTTCTGAGGGGCTTCTTCAGAAGGAAATCAAACATATGATTGGGTTTTAGCAATTTATCAAAATGGCCCCAGTCAACAGAGTCAATGGTGCACAAATCTTGTCAGTGTAATTGTGCATCAGTTCCACCAACTCTATGTCCTCCCTAGTCTATCACAGTCTTGATGAGCAAACGTTTCATTTTATTTTTTTAATCCCCAAAAAGACCTAAAAATGACCAGAATAAACTCAGTGGGGGGATCCAAAGTGCCATGGAACATCCAGTGAAGTCAAAATGATCTTAGGCTCCTTCAAGAGAACCCTGGCATCCAAAACAAGAAAGGGGAGAAGTCTGCTGTTCCCTGCTCTCACTGGACCCAATCTACTGGGCAATTCTGAGCTTGCCATTTTAGGGAGAACCATGGCAAGCTGGGACACATTCAGAGAAATAGGATTAGGATAAGAGAGTAGAGGTTGTGCCATGCCTTGCCTTGCCATGCCATGCCAAGATCAGGTGAAGTAACTGGAGATGTCTAGCTTTAAAAAAATAGGACTGCTATTGCTTCCCCTCTGTTATTTCTCTCCCAATTACCCTGTGTGCAATCCAATGGGTCCTTTGTCTCCCCTTTAGATTGGGAGCTCCTGGAGGACAGGGACCATCTCTTGCCTTTTTTGCACAGTGTCTGACATACAACAGGCACAAAATAAACCTTTATCGACAGACTGGTTGACTGTGTGTTTCTGCAGGTCATGCCCCACATCTGTGAAAAGGATGGTTCCCACTAGATGATACGTCCCAGCTAAGGCATTCTGAGGCTCCTCTCAATTGTGACATTTTCTTTTCCAAGGATGCTTCTAGCTTTGATCTCCCTTTTTTATTTGAGGCCCCTTTCAATTCTGAGCCTTCATGTGCTAAGGTCCTTCTTCCCAATTGATGTTCTGAGCTCCTTCCCAGTTCTGGGGTTATTTTCTGTTTTCTACCTAGTGTTCTCTGGGCCTCCTCAGCTCTGACATTCTGCGCCCTAAGGTCCCTTCCAGCACTCACATTGTAGACGTCTCTTCCAAACTGTACTTTTTATGCACAGCCAAATAGCCTGCTTGAAGCTGACTGCTGGGATAAGGGGAACAACCCAAGATCAGTAGAAGGCTGAGTCTAGCATGCACAGACAGCTCATACAGAACAATACAGAATAACGGACTGCCATGAGCCAGGGAAATGTGGAGCAGCCTAGGCTGGATCATCCCCAAAGCCTTCACAGCAAAGACAGGCCAACTTCCTGGCTCCACATTCTGAGAGGTTTGGAGTTATATTAAAGAAGCTTCAGGCTGGCTGTGGGACCTGCCTTAAAAAGAGCCACTCTGTTCTGCTCACGAAGAGAAGGGCCCTCCTTTGGCAGAAGGGCAGGAAACAACTGGGAAACTGAGGTCATCCAGGGTGTGGGGCTCTAGCTTCTTGAGAAGAGATCTGAACAGCCCTCCTTACCATGCCCCTGCCCCTTTGCTACACCTGTCCCTCCCCTGCATTCACTCTCCTTCCCAAGACTGACTTCCCTTTTTCTGTCTCTGGTGCTACCATTCAATACCCCACCTTCCAGGCCCAAACCCAAGGCCTTGGGCTTATCTTTGAGCTTCCTTCTTATTTCCTTTTTTTTAGTTATAATAAAGGTCCTTAATCTAGGTAAATAGATAATAATCTGGGAAGCCAGCAGAACTACAGTACTGGGACTTCCCTCCTCTTCTTGTTATAGTCAGTCACTTCATGGGTCCTATTGATTCCATCTCAAATATGTGGCCTCCTCTCTACTCTCATTGCCCCAATAAAGGCCCTTGTTAACTCCCCCCAGACCAGTTTCCTAACTGATCCATTCACCTCTTCCCCCATAGTCCCTCTTCATCTCCACAGTTTCCTTACTTACCTCCATCCACAAGCATGTATTAACCATTTACTGTGCTAAGTTCTAGGGGTACAAAGACAGAAGGGGAACACAAGGAGCTTATGTCCTATTGGGGAAGGCAGCATGTCTATATATAACTCTATATAAACTAGCTCTAAAAATGGATGGAAATGAGGAAGGCTCTAGAACCTGGGAGGATAGGAAAGGCTTCCTGGAGGAGGTGGCAGCCACTTTGAATGCCAAAGGAGTTTGCATTCAATCCTACAGGGAAAGGGGAAACACTAGAGTTTCTTGAGGAGCAAGTTACACGGTCCACTTTCCGAATATCCCTTTGGCAGCTAAGTGAAGGACAGATTGGAGTGGGGAACAATTGGAGTGGGGAGCAAGTGTTGGACATGTTGAAGAAGGGAGCCAACAAGAGTGATTCTAATTCTCTCATTTTACTGAGAAAGGAACTAGCCCAGAGACATGGCATGATCTGTCCATGGTCACCCAGGTGGAAAAGAGCCAACTAGGCCTCACACCCAAGTGACACTTGACCGCTTCCTTCTTAGGGGGGAGGCAATATGGTTGGCCCTGAGGAAGGAGGATTGGATGGGTTCTCCTTGACTGCAGAGGCAACACTGGGAACACTGGGCAGAAGAGAAAGGCAGATCTTGCTCAAGATGTCAAAGGGCCTTTCATCATGTGGGGCTAGAAGAGACTAAGGCTAAATACACAGATTTCTCACAGATGGTAGCTGAACTCCTGAAAGGTGTTGGAATCACCAAGTATAGAGAGAAAATCAAAAAGGACTTAGGGCTCAGGCTTGTGCTACACCCATAGCTGGTGGGCTTGACATAGGAGAAGGTCCCCTAAAAGAGGCTTAATAGTCATATATGTAAATAAGAGAACAAGAAGAGAGCAGTGTCATGAAAAATAAAAGAGAGAAAATTTGGGAGAAGAAAGTTGTCAAAAATATCAAATGCTTTAGAAGGGAGGAAGGGAACAGGCATTTATTAAGCACCTACTATGTGCCAGGCCTCAGACAGATATGATCTTATTTGATCCTCACCACAATCCTGCTAGGTAGATACTATTATTAAACCCATTTTATAGTTGGGGAAACTGAGGCAAACAGAAGTCAAGGGATTTGCCCAGGGTTACACAGCTACTAAGTGTCTGAATTTGAGCTAAATTTGAATTCAGATCTTCCTGACTCCAGGCCCAATATTCCATGTGCTACACCAGCTTCCTCTAAAGGATGAAGATTCCCTGGCTATGGAAGCTGAGATTCTAGCCACTTTGGAGTGGGGGGTACCTCTCTAATGCATTTAGCACATAATATTGTGTATTGTGGCTTACTGGGGTTGATGGCACAGAACTGGTATTGACCTCAGAGAACTCCTATCCAGCCTAGGCCTGATGAAAAGTCCCCTTCGACAATCTCCCTGAGGCCAGGGTCTCCCCACCCATGACCAAAGACCTCTAGTGAAAGCAGCCCTTTCCACTGCTGTATAGATGCACTAATCACTAAGCAATTGGTCTTCACATCCGGCCCAAATCTGCCTTTCTCTTCTGCCCAATGTTCCCAGTCTTGCCTCTGCAGTCAAGGAGAACCCATCCAATCCTCCTTCCTCAGGGCCAACCATATTGCCTCCCCCCTAAGAAGGCAGGGGTCAAGTGTCACTTGGGTGTGAGGCCTAGTTGGCTCTTTTCCACCTGGGTGACCATGGACAGATCATGCCATGTCTCTGGGCTAGTTTCTTTCTCAGTAAATGAGGGCATTAGATTCATTCTTGGTGGCTCACTTCTTCCCTTCTGGGTCTTCATGCCTGTATCTGCCCAGCTCCTAGCACCCAGATTTATCTGCCTGCACATAGTGGGTGCTTAGCCCGTGATGCCTTGTACCAGAATAAGAGAGTTGGAAGGGGCCTCTAGTATTATCAAAGGCTGGGGAGTTCCCGCTCTTTGCAGTTGATGCTAGCTAGAAGCCTCCAGACCAGGCTCCACTGGGATTCCTTATCACCAGAGGGAAGGAATTAAGAGCAGTGATGTGCCACAGGCTGGGCCACCTCCCTTGGCTGAGGTGCTGCGTCCCAATTCTCCTTTCCATCCTGCCCTGCCCTGCCCCTGCAACCTCAGTTCTTATTGATCTTCTCATTGTTTATCCCTGGCCTAGTCCGTGGATCTGTCCACCTGCCCCTGCTCATTCCTTTCTTTCCTATGGGTCTCTCAGTCAAGAATGCCTCCATGAACTCTCTCCTCATTCTATCTCCCTTCTAGAACATGTAATGGGTGCCACCCTACGAAGCACGTGCAGAGATGGGCCTTTGCCTCACCCCTTCTAATGGGTCACGTGCTCTCTGGACCCCCTAATAAAGGGTATGTGTGACTGGCAGCTTCTTATTGATCCATCAGTTGCTTGTGACCATATCAAAGAGGACTGGCCCCTGAGCCAAAAGAGCTCCCTACCCATTAAGTTTTAATCAGGACAGGCCAAGGTCTCTGGCTCTCTCCTCCATTCCTATTTGGTTTTAGTTTATTTTTAGCATGGGGCTTCTGATTCTGCTTACTCCTCCTTGCAGAAATCTCCCTTCCAAAGCCCACTGCCCAGTCTCCCCTGTATCATCCCATAGTCACAGGAACCAACAAGGGGCAACTGCATAAGCCCAAGGCATGAGCCCACAGGAGCCATGAAGAGATAGCTGCATCCTTTCCAAGCCCACGTCACCCAGTGCTGAGCCAGAGCACGGACAACATCTGCCCAGCTCATCCTGTCAGAGGGGTTCCCTTTCTCACCCGTGCCACAAATGTCTTCCTGACTGCTATTTGCTGATGGGACTGCTGCCCTCCCAACTCCTTGCTCACCCATTCATTGCTCTGCTACTAGCAAAGGGTCAGTAAAGGCAGATCAGGGAGTATTCAAGGAGCTGGGACCATGAAGGCCATGTCACACCAACTTTCCCCGCCTTCTGTCTAACAAGCTCAGTGCCATCCTCCCAAAACTGGCTGCAGGAGGCCAGGGCAGTAGAGGCCTGGCTAGACAAGTCTTCAGTGGACTGAAAGCTCCCTATGAGTCATCAGTGTGACATGGCGTCTAATGTTGTTTGTGATGACTGACAGAGTGCTGCAAAGTCATCTAGTTTAATTCTTTCCTTTACAGAAGGAAACTGAGGTACAGATCATGAATGACAGAGAGGATGATGACGGTGATGGGTGACTCTCATCATAATACTAGGGTCCTTCAAGGTATGCAAAGTGCTTTCCCCACAGCACTCTGGTAAGCTGCCCAAAAAAGCAAATGAGATCTTGGGCTGCCTTCATCTGTCCCGAGCTCGTGTCCAGCATGGGGAGAGGGGCAGTCCCCCTCTCGCCCTCTGTTGAGGCCAAGCACATCCAGTCTGGAGATCACATTTTAGAAAGCCCAGTGATAAATGGGCTCACCTCCAGATGAGGGCAGCCCAGATGGCGGCTGGCCTGGAAGCCAGGTTTTCGAAGGTTCCACTGGAGAGAGGGATGATTAGCCTAGACAAAGAGCAGAGTTATGTTGTCCTTTCGGTTTGGAGGATGTTGGAGAGGGGATTTTTTGCCTCAGAAACCTACATGGCCCCTGAGATGCCCTCCAGCCCTGAGATGCTGAGATTCTGAGCCTTAGAGAGAGAGATGCCATGAGTATAAGCCATGGTCCACAGAGATCACCATCAAAGGATCATGACATCCTCTCTCTAGAGCTTAAAGGGACCTCTGAAACCAACTAGCCTACCCTCTCCTTTTCCAGGTAAGAAAGCGAGAGAGGTCCGATTTAGAATTGGAAGGGCATGCTGCCCAACATCCTCATTTCACAGAGAAGGGACCTGAAGGCTGGAGAAGTGAACAAATGATCTGAAGTCTTAGCCCAGCTCCTCCAGGGGGAGGATCTCTGCAAGAATGGAGTGGGAGGGGGCAGCTAGGTAGCTCAGTGGATTGAGAGCCAGGCCTAGAGACGGGAGGTCCTAGGTTCAAATCCGGCCTCAGCCACTTCCTAGCTGTGTGACCCTGGGCAAGTCACTTGACCCCCATTGCCTACCCTTACCACTCTTCTGCCTTGGAGCCAATATACAGTATTGACTCCAAGACGGAAGGTAAGGGTTTAAAAAAAAAAAGAATGGAGGGGGAAGGGCCTTCGGAGTACACCAGTCGTTCTAGAACTGGTTTGTACGTGGTTGTTGGCATGCTCTCTTCCCCACTAGTAAATTCCTCGAGGGCAAGGACCAGCTCTTTCTTTGGATTCCCCCAGAGCTTAGCACAATGCTGGGCACATGGTAGACATTTAATACATGTTTATTAATGAGTTGCCTTGGTTTGACTATCTCCAGCAATGGGGGATTCACTACTTCATGAGGTGACAGTCACAAGTAGTTCTGACACACACACATCCTTGGTTTGGAACCCTGGCCTTACCCTCCCCCTAAAAGCCCCATTCCCACACTTCCTGTCAGTGACTTGGGGCCCCCATTCTCTTCCTGCCATGCTGCATCATAGCATGCTGATAGAGCATAAGCTTCGGCAGGTTTTAGCAGTGTAGAAACTAGGCTTCTCGACTGGGCCAGGCCACACTGGAGACTCACTACCAGGCAGGGCATGAACTTATTTTGGTTTTATTTGTTTTACCACAACTACCTATTAGGTCAGAGAGGGGCTGAGGCCTGTGCTAGTTAAAAGCAGGCCACAGGTGCTTGCAAGACCAACCAAGGGCTTTTAGTGGAACAATGGCAGGCTCAGAAAAAATCTTTGGGTACACTAGAAAATCTCTGAATATTCATTACCCTTTTCTCCCTACCTTTTCCCACCTCTGGTCCTGAGTTCAAGTTCCAACTGTGCTGCTTGCTAGCTGGATGACCTCAGTAATTCACACAACCTGAGTCTCATAACTATATAGCATCTTAGGCATCCCAATGACTGGTACTGACTGTTCTCTAGACCTGTACCTATCCAGTGACCTGAGTAAGATGATCAATTAATGGAGTGGATGAATGGATGGATGGATGGATGGATGGATGAACAAAAAAGCATTTAGGATGCTCTCACTGTGCCACAGCCTGAACAAATATATAAGTGAAGCAGTCCCTGACCTCAAGGAGCTTACATCCTAATATACTGTAATTTTTTTTTTCAAAACTCAGCCTTCTGCCTTAGTAACAATAGTAAGGACTAGGCAATGAGGATTAAGTGATTTGTCCAGGGTCACACAGCTAGGACGTGTCTGAGGCCAGATTTGAACCCAATACCTCCTGTATTCAGGCCTGGCTATCCACGGAGCCACCTAGCTGCCCCTACCATAACACATTTTAGGAGAATGACAGTCACAGGGGGTGTTTTGGTCTTCAAAGTCACAAGGGCAACAAATGGAGCAACAGGGCACCTGACTGACATCAGAAGTAATGGTAATGTTGATTTGATTATTGCTCTTAGAGTAAAAGATCTGGGTGGAGGCCTGGGGAAGCATGGCCAACTCTAGCTAGAAAAGGCTTTCACTCATCAGGACAGCCCCAGCCCCAGGGCCTGGGTGTTTTAGCACCTCTAGGGTGAGATCTCTGGAAGTCCCACTTGGAAGCTGTGGCAGCAATAGGGGACCAGAGTGAAGCATGGTCAGGCCCAGTGTCAACTAGCTAGAGTGGGCTCTCACCAACAGGAGTAGCAATATACACATGAGTACCCTGCAAAGAATCGCTCCGAGTTGCAATGCACAGACTTTGTCAAGTAAGAAATGACTGAAGTTCAAGAGAAATGACGTCCAAGAAAAATCCAACTACAACAGGAAAATGGAGCGATTATGCTACAGGGGCAGAAAGAAAACAGTTGTTGATGATAGGCCAAATGTGGGCATCACTATTTCTCAGCTGCCTAGAGGCATCTTATGAAAACAAGCAGAAGCCAGGCCCTGGGGCTGGTGGTCCCTAAACTGACTTTAGACTGGGGCTTCAGACCTGAGGATGTTGATAGGACAATGAATAAGGAAAAGTGCAGCCAAGCAGTACAGTTAGGAAGTGTCTGGTTCCCTGGGTGGCTTCCTTGTGTTCCTGTATTTGTGTTGTACTGGGTTGTTTGTGTCTCTAGGGAAAGTCTTAGGCACCAGCTTGTTCTGGCATGAGCAGGAGGCCTACAGCACACAATGGAATGGGCAGTAGTGACTTTGCCACAAGGTCAGTGACAGCCACATTTCTGATGATGCCATTTGAGGTCCTCCTTGTTTATTTACTTCCATCTAGCATACTGTTTGGTGAAAAGCAGCTAGATGGACCGGAAAGAATACCAGTCATGCAACTGGAAGACCTAGATTCAAGACCTAGCCTTGCCACTTTCTGTCTGTGTGATCTTGATCTCCTCTTTACAGATCTTAGTAACTTCCTTTGTAAAATGATGAGATCCCTTCTCCCCCTGGCATTCTGGGAAATGTCAACTCTAGCAAAGCATTTAGCAAGCAATCGTAAAGAAAGGACAATTCTCATTCTCACAGTTTGGAAAAAATGGAACCCATTATGAGTGGATGGAGAATTAGACAGATGAAAGAGAAAAACCAAGAGGCAGATTTAGAGGGAGGAGAACAAGAGAAAAGAGACTTAGTTAACTAAGAGAGAGACTGGGTATCAGAAATTAGAGAGAGAGATCAAATATTAGGGAGGAATCCATTCCAAAGCTTGTATAGTAGAAAGAGCTCTGAGCTTAATCTTGGGAGACTTGGGATCTAGTCCTGTCTTTATCTTTCACTCACTTGGGCAAGTCATTTTCCCTCTGTGGTACTGGGATTCCTCATCAGTAAAGGGAGTTGATTTAGATGATTTCTAAAGTCTCTTCCAGCTTTGATCAGTCCTTTTGCTATAATCTATGGCTCCTCCTAGCTCTTCAATTCTATTTTCTAAGGCCCCTTCCAGGTCTCTCATTTTATGTTCTAACTACGGTCCCTCTCAGTTCCAACATTCTGTGCTTAAAGACTCTTTCTAGTTCTGGCATTTTGTATTCTAAGGCTTTCTGCAATGACATCCAATCAGTCAACAAGTATTCATTCTAAGTAGGAAGGAAGGGGGCAGAAGGAAAAGCAGAGTCAGATTTAGAAAGGAGGATGATTTTGAAAAGAAAGACTTCTCAAAGCTTGGCAAAGTTTCCTCTGTCTCTGACATTCTCTGTCCTAGAGGTCAAGGTCTCCTTTACCTCTGACATCATACTTCCTATGTTCTTGGGTCCCTCCTTGGCATAACAATCTATTCTAAGTTCTCTCCCAACTCTGACATTTTATGTTCTTATGCAATAATCTCCAGAGTGAAGGCTCCTGGGACCAAAAACATATGGGTTATAGTCTCATATTCTACCTTTTCTCACAAGAGTCAATCATGAGGCTTTTGTCTCCAACATATCCCTACTCCATCTTCACCCATTATCACCCAACAACACTCTTACACTCAACTTCTCCCTGCTACTGACCTCTCATAGCTATATAAAGCTTCTTGCTTCAAAACTTCTGCCCTAATTGTTGGGCCCTAATGACCTGGGGCCAGCAGATGTATAGGAAGAATTTCCACTGTGCCTTAGATTCACAGCCTGTCATTCCCACCCCACCCCACCATTCTCAGATAATACCCTGAATTTGCCAGGATTCATACAGGGTCCACTGAGCACAAAATACCTGACCCTCTGGAACAAACAGGCATGGATGGATTGTGATCTTCATTGCAGAACTCATGACATTATATTTCCCTTAAATCTAACCCTTTACCAAACATGCCTCTTACACAATAGGACATCACCACCATCTTCTCAGCCAACCAGCTTCATAACCTTGGTGTCATCTTCAAATAGTTGAAACTCTCACACTATGCCAAGTCTGGTTGACTCCACATTCACCATGCTCCTTCCTCCTCCAACCCCCACCCCACCCCTCACCCCCCGCAGTTCAAGCTCACCATTACCTCTTACCAGCATTACTACAATAACCTAGTTGATCTCCAAGACTCACTCTCGTCACTATCCAATACACTGTCCACCCAGCTGTCACAGTGATGCTCTGAAAGCCCAGATGTGTCCAGATCACTCTTCTACTCCAGGGGCTCCTTATTGACTTGGTATTTCATCTTTATCCATTTATATTTGTGTCTCAGTATTAAAATATATATAATTACTAGCATGATAGTACATGTGCATAATTGTAAATAAATATACATATTCTGGAGTATGAGATCAACATTTTTTACTGATGGGAGTGTGTGATCAGAAAAGTTTGAAGCCTCTCCCAACTCTGACATTCTCTGTCCTAAGGTTTCTCCCTGTTTTGATTCCTGTTTTTTTCCTGATCCCTATTCTAACAACTATTTCCTCTTTCCCCTCCAAAGCTTTCAGAGCCTTCATGCTTAGATATTTATTTACTTATCTCAGTTCAGCCCAAAGAAATGCCTGGTCTTGTTTCCGCTAGTCCATTCAGTATTGATTGACTAAAGCTATCTAGGCCTTCATCCAGTCTTGGTGGAGTAAGGGCCAGCAGAAAAGGACATTATAATGCTGGAAGGCTTACAACCCCACAGAGTGTCAGGGTCTGAAAGGACCTCAGAGCCTTTCCCAGCTTATAAGCAGTCATGAGCAGCAAAGTCTCTGATGATACTTTCTGTGACACCGAGAGGGGGGTCCTGCACAGAGCCCAGGGCAAAATAGAAAGGTTTTGGAAACTCTGGAGCTGCAGATTAGTCTGCAGAACTCTGGGCCTCAAAAGGACAAATGTTTCTCTAGCAGTATCATGTTCAATCCATACCCTGACCTAAATCTTCTGATGACAACAACATCTATCTGGTTGTCCACTTCCTAGTTTCTCTGCTAAAGAAAAATGGGCAAAATGTGAAGGCACTAAGTATAGCAGGAGAGCCATGGGCAAGCCCCAGAGTCTGAATTCAATCAATATGGTATTCAGAAATGGCAGATGCTGCTAATGAATTAATAAATGGAGGAAACTGCTTTTAAATAAAAAGAACCCTTAGAACAGAAAATACCAAATCTGGGAGACACTCCAAGATGATATAATGTCAGCTTGAAGCACTAGATGTCAGAGCTGAGAAGAAACCTTAGAATATAGTATTCCATATCAGCGAGAGTTTTGAAAGTTGGGAGCGACCTTAAAAATATAGAACATGGGAGGTCGGAGTTGAAAAGTTAGAAAAGACCTGGGAGAACTAGAAAAGAGTTCTTAACCTCAGGTTAGTGAGAAAGCAGGTACTTCCTAAAAGCCTGGGAAACAAAGAAAGACAAAAGAGAGCCCCTGATCTCCAGGAGCTCATCATCAAAAGGAGGAGACAAATGCAAACAAATACAGATCCAATAGATATATAGACAGGAAAAATTGGAGACCATCAGTAGAGGAAAGGCACTCACACAAAAAAGAATAAGGAAAGGCTTCTCATAAATTTAAAGCCAGAAGAGGGAGATGGAGAGGGAGAGCATGGGGACAGCCAGAGAAAATGCCCAGAGGTAGGGATGGAGAGTTCAGTTTGAGGAATGGTAAGGAGGCCACGTCACTGGATCAGAGAGTACTGAGGACATGGGGTGGGGAATAAAGTGTAAGAAGACTGGAAAGGCAGGAGGGGCCCAGGGGATGAAGGATTTTCTGTTGGATCACAGAGATGTTAGGGAGCCACTGGAAGCTATTGAAGTAGGGGGATGTATCCAGACCCTTGCTTTAGGAAGATCACTTTTGACAGTGGGGTGGAGGGTGGACTGGAATGGGGAAAGACTTGAGGCAAGCAAGCCTGCTAGCAGGCTACAGCTATAGTTCAGGTGTGAAGTGATGAGGCTCTTCACTGGTCTGGTGATACCGTCAAAGGGGAGAAGAGAAGGGGGGAGAGACAGACAGACAGACAGATAGACAGAGATACAGAGAGAGACAAAGAGACAGAGACAGAGAGAGACACACATAGAGAGAAATCAACACATTTGGCAACATATTGAATATTGGGAGTGAGAGAGAATGAAGGGTTGAGACACCTTGGTCGTGAGCCTGGGTAACTGAGAGGACAGTGTTATATAGGGAAGTTCAGACAGTTTGGTTGATAATGAGTTCAGTTTTGAACATGTTTAGATTAAGATAAGGCATCCAATATGAGAGATCTAAAAAGCTGGAGAAGCAAGAGTCAAAATCTGCAGACAAGTTAAGGTTAGACTATTCATCTGAAAATCATCGGCATAGAGATGATCATTGAATACTTAGGAACTCATGAGATCAGCAAGTGAAATAGTATATATAGAGAGAACAGAAGAGGGCCTACGATTAAACTCTGGGGGACACTGACAGAGGTTTGACCCAGAAGAAGATTCAGCCAAGTGGGCAGAAAAAGAGTAGTTAATAGGTAGAAGGAGAACTAGGAAAGAATAGTGTCAGAAAACTAGAAAGATGATCGTTAACAAGACCAAAAGCTCCAGAGAGATCAAGAAAGATAAAATTTGAGGGGGAAAGCCATAAGGTTTGGCAATTAAGAGATCATTGTTAACTTTGGAAAGAGCAATTTTCTTTGAACAATGAGGTCAGAAGCTAGACTGTAGAAAACTGAAAGGGGAGTAAGAGGAAAGGAAGTTAGGGACACCTCTTGCAGATGACCTTCTTAAGGAGTTTAGCCACAAAGTGTTCAGTCATTTCAAGTCATGTCAGACTCTTCATGATCCCATTTGGAGTTTCCTTGGCAATGATACTGGAGTGGATTGTCATTTCCTTTTCTAGCTCATTTTACAGATGAAGAAATTGAGGCAAAAAGGGTTATGTGACTCACCCAAACCCCATAGCTAGTGTTTGAGGCTGGATTTGGACTCAGAAAGTTGAGGCTTCCTGACTCCAGGCACAGAACACCATACACTGCACCACCTAGCTGCCCCTTTAGCCACAAAAGGGAGAATAGATCTGGAATAACTAGTGAGAATATTTTTTAAGATTTTTAAGGAGTAGGTGGGCATGATTCTAGGCAGTTGGGATCCAGCTAGTACACAAGAAGAGACTGAAAGTAAGTGAGAGGGAGGAGGAAATCTGGAGAAGATAGTGGGATCTTTTGTGTATGTAGAAGGCCACCTCATCATGTGAGACTGGGTTGAAGAAAAAGGTAGTGGCAAAAGGCATCTTGATGATCTGAGATGAAGAGGAAGGGGAAAGGGGGAGTTCTTAGTGAATGGTCTCAATTTTTGCTGGGGCATATGCAACAATGATCTCATTTGAGAGAACAAAGGGAGGGGAAACCATTGGAAGCTTGAGAAGGAATGAAAAGATCTGGAAGAACCATGGCAATGAGTGGGACAATGAATTAGAGAGTAAGAGTTACAAAAGGATTACTTTATAGCACTGAGGGCCCAGTTGTGATTGAATAAAATAAATTTGTAATGGATTTAACACAGTTTTACAATCCTTCTCCAGCTTTATTCAGCAACATGTCTGTAGGAATGAACAGTGAAAGTGATCCAGAGTTGAAGCTTGGCAGGGCAAGGCCAATGATATGATAAAGGGGCAAGGGACTCAAGGGAAAAGGGCGGGCAGTGTAGAATTAACTGGTTCATGGAAAGACCTCCAAGAAGTGATGCAGAGCAAAATGAGCAGAACCAGGAGAGCATTGTACACAGAAACTGAAACACTGGGGCACAAACAAATGTAACAGACTTTTCTACTAATAGCAACGCAATGACCCAGGACAATCCAGAAGAACTTAAAAGAAAAGACGCTATCCACATCTAGAGAAAGAACTGTGGGAGCAGAAACGCAGAAGAAAAACATATGATTGATCACGTGACTCGATGTGGATATGATTGAGATTTTGGCATTAAAAGATCACTCTATTGCAAATACTAATAATGTGGAAATAGGTTTTGAACAATGATACATGTATAACCCAGTGGAATTGCTTGTCAGCTCAGGGACAGGGGAGGGAAAAATCACAAATCATGGAACCTTTGAAGGACATTCTAAATAAATAAATATTTTTTTTTTTAGAAATTAACTGGTTCACCGAGTGGTCAAGATGGGAAAGGGAGGAGCGTATGACCAACATAAGGGTTTTAGCCTTAGAGAGAACTGAGGGGTTGAGGCACTGGAGGTCAAGATAAGGAAGAACAAAGTTTGGAGTTATAAATCAGGAGAAGTGGAAAGACAACAGATTGTGATCAGATAAGAGGACTTCATGACCATGGAAGTGGTACATTTGTGGGTGATGGCAAGATCAAAGATCTGCATATGTGACTGAGATGAGGTGGAAGACTAGGTCATAGGAAATGATTACGCTGAGGCACTGTGAGGTTAGGGTGCTTGAGGGAGTGTCCATATGTGACTTGAAGTCCCCTAGTGAGAAGGCAGGAGTTGAGAAGATTGTGATGCCTGCCCTGAACTCAATGAGGAAAGAAGGAGGATGGCCTGGAGGTTTGTAGACAAAAGCTATGAGGATTTTGATTGGGTGGTAGATATGGGTTTGCTGAGTGATGGTAGCAGAGGGAGAGCCTGAAAGGGGCTCGCCAATAGAATGGGGAGCATGGAATATTCCAACTCTCTC
Organism: Monodelphis domestica; assembly: GCF_027887165.1. NCBI lineage: Eukaryota > Metazoa > Chordata > Mammalia > Didelphimorphia > Didelphidae > Monodelphis > Monodelphis domestica. The sequence continues at coordinate 17,755,560 of NC_077229.1, read as the reverse complement.
ACACTGACCATGGAGTTGGGGGTAATGAACAAAAGTATAGCCAGATATAGAAGTGGAGGCCAGAGGAGCTGAGTCATCAGGAAGGAGATGGGTTTCAGTGTGAGCCAATTAAACGAAAGGGTTGGGAAAGGATGGCGAGACTGAGCAGAACAAAGTGGTTACTCTCTGGGATGATTCCCAATGGTAAAGGGGGTAGAATGGGCCTGGTTTTAACTGTTGCTTAGCTAACCACCTGTCTGTCTGCAAAGCCAATCACATACATATCCACACCATGTCAGTGGGGCTGCCTCCGAAATGAAGCTTATTCTTCAAGCATCTGTCCTTGATGACCCTGGATCCTCCCCCCCCAGGGCCTTTACTTGCCCTGGGCCTTCTGCTATGAAAATCCAGTGACCTGGACACAGGAGATATTGTGGGTTTGGGGTAGATATTTTGGTTTCTGAGAAGGAAAAAACAGAGAAGTTCTACGGGATGGATTTCAGAATTTCTGGAAGCAAGGCAGGAAATGAGTGAGGACAGATGGATTTTCCTTATCTGGAGGAGAATGCCTGGAGAGAAGACTGACAGATTAGGGGAAGCAAAGAGAAAAGACAGAAGAAAGAGCCTCCATAGGGGGAAGAACACCTGAGTTGGGACTGGAAGATAGGGCAGGATTTCCACAGGCCAAGGTGCTTAGGGAAAGGAGAGGGGGAGATTGTAGGCCCAAGGGATGGTCCAAGCAAAGACAAGCACTGTGGAAAAAGAAAAATGGTGCTAGAGAATGGCAGATAGCCTGTGGTAAACAAAGGAGAATTCAATAGGAAAGGGCCACGATAAGGTTAAAGAGGAAGGTTAGAGACATGTGGAAGGCAGTGTGGTGGCTCCAAGCAGGAAGGCACGCAATCCAGTAGCCTCACTGGGCAGACAAGGGGCCCAATCAGATCTGGGTCAAAAAAGAAATATTACAAAATGAGAGGACTGGATACTTCCTGGCTAGTGTGACCCTAAGCAAGTCACTTATCCTGTTTGCCTAGCCCTTGCCCTTATGTCTTGGAGTTTTAACTAGGACAGAAAGTAAGATTTTTTTTTAAATGAGAGTATTAAAAAGCTTAAAAGGACTTCAATGACCCCCCAAATTATCCTTACTCCAACTTATCAAATGAGAGAAAAACAATAGTTGTTTAGATAACCCCTCAAGCTCTGTAAACCTCCTCACATAATGATCCTAGGAGGCAGGTGCTCTGATGATCCCTATATTACACATAAGGAAACTGAGGCAAGCTGCGAGCTTAAGTGCCAGGTGTGTGTGCATGTGTACACAAGGTTTACAATCATTTAAATATTATATAGGTGAGGCACTCTGATTACTCCACAAAGGGCCATCCAGCATCTGCCTGAAGGCCTCTCTGTTCCTTAAGACATTCTATCTCATTTTTCAATAGCTCAAATTGCTAGAAAGTTTTTCCTGACCTCAAGCCTAACTGATCCTCTTTGCAACTTCTACTCAGTGCTCCCAGCTCAGCCTTCAGGGCCCAAGTAGACAAGATCAACCTTTCTTGCACATGGCAGTTTGAGGAGTAGGTGAAGGATGGATCGGAGAGCAGGGCAGGCTATAGGCAGAAAATCCAGTCAGAAGGACATAGCAATAGGGGGCAATAAGGTGACTCAGTGGATAGAGAGCCAGGCCTAGAGATGGGAAGTCCTGGTTTCATATCTGGCCTCAGACATTTCCTAGTGGTGTGACCCTGGGAAAGTCACTTAAGCCCCACTGTCTAGCCCAGTGATAGCTAACCTATGGCACACATGCCAAAAATGGCATTCAGAGAGCTCTCTGTGGGCATGTGGCCACCCTCCCCCCACCAAGTTCATTACTAGAAAGGCAGAGGGACTCCGGCAGAGCTGCTCCCGTCCGCTTATCCCCTGCCCAGGAGCTAATGGGAACACCTGGAGGTAAGGGGGGCAGCTCACAGGTGGCAGAACCAGAGGGGATCAGAGTGCTGAGGCCACTCCCCTCCCCCTCTCTACACTCACTGAGCTTACTTTACCTGCCCCTCTGCCCAACAGCCCAATGGGAGTGCTTCTTCCCTCCCTAGAATGGGGTAAGGTGGGGGAGGGGGGCACAGGCATTTGGTCTCTGGGGGGAAGGGAGGGGTACATTTGCCATCACTGGCCTAGTCCATCCACAGTATTGATTCTAAGACTGAAGGTAAGGGGGTCTAGTTTGGTTTGGTTTTATTTTTTAAAAGCGGACTTAGCACTCTTCCAGGCAATGTGTAGTGGCAGAATAGCCTGATCTTGAAAAGGAGAGAAGGTTCTTTATGGAATGTCCTAGAGATGAAATAGTCAAAAGGGGCAGCTTGGCCTGAACACAGAGTGTGCATAACGGAATAAGAAGGAGGCTGGAGCCAGATTGTGGAGGGCTTTAAATGCCAAAGGAGGACTGATGCCTTTCCTCCCCAGAGCAATAGGGAGTCACTGGAATGTCTTACACAGGGAGTGACATGCTCAGGCCAGTGCTCTAGGAATCTCACCTCGGAAGATAAGTATGCAAAGAAAACCCAAAAAGATGGGGCCAGGCTGGGGGGATCAGGGAAGGCCTTGTGTGAGCTAAGATGGTACCATGGCTGAGCCTTGATGAGAGTGTGCTGCAGTGGGTCCATCCCAGAGTGCCCAGATGTCACTGTTGGGGACATGAGTACAGAACCAGATACATTAAGATAGCACTGGAACCCTCAACCGTGACCAAGCCATCAAGGCTACAGACACAAAGCACGCCTGATAACATTTTACAGGGAAGGCCAGAGGAGGCCCAAGTTCAGGTTGAGTGGTTCTGTGGCTGTGGAGGGAAAAGTCACAGCATCAGACCCTTGAGCTTATTTCTGAGGGAATGTAGAGCCATCATAGGTGGGCCCGAGGGGCAAGGGCGGAAGGATGGACAGTTTTCCAAGGAAGAAGGACATGGGCATTGGGTTTCAGCTCTCACACTTAGAGCCGTGTGGCCCTGGGCAAGTCTGAGGTAGCCTTTTGTGTAAGATGAGGTGAATAATCCTTGCATGACCCAGCCTCATGGGGTTGTGGGAAGGAAGGCACCTCCTCAGAAGCAGGAAAGAACAATTAACAACCAAGAGAAATGAGATCAGAGGAGAGGAAAAGACAAAACAACAAAACCATTTCAGCTATTTTTTTCTCTGCCACAAGAAGAGGCATATTGAAGGGCTTGGTTCAATGCCTGTAAAAAAGAATGGTGTCCCTTCGTATTTCAGAGAAAACTCAGAAGAGGCAATAACCAAAAGTTGGGGATGCTATTGGGGGGGGGGGGGGGCAATATTTTTAAACCCTCACCTTCTGTCTTAGAATCAATACTGTGTACTAGCTCTAAAGTAGAAGAGAGGAAAGGACTGGTGATGAGGGTTAAGTGGCTTGCCCAGGTCACCCAGCTAGAAAGTGTCTGAGGCCTGATTTTAACCCAGGACTCTCCAGGTCTAGCTCTCAATATACTGAGCCACCTTACAGTTTCTTAGGACCAACATTTCTTCCCCAAAACTGAGGGAAGAGTCCTGGCTATGAGCTAGATGCTAATAACCTTTTAATAACTGGTGGTGTCCCATTCCTCATCCTCTTTGGCTTCTCTGCAGCCTTTGAGCATTGATCATCCTCTCCTCCTACTCTCTTCTCTCAATTTTCAGGACACACTCCCACTTCCTTCCTGGTTCTCCTCCTCCCTCTCTGACCACTCCTGCTCTCTCTCCTTTGCTGGATCCTCCAGATCATGCCCTCTAACTGGAGGTGTCCCATAGGGGTCTGTCCTGGGCCCTCTTCTTTTCTCTCTCTCTGTCTTCCTTCCCTGGGAGGTCTCAGCAGCTCCCATGGATATATCCTCCAGGTCTAACCCCTCTTCTGGCCTCCAGGCTTGCATCTCCAGGTGCCTGTTGGATATTTCCACCTGGAAGTCCCATGCACATCTTAAACTAAAGATGGACTTGGTTCTCTTTATCTCCTCCATTCTGATCTTCCCTATTACTGATCGCCATGGTCCCAGTCATCCAGATTTGCAGCCCAAGTGTCACCCTCCACTCCTCACTCCCCCTCACCCTCCAAATGTAATGTGGTGCCAAGTCCAGTCAGTGAGCCCTTTATAGCATCTCCAGTGTAAGCTCCTTCTCCCCCAAACTGTGGTCATCAATGACCCGCCCCAGCCTTCCTATCCCAGGACATCCACCCCTGAGCAGCCACCCTGATCCAATCCTCAGCACAATACACATTGTGTTTCCATGTTGTGAAATAAAGTTTTCAAGCATGAAAAAAACCCAAGTCCAATGGCTCCCTCTTCTCTCCAGAGGTACCTCAAAGATCTCTGGGGCATATAAAGCCCTTTATCATTTCCTCCTTTCCCAGTCTTACACGTGGCATCCTCCACACTCTTCAATCCAGAAAATGTCATTTCCAGTGACATTTTCCTTGCCGTGCCTCACACAGGACGCTATTACCAGACTCAGTACATTTTCTCTGGCCATCCCCCCGGCCTGGAATTCTCTCGCTCCTCATCTCTGCCTCTTGGCTTCCCTGTCCAGTCTTGGCTAAAATCCTACCACCTTTCCCAGGCCCCTCTAAATGTCAAAGGCTTCCTTTTGAGGCTCATCTCCAATTCATCTCATCTTCCCCCTAACTCCTTCCTCCCTCCCTCCTTGATTCTCCAAATCTCACTCGTTCGCCTTCAGACTCCTTGACTGCTCCCTTCCTCCTGTGTCATTCCCACAAGTCTCTTCAGTCTCCTGGTCAGGGCCAAACTCTCTGGCAGGGTGGCAAGAAGGAGATGGGAAATCTCTGCCCACCCTACAAGCATGCCTTTCCCACATCTTGATCTCCTTGGAGACGCCTACGGAAGGCATGGCCAAGATAGTGTTACATTTATAGCACACTGACACATTAGCCCACAGTAGTTTGGTGGGTAGGTACTAGCATCATTTCCATTTCACAAACAAAGAAACTGAGGCTTGGAGCAGGTGTCTTATAAGCAGGATTCAAATCTAGGTTTCTTCTAGCTCTAAATCCAAATCCATCCTTTCTGCTATACCATATGCCCTTCTCCCCTATGGCACTGCCCCAGCCTTATTACAGGCCCTCATCACCACACACCTGGACTGTGGCAATAGCTCCTGGGGCGGGGGTCTGCTGCTTCCAGTCTCTCCTCCCTCTAATCCATCCTCCATTCAGTCACCAAAGTGCACTGGCTATACCATTCCTTACTCAGTAGAGTCCAGTGATTTCCTACAGCCAGCGGCACTGTCCCGTCTCTTCCATGAACCAGGCCCTCTTCCCAATTCCAGACCCTCACCCTCCTCTACTCTCTCCTGATCTCCCTGGATTCCCACAAGCCCCAACTAAGTGCTCCCCTTCTGCAGGAAGCCTCCCCTCCCCCCAGCCCTTGGAATCCAGCCCTCCCTCTTGCTGTCATTCTGTCTATGCCTGAGCAAACTTGTTTGTCCCTTGTCTCCCCCATTAGAATGAAAGCTCCTTGAGAACAGGAACATTCGGCCTTTGCCGATATCCCCTGCACTGGCCACAGCACTGGCACGCAGCAAGAATGAGAGTTCACCTCTCCAGGCTTGCATCTGCTTGGCCACCGCCCTGCAAACCCGGGGATCTCTGAGTGCCCATTTGTACTTGAGCCAAAGGACAGAAACCCTTCTCCCCGACGCTCTAGGCTGCTCTGCTCTCCGCGGCACCAAGCTCCCCCTCGTCCCCAGGCCCCAGGAGGGAAGACTGTCACCGCAGGGTCTATCTCAGAGACAATAGCCTCTCTTTACCAGGGGTGAGGCTACGAGAGGGAGGGTGCCACCCCTTACTAGGGCCTGCTGGACATGCCTCAGCAGGCCACAAAGGGCAACGGGGAAGCGTCTGATCTCTTCCATCTCCAGTACTCTGGTCTTGGCACTAGGAAGCAAGTTGACAGGGCTTAGGCTGTTGCTGAGGAGCCAGGATTTCAGAATTCCTTTGGAGAGAAGGCTTTGGAGCATGTGTGTCAGCATCTGCGAGGAGGCCGATAAGCTGATAAACCAGCCTTCAAGCCAGGGCGATCTGAGGTCTTATCCTTGCTTCAGCAACGATGCCTTCAATGACCTTGGGCAAGTCTCATTCCTTCTTGTCACATCTGCTATCAAACAGGGAGCCCTGGAGGCAGCAAGGTGGCTCAGTGGAATCCAGCACAGGGCCTAGCGATGGGAGGTCCTGGGCCAAATCTGGGCTCTGACCTTTCCTAGCTGGGTGACCCTGGACAAGACACTTCGCCCCCATTGCCTAGTCCTTACCGCTCTTCTGCCTTGGAGCCAATACATGGTATGACTCTAAGATGGAAGGTCAGGGTTTAAAAAGTAGCCATGACCATGTGTCCTGGTCCCCAGACTTCCCTTCTCCAGGCTAACCATTGTGTCAAAGACCTGCCTAAAAAGTGGGCTCCAGAATTGGACACAAGACTCCAGGGAGGGTCCAAACAGGGCTGGGTCTCCCACCCAAAGGGTCACCAGGTCACCCCAATGCATGTTGAGGTCACGAGCCCATTTTGTATTAGACACTGCCTCCCCTGGTCCTCTAGGCCAGAGCTGTGCTTGAACCCAGGCCAAAATAAGCTTCAGCCCTCATCTCCTGTCGCCTGGACAAGGTCTCCCAGCCTCAAGGCTCTCCCTCTCTCTGATGCAGCCTCCAGGCCACTCCTCTGCTCAGAATGCCCCAGAGCTCCCAGTTACCTGTAGGATAAAGTAGAAACTCGTCTCTGGCATTTACAGCCCATCATGATGCAGCGCCCCCTGGACATCACTTCCTTTCACATATTCTATGTTCAGTCAAGGTAACCTTTATACTACTCCTCTCACACTTCCAAGCCTTTGCCCAAGGTGCCCCCATCCTGGAATTCACTCCCTTCTGCCTCCTAGAATCCCATTTCTTTCAACGTTTAGCCCCTAAGCCGCCTCCCACATGGTATTATAAATTCAGGGTGGAAAAGAACTTTACAGGGCGTTGACCCTCATTTTACAGACCAAGAAACTGAGGCTGATGGAACCTGACCAGGGTAACACAGTAAGTGTCTGGGGTAGGATTCAAACCCAGATCTTCCTGCTTCCAAGCCCATGTCCACTATGTCCTTCTGGCCCCATGTATCCCAACCGGATGTTCTTAGTTGCTGGTATTCTCCTTCTCCCCCAAATTACCCTGCATTTGTTTGTAACTATGTTATCTATGCTCATGCTGGGGCATGTTTCGAAGCACCTTCAGGATAGAGACTTCTGTCCTCAGTGCTTGTCCTCGGGCCCATAACAAATGGCTGATGACTCCATGAGAACCCAGAGCAGCCCCAGGTCAGAAGAAGGCAACTTCCGCTCAGAGGCGAAGGAGGACCAGGACTTGAGGCTTAGGTTCGGTGAGAGTCGGGGCTGGAAGGGGGCTTAGAAAGGGAGGAAACTCAGAACCTTAGAATCTCAGTGCTGGGAGGGAGTTTACAAGTAATCTGGTTTAAGCCGGTCATTTCACAGCGAAGGAAAAGTCTGTAAGTTGGCGACTTATTCAAGTTCACGTGAGAAATTCTTCAAGTCAGATCCAGAACCCAAATCCCTAACTCCTCGATCTATGTACTAGGACCAAGTTCTCCAACAGGCCACCCCAGGAACACCTAAGACCAGAAACCAAACAGACCCACATTTGGGGCAGGCTATCCAGGCAAGTGCCAGAAACGAGCCAGGAATAGCGGTGCTTCTAAGCCCAGTGACATCAGGCCTGGGAGAAGGGATTTCCCTGTAGGGGCAAGAGTCCAGGGAACAGGCCTGGCCTAGATGGAAACATCAGTGAAGCAAAATCAGCACTGAGAGGGAGAGTATGGTCAGAGTCAAGGGCTGCAAGGGTCTTAGAGGAAGATCATCTCAGATTTTTACAGATGAGAAAACAGAAACCAAGAAGGAAAACATTTAATATGACAATCAAGAACTCCCCTTTTGATTGGTTTGGACCACAGATTTTCCTAAAGGTTGGGGAATGGCCTTAGAGGCCTGGGAGTTCCCAGGCCTGTGTCCTAGGATTTCAGTGGAGCTTGCTTCAGGTAAAGGGGCTTATTTGCTTGGAGGCATCCCTACTAAAGGCCCAAGAGTGGTGGCGGATATACCAGATTTGGCATGATGTCAGGTAGAAAAGGCTATTCTCGTTGCCCAAAGGATTCTGGCTTTAAGTGGAGCTCCCCCTGTGCCCTCTCCATATGCCTTCAGCTTTGTTCTCTGGCTTTTTGTCACTCACAATCCATCATCATAGGCTTAAGAGAACACCAAATTAGGATCTCAAAAGCCTCAACTGTGACCTTCCTTTGGGACACAGAAGAGCCATATCACTGGGCGTAGTCAGCTAGAAAAAATGGGGCAAAGGGCATCAATGGTAGTTTCTCCATCCACATGAGGTTCCTGTTTGGGTATCTGTCCCAGGACCCAACATCCTATCTATCTATCTTGCTTTCCAGAATATTTAGACTCTTGTGTCATCAAGAACTCCAGGTGTTGTTTAATATAAATCATGCCCCAAACAAGAATTTCCTCAACAACATCCCTGACAAATGGTTGCCTTGCTTCTACTTACATATTTCTGATGATGAGCCACTCACTACCTCCTAAGATAGCCCAACTTATTACCAGACATCTTTGATTGTTAGTAGATTTAAACCTGCCTCCCTCCAATTTTTCTCCCTCATTCCTAGTTTTGCCCTCTGGGACTAAGCAGAACAAGTGTAATCCTTCTTCCAAATGGCAGCCCTTTCGACAGAAACCATGTTGCTGATGCTATTACTGATGGGGATGCTCTTTTGTGGAATTCTCCCCTTCCTCTGAGTGAGAGACTCTGGGTCTAAGTGTAATGGCACTAAAGAGGAGGACCAGACAGTGTTGGGGTTGGGCAAAATGGGGAGGGCTTGGAGAGGCTGAGATCTAAGGAGACAATAAAGATGCCAAAGGAATAGAAAAGAACCTCCAGCTTTATTCATGTGAAAACAACAACTGAGAGGCCATCAGATATTACCAGCCAGTTTGCCAACTAGCCTGGGTGGGAGAGTTACCCATACAAGAATCAAGGGCATCTTCAGTGAGGGTGCCAATAGGATCCCAGATTCAAAAGGGACCCTTGAGATCATCTACCGGAACCACACCCCCTCCAAATTTTTATAGACGAGGAACCAAGGCACAGAAAGACAAATAATGCGCTCAGAGCTATACATTTAGAGCAGAGGCTTGAACCCACGTTCTCTGACTCCCAAGACTGCAGGCTCTAATCTTTACTGGACCAATCTTCATCACTTCACAGTATTTTAAAGATGTGGGAAATAGAAGATCCTAGTGTTCTTTTTTATTGAATTTAATAATTTGGCAATTGTTTTGCAATTCAGATTCTCTCCATCCTCCTCCCTAAGGTGGTAAATAGTCTAAGATAGATTATTTAAAGTGTTTTCATGAAATACATGTTTCCATGTTCCTCATTCCATGACTAAAGACACATATTACATATACAATTTTAAAACTCATGAAGGAAATAAAGTGATGGATGATGAGCTTTGATCTGCAAATCAAATTCCAACAGTGCCTTCTTTGGCTGAGGGAAGTGTTTTGGTTTGGTTCTTTGTCATGAGTCCCTTGTCCCAATGTCCTCAGGGTGCACTGATCATGAAAAAGCATTTAGAAGACAAAACACCACCTTCCAAGCTCTTTCTTAACAAGGCCTTTGCCATCTGGTCATCAAAATCATTCAAGCTTCCTTGAAAGACACAGTAATAGAAATACCCCTGTTCAATGACCCTCTAACCATAAATATCAGGCATGGCATAAACCGAGGAGACAGATGTATACTCAAGAATTTACTGGAGAAGATTCAGCTCAGAATTAATCAAAAAGTGATTCCCTGGGGATGGTGAAGTCCTCCAGTTTGCCACTGCTTGTGGATGACACTGAGCTAATTGCATCAAACCCCAGAAGAATGCAGAGCCTTCTAGAAGAGAGCTTTAATCATTCAAAGGAGTTTTGCCTAACTATTCACAAGACAGATCAAGTGGATGAAAAATATCTACTCTATATTATAGCATCTATTTAGATAGCTATCCTATAGAGCTTGTCTATCAGTATGCATATCTAGAACAGAAAGGACAGATGACCAATGGATTAGGACCAAAATTGAACAAAAGAAAGACAATGAACAGCTTTACCTTGGAGATATTGAAAAGCTTTTAGTGACTCCTCGTTTCACATTAAAGCAAAGGCCTTTTAATACCAACATTCTATTACCGTTGCTACACTAGCTGCAAAATATGGAACACAACTGTCCATGAAGAGTTAAGATTTAGTATCACACAGAGAGCAAGGGAAAGATGCACACCGGATATAAGCATATAACCAATAAGGAACTTCAAAGAGGAAACTGTCTGATGAGAAGGAAAGCTGGATTGGTTATGAGGTATGGGAAAGGGATGATACATAAAAAACCAAAGAGGTCTCTTGGTACCTTCCAGATGTCAGGAGAAATCAAGGAAGGCCTCAGCACTTTTTAGAGGAAAGGGGCAAAAGGTGTTTCGGTAGGCAGGAATAAAATGGCAGACTATATTGTTCAAAGGAATTTAAAAATCAGTGAGGTCACAAATCTATTTTGGTATTTGAGACAAAAATAACAACAATAACAGTAGTATTATACTTCCCTTTAATCCACTCTGTAGCCGTTAAAATTAGTTTCTCTGCTAGAAGTATTATATTTTTAGAGGTTTATTTAAAGATTAAGAATTAAATAAAATACAAAATAAGAAAGCACGTGTCTAGGCCCAGAGAGCCCATTCACAATCACTCACTCTACATCCTGCCTGGTAGAGCCACCTGAGCCCAGATGTGGAAACCAAGAGAGAGGGTAGGGTGATACTGTCAGTTTAAATAGCCATTATGTTCTCGAACTCCAGTGAGGTTCAGGGAGATTAGAGGGCAATCTGGGAACTAGCAGGGACTTCTGGAGATTGAAGTCCGGGGTTCAAATCTCCATTTTTATATTTCTCCATATGATCGTTTGGGAAGAAAAATTTCCCCAAAGGATCATGAAAGCATAATCAACTTAAAGATTACAATAATTTGAGGATAAGAGGGAAAAAAAAACAAAAACCAATAAACACCTACTTCAGGGGGGGGGGATTGTATTTTAACTTAAAATCCAAGATTTTGATTTTTTGTTTGAGAAAAAATCTTCAAGGAAAGAAGCTTGATAACTCCTAAATCCAGAGAATGAACTGTTGCAGAAAGATGCCATAAAACCTACACTGAATCAAGAAGATCAAGAATGAACTTTGGGTGTGGTTGATTGAACTGAAGTTTGATTGAACATTTATTATAAATGTACACTTTTATGCCAAAGGGACTGCCCCTAATTTGGCTTTCTGTCAATGTGCCTAGCAAAAGTTTGGTTTTGCTTTCTTTCTTTTCTATTCCTCCCTAACTACTGTAACTTCTTCTTAGAAAACTGAATATTGTATACATCCTGTAGTTTGAAGTGCATTTAGGACTACAAGATGATTATGTTAAATGATCAATGAGGAGACTAGTCTCCCAATGATCATCAGGGGGGATTGTGAATCTTAAGACTACTCAGACTCTATCTTAGAAGATTTGGTTAAGCTATTCCCCATTTTAAAACAATGGAGGTACTTGGTCAGGAATGTATTGGGAATTTTAACATTACTCCACCCATACTTAGGCATACCTCAGGGGAAAATAAAGTTGTAAACTCCTTAATGAACAATGAAAAAATCCCCAACTCATACTTATAGTGAAACTAAAACCTTAAGCTAGGTCTATTTTTAGATCTAATACAAAAGGGTGCTAAGTACCTATGAAGGTTAAATTAATCACTAAAAGGTCAATAAACTTGCAAAGGGAAAGCTTAGCAAGAGGTGTGAAGTTTCAGTCTACTCAGGGAAGGTGATAACAAAAGAAGATGTGAATTAAGAATGGACAGTCCTGTGGGAAAAGTCTACTGTGATTGGTAGATGTGAAAGTTTAGGGGAGGTGACATAAGAGAAATTTCTCTTTAAAAGGAGCTGTCTGAACCAGTTCAGGGAGGTTGGGAGTTGGAGTTCTGGAGTTAGTGTGGAGGAGCTGGCTCTCTGAACTTAGAGTTTTGCTTGGGACAAAATCTTGTGGTAAGTGGATAAAAGACTGACTAGTCTCTCTTAAGACTTTTCCTACTATTTCCTCTTATTCTGTGTCTCTCCCTTCCCTTAGTTCTAATCTAGGCAGTTGTTCCCTAAAGGAAAAGATATTTAGAAACAGCTCTCCTAGTCAGGACCTTAGGGCCCTGTTGCTAAGATTTAAAACAGCTGTGCTCTATTTAATTTGAGGAGAAATTGAAATGTTTTTACTCACCCGCTCTTGCAGCTGTGTTTTGAAGCCGAGTTAGCACATTTAAAAAGACTGACTGACAGAGCAAGTAATAAAGAGAGAAAGGAAAGAGATTTCACAGAAATTTCTGAGGGTTTTCGTCACAACCTTTGTGGTCTGCCATAGACTGTAGCCGCGAAAAATGTGGGTTTCAAGACTGTGAATTGCCAAAACTGTAAAGATAATTTTAGTGTCTTGATTTTTATCAAAAATAAGTAGTCGCCATAGGAAACATTCCCAAATATTAAATACCCAAGTCAGCTGGGTTTTATGGAGCTTTTCATTAATACGAATGAAGGAATTAAGGGAAGGGAGAGGGGCAAAGTAAGAGGAAATAATAGGAAAAGGCCTAGGCCAAATGGCCTAGGCCTAAGCCTTAAGAGAAACTAGTCAGTCTTTTATCCACTCACCACAAGATTTTGTCCCAAACAAAATTCCAACTAAGTTCAGAGAGCCAGCTCCTCCACACTAACTCCAGAACTCCAACTCCCAACCTCCCTGAACTGGTTCAGACAGCTCCTTTTAAAGAGAAATTTCTCTTATGTCACCTCCCCTAAACTTTCACATCTACCAATCACAGTAGACTTTTCCCACAGGACTGTCCATTCTTAATTCACATCTTCTTTTGTTATCACCTTCCCTGAGTAGACTGGAACTTCACACCTCTTGCTAAGCTTTCCCTTTGCAAGTTTATTGACCTTTTAGTGATTAATTTAACCTTCATAGGTACTTAGCACCTTTTTGTATTAGATCTAAAAATAGACCTAGCTTAAGGTTTTAGCTTCACTATAAGTATGAGTTGGGGACTTTTCATTGTTCATTAAGGAGTTTTACAACTTTATCTTCCCTTGAGGTATGCCTAAGTATGGGTGGAGTAATGTTAAAATTCCCAATACATTCCTGACCAAGTACCTCCATTGTTTTAAAATGGGGAATAGCTTAACCAAATCTTCTAAGGTAGAGTCTGAGCAGTCTTAAGATTCACAACTCTTCAATTCAAATATCCCCAGTTTCTTTGGCCAATCCTCCTCAGGCTTCATTCTCATTCCCTTCCTTACCCTTGAAGTTCTCCTCCTCTGTCCAAGCTCCAACTTGTAAAATGTCCTCCCTAAAACTGAACTAAACATAGTACTCCAGCTATGGTCTAAACAAGGCAGGGGACAGAGAGACAATCTATCCATCAATGAATGTAGTCTTTATGCTGGTGTATTTCTTGATGGAAACTTAAATGAGGATGAGAGCAGCTCTATCCAGGAAGACTTACTAAAGTAGGTGGCATATGAGTTGAGCCTTGAATGATGGAAAGGAACTACACAAGGCCCAAAAGAATGAAACCAAGAGGTAAACACCAGGCAAAACACCATCTGAAGGAGGAATAGTTGATAATCCTAGAAAGGCAGGTGAGGACCAGATTGGAAGGGTCCTTGAAGTCTAGGATTAAGGAGTTTAGACTTTATAGGCAACAAGAGGCCATTGAAGGTTTCTAAGCAGAGGAAAAACATAGAGGAGGCAATGCTTTGTGAAGCTTATCCTACTATCCATGAAAAGAGGGTTAGTGAGCCATAAGGCAAAGAGACCACTTTCGAGGCTGTTGCAATCAATCCCTGAGGTGGGTGGTGATGAAGTCCTTTATTTGGGTGATGACCACTTAAATGAAGAGGAAGTGAAGAGAAGAGATATATGTGAGAGATTGTACAGGAAAATAGGTGTCAGAAAGACTCATTCATTTTATGCAGAGCCAGCCAAAAGAAACCTTAATTCAGGAATGATTCTGACAATATTATCTAGTATACAAGCTGCTATGATGAGATTGGATTTCTGGTTTCCCAGGGCAGAGATGAGGCAGCAAAAAGGGAATGGATTTGGGGAAGAGAATGCTAGCTGCAGGCATGTTGCGGGCAGTGGGAAGTGCCAGCTAATAGCCTGGTGGCAAAGGAGGAAATGGAACCAAAAAGCTGTTTTTGGAGACCATAAATGAAAGAGCAAACAGCCAGTCTACAAAGACACAGTACAGTAATGGGAGCTTAGGAAGATCCTGGGATTTGATTTGAGAAATGATGTTGGGACCTGTTCTCTGAGAAGGCAGAGAGGATATTGGGATGATACTAATTAAAAATATTTCCATCCCAAACAGCTAAAAGGATTCTCCAAGTTTTACAATTAAAGAGATAATCAACAAGGTTTTTGAACATGAGTGTGATCCAATGACAAGGCTAGCGCTGTGCTTCAGAAGGGTTATCTTTGTGACTCTGTGCAGGATGGATTGGAAAAGGGAAAGCCTCAGAAAGAAGGATATCTGTTAAAATTCTATTATTATAGGGGACAGCTAGGTGGCTCAGTGGATTGAGGGCCAGGCACTGGAATCAAAAGGTCCTGGGTTCAAATCTGGCCTCAAACATTTCCTATCTGTGTGACCCTAGGCAAGTCACTTCAACCCCATTGCCTTGCCCTGTTCTTCTGTCTTGAAACCAATACCACAGTATTAATTCTAAAACAGGAGGTAACGGTTGAGTTCTTTTTAAGCCTGTTATTATAGAAAGTACCTACTGTGTGCCATGTTATCTCGTTTGGTGCTCACAACTATCCTAGGAGGTCAATGCTATTAGCACTCCCATTTTAAGTTGAGGAAACTGAAGCACAGAGGTTAAATGACTTTCCTAGGGGTAGTGGGAGTGGTGGGAGTGTTGGTGCTATTTGTGATGGTGTTGGTAGTAATGGTGGTGGTAGTGATGGTGATAGCAATTGTGGGGGCAGCAGCAGTAGCAGCTAACATTTATATGGTGCTTACTGTGTACCAGGCAGCATGCCAGGCACTTTACAATTATTACCTTATTTGTCCTCACCACACTGACAGGTGGTGCCATTATTATTCCCTTTTTACAGATCAGAAAACTGAAAACAGATAAAATGACCATGGAAAGGTCATACCACTAGAAAGTATTTCACTTGAACTCGGGACTCTCTGTCCCCAGGTTCATCACTCTAGCCACTGAAGCCCTGAGCTGCCTCTGGTTGACAGAATGAGGGAACTAACTGAGTCCAGAAGTAGGGTGGAGCTAGTTACATGAAGGCGGGAAGAAGTCAAGGATAAATGAGGCACAAGCTCAGATGGGGGTGACCTCAACCAGAGGTGAATTCAGGAGAGGAAGATGAGTGTGGGCCCGGGTCTGTTGAGTTTGAATGCCCATTGTCTATTGAGGCAGAGATGGATAGCAAGTTGTTGGCGATCACGATGGAGAACTGGGTCCATCTGGGAGTCATCGGGCTGCACAGAGATGGGAATGGGATCCCTAGGAGCAGGGAATGTCACCAAGGAGACAGATGAGAGCCGCCAGTTGACAATCTCCAGGAATTCCAAGGCAGGGGGCAGTCTTGCAGGGGGCAATGTAGGCTGGAGTTATCTTGGATGGAGCTGGCCTGCATCTGGCAAGCAGACCACGAGGCCAAGGACCATAAGAACCGCTCCTCCAGCCAAGAGGACTTCATAAACCAGCCGTACCAAAGCAATACAAACAATGCCCGTCTGCTCCAACCCTAGGAGATGGGCAGGACAGATAGCATGATCCCCACTTAACAGAAATGTACCCTGAAGCTCTGGCCAATGATTGATCACCCAGGTGGGATTCAAACCCAGGTCCCTCCTTCCACTGCTCTACTATGCCTCTCAGTTTAATGATGCTGAATAAACAAGGCCTTGTCATTGTAAAGGCCGAGCGCCAAATGTGTGGAACACACAAGCTCAGAGAGGAGCAATCATCTCCAGTTGTGGTGATCAGGGAAGATTTCACTGAAGAGGCTGGCTTTGGGCAGGGCAAAAACAAGGATGCCTTTAGACACTTGCTTTTTCCTCACCCAGCTCAAGCATCTGCCAGGACAGCAGGGCCTCTGACATAATGATCATGGCGCACACCAGAGCCTGGACAGCTGGACTAGCTATGGGTTCAAGCAGGTCTGCTACTCCCTTACTGTGTGAACTTGGGCAAGTCCCTTAACCTCCCTGGGCCAGTTTCCCAATCTATAAAATACTGAGGAAGAGGGAAACAAGATGACTGAAGAATAATCTCTGAATGAATCTCTAAGAATCCATTTCTCATCTGTTGTCCCACCTCTTCCTTGTGAAACCCAGTCCTTCTTGGAAGCAATCATAAAATCAAAGGACCAGAGATTTAGAACTGAACCTAAGGGTCATTTAAAGACAAGGAAACTGAGGCCCCGTGGCTGTTCAGGGGCTTGCCTAAGATCACCCATAAGTGGCAGAGCCAGGGTTTTACCTCAAGGCTTTGGACTCTTGACCCTGCATTCTTTCTCCTGCACTTGGAACTTGCAAGTTTGGTCCTGATCAGAAATATCAATGGCGATAGAACCTGCCTTAACAGTTGTTTAGATGTTCCAAAGAGACAATGTATGAAAAGGACTTTGTAACCCTTTAAGAGCTGCTAAGAGCTGCTGTCATCATCCTTATTATCATCTCACCTCTAAACGCCGAATAGCACCCCGGGGCTCCAGGTCATTTCACAGCTCTGTCCTTTCATTACCTCAAATGCAACTTGTCCAAAAGAAAATTGAGCTTTTTCTCCAAAAAACCTAATTCTTTCTCCACTTTCCCTCTTTCTATGGAGTAAGAAGCTGCCTCTGCCCTCCTGAGTCTCTCAAGGGTCAAGGCTCCGTCTGCTGCCTCCAAGAAGGCTTGCCTTCTTCCCTCCAGGTATTCCCGGGCCAAGGGGAAGACTGGGCCTTCAGTCTCTCACTTACACTACTTTTCAGGCCAGCCCCAAGAACCTGGGGGTGGGAGGCGGCTTCTCTCCCAAGCCAGGGGGGCCCTTCTCATCCCTCTCAGCCGGGGCTCCTCACCTCCCTTCCTATTATATACCAGAGTCCCAGAGTTCAACTAGGTCCAGTTTGGGACAGAGGCCCAAGTTCCCTCCTGCTGCACTCTCCGACTCTATCTTTGACCCTTCATAGATTTGGAAGCGGGGGGGGGGGGGGGGGGGGTCAGAGGCCACGCAGCCTGGCCCTTGTCATTTCACTGATGCTTCAAGGGGAGACTGAACTTGCCCAGGGTCACACAGGTGGTAAGAGCAGGCTGGACTTCCTGTCTCGTGTCCACTCCATGGCACGGCTCAGGTAAACAGTCTAAATCCAACCTCAGGACTCCCGACATCAGGGGACAATGAGTCCCAGCCGCTCCCACCAAAATCATTGCTATTCCTTTTCCTGGGCCCCCAACAGGCTTCAGCAGGCCCCCTGCAGAAATTCTGTGACCCAGCCTGGCTGTGCCACTTTTCTTCTGCTTCTTACTAAGCTGACACCCCCTATTCCAAGGCCCCTCCCAGCCCCGACCCCCTTTCTTTAGAGCACGCCACACGCACACTCCCTGTTCTAAGGCCCCTCCCAGCTCTGACATCTTGTGTTCTCTGAAGCGTTTGATTGCTGAACCATGTGGATTTTATCGTTCATCTTACAAGCACGGGGCCCCCAAGGCCCACAGGTTCAGCCCCAGGCTTGATCAAAGCTTCCTCAGTGGTAGAATTTGTGACCAGGCTTGTGGTAGGAAGACAGCCCTAGGCAGGTGCCTGGAATTTGCCAGTAATCAATAAACACTTCTTCATCCAGCATTTATTCCCCTGCTTTGGGCCAGACATTCTCATGGGTCCCAGGAATTCAGCTGGCCGTGAGTGGGGCTCCATTCCTCAGCAGAGAATCCTTCAGTGTCCGAGTTCCGGAGTTTCAGTCTGAGATGGAAGGGTCTCAGGAGCCTGTACCTCACCAAGAATCCCTTCCACAGTACCCCACTCCACCCAACAAGCGTTGTCTTTGCCCCATCATCCAGGCCTGAGAGCTCACCACCTCCTGAAGTTTTCCCCCGATGTTCTCATGGATCAAAACTGTCTCCTGACCTCAAGCCTCAGTTTCCCTCTGTCATTTTGGCCCATTACTCTAAATTTGGCTTTCCTGGGCCTACTGCCTCGCTCTGTCTCCCCACAATCCATCAAACACTCCCAAAGTGCAGGCTGCTTCCTTGGCGTACCTTCTGTTTGAATGTATTCATGTTCTACCCCCCCCCATCCCCAGGAGAATGGAGACTCCTGGAGGGCAGTCAGTGTCTGCAGTGTGGTTTAGCCTTGGTCCCTAGCCTAGAACCTAATCTAGAACCAGGCAGGGAATGGAAACAGAACAGTGGGAGCAGACTTCTGTGCCTGCGAAGTCTTCTCGGGTCCTGGAATGCAGTGCCCAGAAAGGGCCGTACACATACCGCGGGTACTTAATAGGGGGTTAGACTGAAGTGACTCAAATGGATCCCCAAGCAGCACTCAGCGTAATAGGCTGGCCTCCTCCTGCCCTTCTTCCAATGCCTTATGCTCTCCTGAGATTCTGCGGCTGCCTGCTGGGGATGCTGTTGGTACCTCCGAGTCGGCAGCCCACCCAAGCCCGCCATCCTCTGCCAGCAGACAGAGCACAGTCTGGCCGCAGCTCTCTCAGCTTGTCCTTGGGCTGCTGATACTTTGGACCGGCTCTCAGGTCCCTCTGTGTCAACCCTCCCTCTAAGTTATACCCGGTCAGTGACCGACATGGGCACTCACTGCACTGGAGACTCCTTTTGCGGATGGCATCGAGCACAGGCCCTTCTTTAGGTCTGGCTGCTCGGCCAGCTCTGGGCCACCCTCCCTGTCCAACATCTAAGCCACAGCTCTCATCTCGCGCATACGCCTGGCGGGAGGGCCTTTTAGAACGGCGCTTCGCTCCGTCCAGTCTTGGCTGGTTGTTGTCCTTCACCCTGGAAGAGGGCTAAAATGGCACCGCCACGGCATAGTCGATGGAAAAGGCATCCGGCTGTGGCCGATCAGACCCTACGAGCTGAGAAGGCTCTACCGGACGTCAGGCACACATAGCCCCTGTGAACACTGGAGAGGGAAATGTGTCTGATTTGAGCATTTCGAGGTTCTTTGGAGCTCTGCCCCCAGAGCACAGCGCCCTCTCTGATAGGGCCGTGCCATGCTGGCTGGTGCTGTGCCAGTGCCTCCCACGCCTTACAATGGATGCCAAAGTACTTCAGAGAGAATTCACTGGAGGTCCGAGGAAGCCACACAGACACTCTAAAGGTCTGCTGCCGTCTAGATCAGCTGTAGCTCCACAAGGAAAGGAGAATGAGGGAGCCCAGCATGGCCAGTCCTTGGATAAAGCCAGGCTGGCTCTCTCAGATCATGGCTTCCCTTTCCAGGTGTCGTTCTAGACTGTTGACAGGACTCTCAATCAAGCTAGCAGCGTAGCCTCTGGAGAGTTCATTCCTTTCCATATTTTGCAAACCAGGGCATTTGGCCTTCTCTGATCTTGTGGCAACCATCCCAGCCAGTCTGGACAATGGCTTGGCACCAGCTATCCATAGGGCCTTGAGCAGCCTGAGATGTGGGTTGTTGAAGCTGGCCAGGTGACTGGAGCTCTCTGACCATCACCTGACTTTTGTGGGTCTGTCTTTGAAGGGTCAGAGACCATTCTCTTTGGCAAGGAGTTCAGCAGCTCAGCCTTTTCTCCATCATCCCGCCCTCCGCAAGCTGGTGTCCTCGCTCCCCCTGTTTTGATCCTTCTCTTTTCCCCGGTAGAGCATGTGGCACCTACGGCCCTTGACAGAAGGACTGGCTTCATGAAAACCAGGCTCAGTCTCAGTCGTGGCTAGGCCTCTCACAAATCCCTTTGGAGCACGTGCCCCTGTGCAGTCATATCCGAAGGGGTGCATTTCCAAGTCTCCCCAACAAAAGGCAATGGTTTCTCAGTACTCGTGTGAACATTCAGTCTCACATCACATCATTATAGGGAAGGCTATTAAAACTCTCACCAAAAACTCACAAAAGTCAGCACAGAAAATCCAAGGAGGAACGAAAGGAACGAAGGAAGGGGAGGTAGCGAGGAAGGATTTCTTCAACGAAAATGTGCCAGGCGCTTTGCAAACATTATCTCACTTGATCCTCACAATCACCCTAGGAGACAGATGCTATTATTCTCCCTATTTGACTGTTGAGGAAACCGAGGTGAAGTGACTTGCCCAGGATCACCTTAAGTGTCTGGTTCAGGATTTGAATGAAGGTCTTCCTGACTCCAGGTCCGTCCCTAGGATGCTCACTTGGGAAAGCACTCAGGGCTGCTGGGATTTCATCCCCTTCCCCAGGCCTATCCTGGTGATAGCTTTTCCCCCCTACTATGATGCTTTCTTGAACTGCTCCTCTGCTCTCGTAATCTTCCAAGGATTCCAGGAATCAGGCAGATTCCAGCAGTTCCCCTCCAGATCACAGGAGGGCTTCTGAAGATGCCCTGCCCTCCCATTTCTCCAGCAAGTTGCTCCCCATCATTGCTCACTCTTTCCTGGCTCTTTCCTCACTTAGTATCCCCCAACTGTAACCTTCCCGGCCCGTCCTTGGCCCCTCCTCCCACTGCAGCTCACAGCTTGGCCCAAGAACTGCTTGGCACTTAGCGCACCATCTCTGAACCACATGGCTCCCTGGAGGGGCCTCCTCTCCATGGAAACAAGGGTCATCTTTAGCAGTGGTTTGGATAAAGCCATAGATGGCTGGCTTATCCAGTTTTCAAGGGACTTGAAGCTGGGGACAAGAGTTGAAACACAAAACCAAACAGGTACAATAAGAGAAGATGTTGGCAAGTTAGACCATTGGGCTAAATTGTTCTGCGTAAATTTAATGGGGGCAGCTAGGCTTGGAGTGAGGAGGGCCTCGGTTCAAATCTAGCCTCAGACATCTCCTAGGCCTGTGTGACCCTGGGCAAATCACTTCACATCAATTGCCTGGTTCTGCCACAGTATTGATTCTAAGATGGAAGGTAAGAAGTTTTTGTTTGTTTTTAAAGGAGTAAGTCTAATGGAGATTTTTTAAAAGCCTTTATTCATAAAACCCACTTGACAAGTATAAGAGGGGAAGATCATCCTGGTCTGGGTGTTTCAGGGAGCTGCAAGGTCCAGCTGAATCAGTAAAGCATGATAAGCACCAAGAAAGCTGCCCCTACCTTGGGCAGCACCAAGAGGGCTGAATCCTGCTGTGGTCTGGCTTGGCCGGATCCCTCTGGACCACTGAGCTTACTGAACACTGGGCAGTGCCCAAGGGAAAGAAAGAAGGAAGTGATCTGCCTGGTGAAGGACCCCGAGTTCATGCTGCTACCAGAGGATCACTTGAAGAAGCTGGGAAAAATTAACCTGGGCAATGCTCAGGGGACCAGGAGAGCTGATTTCCAATGTTTGAAGGGGAGCCCAAGAACGAGGAAATAGATTTGTTCCATTTGGCCCCAAGACCAATGGGGGGAAGTTATGAGGAAGCAAGTTCAGCTGAGTGGAAGGAGAAATTTGTGAGTGAAAAGAGCCACCCCAAAGGGGAAGATCCCCCATGGAAGAAGTCAATTCTCCTGCACTTAGTGGAGGTCTTCCAGCAAAGACTGGACGCCATGTTAGGACATTCTCTTGTTCAAGTGCAATCTTGGCGAGATGAAGTCTGCCCCTTCCAACTCTTGAGTGGCTGAACCTGAGATTGCTTTATCTGGTGCCAACTTCCTATTATTCCATCTCATTGCTGTACCTATTTTGCATTTTGTACTGTGACCCTCACTCTTTCTAGCCCTCTTCTCCTTCCCAGGCCATCCCTCCTTTCTGTCTGGAATTTCCTCTTTTCCAATCTCAACCCTTTGGCATTCTTTTCCTGTCACCACTCATGCCTTGCTAGACTCCAACACTATATTCACTCCTGTTTACTCACTACCAAACAGAGTTCAAGAAATTCATACAACCAGGCTCACTGGGTCTACTACCAAAGAAGCTTATCTAAGCTTTTTTTCTCCTTTTAAAAACCCTTATCTTCCATCTTAAAATCAATACTGTGTATTAATTCCAAGACAAAAGAGTGGTAAGGGCCAGGCAGTGGGGGTTAAGTGACTTGCCCAGGGTCACACAGCTGGAAAGTGTCTGAAATCCCATCTCTAAGTCTGACTCTCAATCCACTGAGCTACCTAGCTCCCCACCCCCAAAGTGATCAAAAAAGCAAGTGATTCTCTAAGCAATTCTCCAGTGCCTTCTTACCATGACTGCTCTCTAGACTCACATACCACTCATGTCCCAACCCTCACAGCCGAGAACTTTGACTCAGCCTAGAAGAAGGAAATGGGAGTCATTCACTATGGGCTTCCTCTTCGCCCTTCTCTGCATCTCCCAACCCATCATCATCCCCCATTGTCTTCTCCTTTGGCCCAACCTTTGATGAAGAGATGGCTCTCCTTCTGCATGAACTCTCAATCTCACTCCCTCTCATCTTCTCTAGTGAAATGTTCCCATTATCTCCCTTGTCTTTATTGTCACTATTGACTGGCTTCTTCCCTGCTGCCTATAAACATGCCCAAGCAGCTTTAAAACCCTCTTTAATCGGTACTATCCCATGAAGTCATCCTCTGTCTCTCCTCTCTTCAACTCCAAAACTCTTAGGGAAGAAAGCTATCTAACTTGTGGCCTCCCCTCTTACTCTAATTATCAGACTCCCAAAAGCTAAGCTAGATAGTCTCAGAAAACATTAAGTTCAGCATCTCACTTTAGAGATAAGGCCATTGAAACCCAGGGAGATGCAAATGACCTACACAAAGGCCCCCAGTCAATAAACATCAGAGGTAGGATCTGAACCCAGATCAAATCCTGCCTTAATGAGTGATAGTAACATTTACAGTCTCCATGCCTTTGCATTGGCTGAGCCTCATACCTAGAGGTATCTTCCTTCCCATCTTCCTTACCTCCCCTACCATTTAAAACCCTTAACTACCTTCAAGGCTCAGCTCTAGGGCCACCCTGTATATAAAGGCTTCCTTGATCCCTCCCACCAAAACCATTCTGTAAATATTCTGTATATACTTAGATGTGTCCATTCAGGTGTCCAAGTCAAGACATCACCACGTGATGTCATTGATCCTCTTCAAAATCAAAGGACCTCTAACAACAACAACAATATATGTCCATGTCATTTCATCTGAATTGATTGCAAGCTCCTCGAGAACAGGGAATGCTTTGCTGGTGCCTGGCATATAGTAGGCATTTAGTAAAGACTTCTTGATTGATTGAATCTGTGTCTCCTCTATATCATGTCTCTCCTCTATATCTGTCTCTTGCTCTCATCTCTCGGATATCAATCGATCCAAAATATTTATTAAGTACCTACTATGTGCCAGGCACTGTGCTAAACCCGGAGGATACAAAGGAATCAAAAGATAGACCTTGCCCTCGAGGAGCTTACAATCTAATGGGAAAGACTACACATATATGCTTTGTTATTGTTGTTCAGACATTTAACCGCATCTGTCTCTTTGTGACCCCACAGACCATAGCATACCAGAGTCTTCTGTCTTCTGCTATCTCCTGAAGCCTCTCCAGGCTCATGTTCATTGTTCTCATGACACCGTCTTTCCATCTCCTCCTGCCCCATCCCCTTTTCTTTGGGC
The DNA here is from genome assembly GCF_027887165.1 of Monodelphis domestica. NCBI lineage: Eukaryota > Metazoa > Chordata > Mammalia > Didelphimorphia > Didelphidae > Monodelphis > Monodelphis domestica. The sequence continues at coordinate 17,731,687 of NC_077229.1, read as the reverse complement.
CTTAAGTCTTTCTTGACATCAGGGTCTTTTCCAATGAGTCCTGTCTTCTCATGTGACCAAGTATTTAAGCTTCAGCTTCAGTATCTGACCTTCCTTCCAGTGAACAGTCTGAATTAAAGAGTGGCTGATTCGAATATGTACAAAGCAAGCTACATACACAGGAACTCTTATTATAATTGAACTATAATTATAATTGAATTATAATTGGTTTACTGTATATTTTTTTTCCTGTGCATCTAGAGACATTGAGAAGGGATTCGTCATCTTAGCCAGATTATGGTAAAGAGAGGGCACTGAATGACAGAGGTAGACATCTGTGTCCCTGTTTTCCCTTTGAAAGAGCAGGTCCAAGTGTATGCAAGTGGCTGTGAATCCATCAATCATTCTCAATGTGGCATTGTTCCTGGAGCAAAGGCAGTAGTAGTCGGAGCCAAGCAGCTTGTAGCGTGTCAAAGAGCTAACCTCATCAAGCAAATTTAGCACCTTGTTGAGCTAGACACACAGGAGGGAGAGGAAAGATTCAGGAAGTCCTAACCAGGATCCTCCCTAACCAGACACACCCTCTCCAGGAAACAAACCCTTTGTTATTGTGTCCAGAGATTTTCTCCTTCACTTCTTTGCCAGGGTTATTGCTCCTGACACTCTCCTTACAGGGGCCATCTTCCTGTTACCCACCCACCCGAGATGGCAATAAAGAAAGGTTTTGCCTTAGTACCATTGAACGGAGAGCCTGTAGTTGCAGCATCTTACTGGACTGAGTGCTTCTCCATCCTAAGTGCTGTTTGTGGCTCGAGCAACTCCAGGCCAAGAGATGAGCCGGGCTGCCCTAGGCCACAGCACCTGGGAAGGTCAGCCCAGTCTGACACACCAGGGTGAAGCCAGTGAGGTCAAGGATTGGGAATTGCTCTGAGCAAGGAGCCCAGGCAGAAGAGGAGAGCTGGAGAGGGGGAGAGAAGGACAAGGCCAGGACAGCAATAAGACACACTGGGCAGGCTGCGTCTTGGCCAGCCAAACAAGGAAAGTAGACTTCAGAAGCAATAGCAAGTGTTCCTTGTTGGAAGGCAAGCCAGAGCCCACCAGGCCCTGGTAAGACACCATCTGGAGGAATCTGGCCTCCCAATTTGGGGAAAATTCTTTTATCTGTCTGAGCCTCACTTTCTCATTCACCTAGAAAATAAGGTTTGATACCCTCCAAGTCCCCTTCCAGCTTAGACTCTGGCATCCTCTCAATGAGGAGGTCATCTCTAGAGCAGTGACTGACTAAATCTTACTTAAACCCAACCACAGATTTTAATGCAAAATATCCACAGATTAGAAGATTGAAGAGACATTCAAGTCTCTTAGGCCAACTCTCTCATTTTACAGAAGAAGAAACTGAGCTCATGGAGGGGAAGGAATTTGATAAAAGGCACCAAAATAGTATCTACCTAAGTCAGGAATTGAACTCAGGTCCTTGGATTCTAAGTCTGAGATCCTTTCCACTTGACCACTGGCCTCCTCCATCATGTATTGTTCTGTACATGTCGTCTCGGTCTATGAGCTTCATGATGCAGGGACCTGCCCTTGGAACTCTATATAAGGAGGGGGACAGTGGCATTTGTTGCTGACAGATATATATGAGAAGGCAAACAAGTATTTATGAAGGATGCATGTGCCAGGCACAATGCCAAGCACTGAGGATCCATAGAACAAAAAGAAAGGCAGCCCCTGCCTTCAAGAAGCTTATGTTCTAATGAGGGAAGGCATCATCAGCTTCCCTCTCCTTCTCATCATCATCATCACCATCACCATCATCATTAATAAAGAACCCACAGAAGGAAGCTGAAAAACAGGGGGTAGGGTAGAGAAACCAACGTGACCAGCATGATTCTGAAGTCCATAAAGTCAGGAATTGGGCTGAGAGGGGAAGGAAGGCAGGTTGACTTGGCCCCTTCACCTAAGAGCCTCAGGGAAGAGAAGTGTGTGTGAGAAAGGCAAGAATGTGGGTCAAGAGCTAGAAAGCAATGACTTTGCCTTTTTTTACTCAGCTTTCATTCTAGCTCGCCTTCATATGAATGCCAACAAGGAACTTGGAACAAGCTTCAAAGACCCAGCTGATATATACCTCTTATAAAGGATTTTGGGGAGAGACATCCAAACTGAAGGAAGTAGAACCCCATTTGGATTTAAATCCAAGCTACAAAGACTTTTCTAGACCTATCAAATGGATAGGAACAATAGACTCTGAATCAGCACTAGACTCTAGCAGTCAAAAGAACAGACTTGAAGCTTTAACTTAGGGGTACTGTGGATAACTTTTCAACCCATTTATCAGGGAGAGGCTTTCTTGTCACTACACGTTCTGTGTTTAGTTGTTTCAATTGGATCCAACTAGTCATAACCCTTTTTGAAGGGGTTTCTTGGTAGTGATACTGGAGTGGTTTGACATTTCCTTCTCCAGCTCATTTGACACATGAGAAAACTGAGGGAAACTGGGTGAAGTGACTTGCCCAGGGTCACATAGCTGGGAAGTGTCTAAGGTCAGATTAAAACTCAAAAAGTTGATTCTTCCTGCCTATGGATGTAGTGCTCTCTCCACTATGCCACCCAGCTGCTCTGTCACTTAGCAGATGGAAGCAAAGATCTGAAGAGTTGAAGTCTAGAAAAGGATGGCAAAGAGAAACTCAGTGGCCACAAACCAATGAAAATTGGAGATGCTTCACAATGCATCCCGTGGAAATATGATGCCCAGCACAGAGACAATGTACCCAAGAGAGACACCTTGCCTACTGAAGAGCAGAGTCCAGCAAAGAATAGTGATGTCACTAGAGGACACTAGTAGCCCTGACACTTCTTAGAGGTATGAATCATGCTAGCCATGAATGTCCCTAATATGTGCCTTCCACACATGCTCTGGCTGCTCAAGTTCCTGGACACTCTCTACAGGACATTCCCTGGCCATAATGTTCCTTATCCATATTCTCCCATACCTGTTCAGTTGTCATGTTTTTTGCATGATGCCCTCCCCAACATATGATGTGGTATGGGTGAATGCATAGGGAAATATTTTCTTGTCACTTTCTTCACTTTGCTGTTTAGTGAAATGTCTTCTATTTTGAATGACTGTCCTCTGGCTGGCTGTTAAAAGTATCAGGTATTACGGTTTTGAATGGGCGCTGATTCAGACTGTCTCAGTACGGGGGTAGCTTTCCCAAAGCCCACTTTGTAAGCCTGGGTGCCCAAGGTGCTTGGGAGGCAGTGGGTTCCCTTTTGAGCAAAGACCAGAGGACTGTTTTGGGGGGTTTGTCTGAGAGGCCTTGAAACCTTCCACCCTGAAGAAGAAGGGGATTCTAGTTGGATGGTTGGGCACAAGAAAAGACTTCAAGAAGAGAAAATATGGGACATGTTGAGTGGTTGCCTTTCCAGCCCAACAAATAGTATTGAGCTTGTGTAGAGCAACAGACAGGGTGGGTACGGGGGAAGATCTATATCAGCACCTTGGGCACCCAGGCTTACAAAGTGGGCTTTGGGAAAGCTACCCCCGTACTGAGACAGTCTGAATCAGCGCCCATTCAAAACCGTAATACCTGATACTTTTAACAGCCAGCCAGAGGACAGTCATTCAAAATAGAAGACATTTCACTAAACAGCAAAGTTTAGTGGTCTGAGCAATTTGGAATTACACCCAGAGCATCATAAAACTGTCTATACCCGTGATGGTGAACCTATGACACGTGTGTCAGCATTGACATGCATAGCCATTTTGATGACACGTGGCCACATACAGAGAACTATGGGGCCGCATGCCGAAAAGGACATCTTTTCCTCAAAGTGACACACCACCTGAGTTATGCTAGGTTTTTTTGGCGAATTTTGACACACCAAGCTCAAAGGGTTGCCTATCACTGGTCTATACCCTTAGCCCCAGTGATACCCTTGCTGGGTCAGTTTCCCAGGGAGATCAGGGAAAGAGGAAAAGAACCCGTATGTTCTAGAATATTGATAGCAGTTCTCTTTGTGGTGGCGAAGAACTGGAAATTGAGGGGATGGCCATCCATTGGGGATCGGTTGAACAAACTGTGGTAGAGGATTTGTGACGGAAGACTACTGCACCATAAGAAACAATGAAGAGACCAATTTTTTTTTAATTAGGCAAGAACTACACGAGATAATAAACAGTGAAATGAGTAGAACCAGGAGAAGGCTATACCCAGCCACAGAATTATTGCTGGAGGAATAAACTGTAAATGTTCCCTCTAGAAAGCCAACAGAAAGGTGAGTCGTGACAGTCGAGACATGGGCATGTTGGTCTCCCTGATGATATCAAGTGGGGAACGACTGATGGAATTGATTATGTAGATATGAAGAAAAGTAAGCTAAACATAGAAAGATTGGGGATTTCATGTATGTACGATATTCTTTTTCTGTGTATGTGGAAATGCTGGTTTGGTTTTAGAAAACTGGCCCTGGGGGGAGGGGATTAAATTGGAACAAAAGAAAAAGAAGTTGATGTTCTCCCTTCTCCAATATTCCGAGAGCCTTCTGTCTGGCCTCTCCTTTGCCCACCCCCCGCCCCCTTCAGTCTCTACTCAGGCTTCTCCCTGGCTGGGACAGATATTCCATCCCCCTGCCCCTCCCAGCGTGGGAGCTTCCGGAGAGTGAAAGCCATTCCCTTTTTTGGTCTTGGTAGCCCCAGTGCCTAGCACAGTGCCTTATGACTAGTATACTGGTCACCTGCTGGATTTCAATGTCGTACGGGGTTACTACTGGGAGGAACGTGCTTTGTAAAGTGCCCAGAGCTCTAGAAATAGGTGCTGTTCAGCCCACCAGCCCATAAATTCAGCCAGCCCACCCCCCTTGGAGCATCCCAGAGCCACAGGAGAAAGCGTCCTTCGGGGCATGAACATGAAACCCTGCAGAGGAGGAGAAGGTCCAGAAAGGGCAGAGGAGCTGCCCGAGGTTACCCAGGCAGTCTGGATCCCTGCTCAAGTGGCTTTCCATAAAACCAGTTTCCTCTTCCCAAAGGAAGGAAGAAGGGCAGGGGAGAGGGGCCACGGCTGTCTTCTCCTAGCTCAGGGACAGGCAGGTCAGTCCATGCCATGTTGGGGCTTGTACAAGGAAGCCGAGTGCTGGACCCAAGGACCAGGAGCAGAGGGAGGGAATGGGGGGTTCAGTAAGCAGATGGAGGGCTGGACCACTGGGCAGGCTAAGGCCAAGGCCTAGGCCATTCAGAGCCTCCGCCTTTCCCTCTTCTCCTTTGCTTCAGGCGAACCAGTCAGAACAGGGCTGGGCAGGCGGGCAGGCGGCTGACTCTAGCTGGGAGGGAAGTGGGACACAGCGAGAGACTGTTTGTTTTCCTGTGGGTTTGGATAATAACACCACAGCAGGCTGGAGAGAAAAGGGCATCTGATTTACCATTGTTCGGGGAACACATTTCCGAGGCCCGGAGACATCAGCTGTTCCTGGGTTTCTGTCGGGTTGTCAGGCTTGAACTCTCAGAAATCGCCTTCCTTGGCTGATGATCTCCAGCATGGGGGGTGTCCGGTGGTGCTGGGCAGTGGCAGACATGCCAAAGGATTCCGCCATGGAGAAAGTGGGATCCCTCCTTGTGGGGCTCATTGCTTGTTTTCTCTGTTTGGCAGATGGGGAAAGAGGATGCCCAGATCTGATGTGGAACAGCCCAAGCCAGGAGGGGCGACGAGGAAACTAGCAGCGGCAGCATCGTGAGGCTGTACCACGTCTCCAGCCAGCCCTGGCAGCATCACCAGAGCAACAGGAAAAGAGAGCAAAAAGGCAGGCAAACAGGGGCCAACCCCAAGCTGGGCAGCTCCTTACCTTTGGCCCGAAGGAGGGCACATCATTATGCAGAAGAGCTCAGGCCAGGCCGGGGAGAAGGGACAGGGCTTGTCGTTAAAGGGAATGTGCCACCATTTCTTCATCAGGCAGGGGAGCACCATGAGAGGCAGTGAAGGCACAGGGTGTCTGAGGCTGCCCTTGAGAAGGCCTGCCCACCCCTGCCGGGCCTGAGCCGGTTGGTACAGACCTGTTGGCCCATCAGGTACCGGAGAGTTACATTCTTTTTCCAGAGGGTGCACCTGGCACGCGGGCTCAGAGATACTGTAGCTGCCCGCTCCCAGACACCGAGGAAGAGAAGGAGGAGGAGAAGGGAGAGGAGGAGGAGGAGGAGGAGGAGGCAGGAGAGGGAGAGGCCGAGCCAGAGCCCATCGCAGCTTCCCGCCCTTCGGCCGGCTCCCCGCTGCTATACCATGGGATGTCGGCAAAGCTCGGAGGACAAAGAGGCAGCCCGGCGGTCCCGGAGGATTGACCGCCACCTGCGCTCAGAGAGCCAGCGCCAGCGCCGTGAAATCAAGCTGCTCCTTTTGGGCACCAGCAACTCGGGCAAGAGCACCATCGTCAAGCAGATGAAAATCATCCACAGCGGGGGCTTCAACCTGGAGGCCTGCAAGGAGTACAAGCCCCTCATCGTCTACAATGCCATCGACTCCCTGACGCGCATCATCCGGGCCCTGGCAGCCCTCAAGATCGAGTTCCACAACCAGGACCGGGCCTACGATGCCGTGCAGCTGTTCGCCCTGACAGGCCCCGCCGAGAGCCGCGGGGAGATCACCCCCGAGCTGCTGGGGGTCATGAAGCGGCTCTGGGCCGACCCCGGCGTGCAGCAGTGCTTCAGCCGCTCCAGCGAGTACCACCTGGAGGACAACGCGGCCTACTACCTGAACGACCTCGAGAGGATCGCCGCCCTGGACTACATCCCCACCGTCGAGGACATCCTGCGGTCGCGGGACATGACCACCGGCATTGTGGAGAACAAGTTCACCTTCAAGGAGCTGACCTTCAAAATGGTGGATGTGGGGGGTCAGAGGTCAGAGCGCAAAAAATGGATTCACTGTTTCGAGGGCGTCACAGCAATAATCTTCTGCGTGGAGCTCAGCGGCTACGACCTGAAGCTTTACGAGGATAACCAGACGGTAAGTGCGGCGCTGCGGCCTAGCCATGGGCTGGGGGTCCCGGGGGTTCTACAACGGCCGGCCTCCCTGAGGAGACTCGGGTCCCCGAGGCTCCTGGTGGGGTGGGGGGAGGACAGAGGGAAGGGGCCAGCCTTTCCTCTGAGTTTCGGAGAGGAAGTCGGCGCTTGGTTCTTCCTACCACGGGGGTCCGTGTCTTCATTGGTTTTAAACCCCAGTCTATTCTCTGAGGGAGCACCTGAGCAATAGGAGAAGATTCAGGGTGCAGAGAACCTCCCCCAAACTCAACAGGGACTGCCAGAGAGAAATGCCACCCGACCTAGCAGAAATGGTGCTTCCTGAAGGCCTGGCTCTTGGGCTGGCCTCTTTCCAGGCCTTTCCTCCCAGGCTCCAGTCTGGAGAGATTCTGAGTCTCTGAGAGAGCCTGTGGGGGGCAGCTGCCCAGGGATGCCTGGGTCCCCCACCATCTTCTCATGGACAACAGGCTGCTCTCTAATAAGAGTCCCTGTGTGAAAGGCTTCCAAGTCAGCCGCACTTCAGTGAAGTAAGTAGCTGCTGGGCTAGGAAATGCCCTTCTCAGCTCCCCTCACTGAGCCCCTCCTAACACACACCTCTCCATGCACACAACACCTGCACCACAAACATGGCCATCTGGACAACCCGAGCTCCTCCCCCGTGAGCTCTCCCCACTCACCGGCTGCGTTTGCTGCCACTCCTTGGGCCCCCGCGGCCTTCCCTTCGCTCCTCTGAGCTCTACAGGCTGCTCCCCTCTACTGGCCCACCCTGACACCAAAGGCTGCCCTGGCAGGCACCGGATGATGAAGAAGGCTTCCCAGCTAGGCTCTTTCATGCCCTCCTCCCTTCTCTAGCCCAGACAGGTTCGGCCTCTGCTTTCTCATCAACCCAGGGGCCGCTACCAGGGCCTGCTGGGACTGTCCGGAGAAGAACGGCTGGCTTCAGGGTCATGGGATTAGGCAGAGTTAGAGCTTCTATTTTACACGCGAGGAAACTGAGGATCACAGAGGAGAAAGGTCTTGTTGGATCATGCAGCTAATCAGAGGCAAAAGCAGGATTAAAACCTAGATCTCCTGGTTCCAACCCGGATCGGCATTCTTTCCTCACACACACACACACACACACACACACACGTGTACACACACTTGCTGCCCATCCCAGCTGAGCCACTCACCACATATCCCTCTGCCTCAGGCCCACAGGATCCACTGGTTATGTTGAGAAACACAGCTGTGTGGGGGGTGCTGATGGCAGTCAGGACCGGCCCAGAAAGCCAGGAGCCCGCCTTGGTCCCTGTCCGTAATGCTCGAGGCAAGCTGGGAGGGCTGGGGAGCCCAGAGGAAGGGGAGGGCCCCAGGCCCACCGTAAGCTGGGGGAGAGAGGAGGCTGCCCAAGGGGGGCCCTCCCCTCCTCCTCGGGCTGCTTCAGCTCAGCAGCCGCCTGCAGCAGCCATCTCTTCAGACTCCCTTCTGGCCAAGCCCCGGGGGCTGGCAAGAAGCAAATAAAGAGGCCGAGCTGGGAGAGAGCCTTGCCTTCCCCTCGGGCATTCTCCTTCTGGCTGGGAGGCCGTCTTCCCTTCCGTCTGTCTGGCCCAGATTTCTGACCTCTGGTCGTCCCCTGTAGCCTGGGCTTTGGTCTTGGGTCTGCTCCGGAGGGCTTTGTAGAATAAGAGGACATTCGGGGGAAGGACTAAGGAAGGGAGGAAGTCAGGCTTGGGAAGCTCGGAGCGGGACAGGGTGCTAGCACAGAGATGGGCCACCTTTTGAGCCCGGTGTGTCAGAATTCGCCAGAAAACCAAGCGTAACCCGGGTGGGGTGTCACTTTGAGAAAAGCACGTCCTCCTCAGCAGGCGGCCACGTGGGGCCGCGTGTCACCAAAATGGCTACGCGTGTCAGTGCTGACACACGTGTCGTGGGCTCGCCATCTGTCCTAGAACAGAAGGTCTCCCCTCAAAGGAACCAAGAACGGGCCAAGTGTAGGGCCTGCTGGCCCGAGAGCTGCTGGGTGCTACTGTAAGAGGAAAAAATGTTCTCCCTCCAACTCTCAAGTCGTCGAGGCTGTAACTCAGGTCAGTGAAGAGGCATTTGATGAGCTGGAGAAGCAGGACTTCAGCTCGGGCCAGCCAAATGGCGGCCTCAGAGGATCCACGCACGAGGCAGGGAAAGTTCGACTCTTGTCTGGGCCGTCGGGGCCATCTCACAGCCCTTCCCCCGCCTCTCTAGGCCCTGACCCCCCCCCCTTCTCCCAGTGGCCTCTGGAAACATGCCAGTCCAATTGTTCAAGGCCCTGCTGACCGGTGGAAGCTCATGGGGCTAAGGAAGGGGGAGTGGATGAAGGGGGAGGAAGGCTTGGTGTTTTTCTAGCAGCCTTCCAAGCCTTAACTAAAGAAGGCCAAAGAGCCATTGCAGGCCCCTGGGCAGAGATGCTAACCGAGCTCTTGTCATCCCTTCCGGGGTGGCGTCAGGGAGAGCTCTCGCTCCTCCCCGGCGGGGCGTCCACAGTAAGGTCTGACTCTCCCTGGGCCTCGGTTTCTTCACGTGAAGCTTCAGGAGGTCACCAGGAAAGGGGGCCGCAGATCATCTTAGCCACGGATCTGTTGAAAAGGGGGAGAGGGCGTGGAGGCAGGGACGGCTCCCTTTGAGCTCCGAGCATCCGCAGCCTTTTGGTCTTGAGCTGACGCTGGGGATGGTGAGGGATGAAAGGCGCCTTCCAGCTAAGGCGCCCTCCGAATTGGGTCAGGAAAGCTCCCCTTAGCGCATGCCATCATTTCCAAAATGGCCCCTTCAAAGCCCTCTCGCTGGTCGAGAAGGCAGCTTTCCTGGCGTGACCACCGGGGCTTCCAGGGGGCTGGCAGCTGGCCCTATGGACGTGATTCTATGGACGTGATTCTAGTCGCCCACAGAGAAGGATGCACGTGCCCCCAGCCCCAGGTAGAAGTAGCTGGGCAGAAAGCAATTCAGGCGGATGAAGAAGACCTGAGGCCTCTAGTGGACCACACTCGGCAGGCGTCACGGTGTGCCCTGGAGCCGCCTCCCCACCACCCCCTTGGGGAAGAAAGCCAACGTGATCTAAGGCCCCCTTCTGGGGTCCAGAGGGAGGGAGGGGGCGGTGCCGGTGCCTCTGCCTGGCCAGGGCTTCCACGGCTCGTCCTAGGAGAGACAAGTCAGCACGCGTGCACCCAGGAGAGCGCTTGGGATTCTCATGGAAGGGAGCTGAGGCAAGGCTGGCCACACACAGCTGACCATTTATTACGGGACAGCTCAGGAGAGAAGACGAATAAACGCCGAGTCCTATTCTAAACCAGTGGCGGGCTTTCTGTCCTTCTCTGATTGCCAGTGACTCACTGGGATCTTGGAAGGAAAAGAGCATCCACTAAGCCAACTATGTGCCAGTATTTGCCACTATGATCTTGTTTAATCCAGATTATAATCCCCATTTTACAGTTGAGGAAATGGAGGCAAAAGCAGCTAGGAAGTGGCTCGCCCAGGGTCACACAGCTAGGAAGCGTGTGTGGCTCTTCCTGCCTCCAGGCCCAGCACTTTAGGAAGCGAGCCACCTCTCCTAACGAGGAACATCAGAACTATGCAGAGCTTAGACACGACCTCGTCCACCTCGGGAAACGGAGGGGGTCCCCTCCTGTGTCCCTGAGAGCTGAAGGGGTCGGAGAGGCTGGGATCCCGAGGGCGGGCATCGCCATTCTTGCTGCGGCTGGGAGAAAGGCGAGGAAGGAGGCAGGCCCAAAGGCAGGAGAGGGGGCAGGGCCGAGGCCTCAGCTCTTTCTTCCATCTCCGCCTGTGCCTGGGACCTCCCTGCTCTGTCGCTATTGATCGCCACATCCTTGTGTTTCTAGCCTGGGTCGGCCCCCGCAGGGCGTTGGCAGGGAGACCAGGGAGGGAGGGCATGCTCATGGCATGAGCCAAGGAGATGGGAACTCTGCCAGCGAGGGCCCCAGGCACCCCTCTGTGTCTCTAGTACACAGGGAAGGCAATCCAGCTCACAGGCTGACCGATGACTTGGTGCTGCTCTGCAGACGTGGTTTAGTGGAAAGAGCAGGCTTTGGAGTCCGGGGGCTTGGATTCGAATCTCCCCTCCGACCTTGGTGACCTTGGCCAAGTATGCTCCCCTCCTGGGCCTCAGGTTCATTATCTGAGAGCACTGAATGACCCTAAAATGTGCCATTCTCTGCTTTGCCTGACCCCTTCGAGCCCAAGAATGTGGGGAAGGGGTCCGTGGAGCGCCGAGCCTGCCGTCTCCTCCTCCCCAAGAGGGCCCCAGGGCCCAGGGGCACACCCTCCAGGACCCAGGAGGCCGCAGTACGGGGCCTTATTTCCTCCTGGAAAGCCTGAGTGCCACCCTGTCCCTGGCAGGAGGAAAAGAGCTATGACTAAAGAATAAATAAAAGAGCTAATAAACTATTCCTCCTGCCCCTGGGCATCCCCATCTAAGAGTTGTGCCGCCATGTTTGACTCTGTGTGACTCCATTTGGGGTGTTCTTGGCAGAGATACTGGCGTAGCTGGCCATTTCCTTCTCCCGCTCACTTGACAGAGGAGGAAACTGAGGCCAACAGGGTTCAGTGACGTGCCCAGGGCCACATAGCTGGGAAGTGTTTGAGCTCAGAGTGGAACTCACAAAGCTGAGTGTTCCTGCCTGCAGGCCCAGTGCTGGGTGCACTCTGGCACCCCGCCAGCTGCCAAGATTTGAGGTAGCATCCCTAAAACCCTTGAACAGTGACCCAAGCGCTGGGCCCAGGATGCTCTGGGCACTGGGATGTCCCTGGAAGCCTGCAGGATCCTTGGCTACCCCTGCCCCGCCATGCCTGGACTGCCCACCCACCATCACTCAAACTCAGCCCTTCCCTGAAGCCCCCCCCCAATGCCCAGCCACAAAGGCCTCCTCCCTCAAAGCATGCCTCTAAAGGAAGTCTGGCAGAACGGGAGCTCCCGGGGAGCAGAGAGGTTTGCCTTCGTGTCCCTCAGACCCAGCTCTCAGTCAACCTGTGACCCAAATGACCCGCCTGCTCTAAATGTCTGATGGAGGACTCACGTTTCTAAGCATCTTCAGGCAGGCAATGCGCCTTCTCCACAACCAGACTATAAAATAGGGCAAAAGAGGATTACTCTCCCCATTTTACAGATGAAGAGCCTGAGACTCTGAGCTGTCGACTTGCCCGGGCTCCTGTGGCTAGTAAGCGTCTGAGGAGAGATTTGAACCCAGGGCTCCGGGCCCCCAGGCCAGCCCCGGACTCTATCAATGGATCCATGATATGTTCTGACTTCTTGTGTTCTATGTTACGAGGAGGTACAGGGTGGAGAGAGGCGTCAGAAGACTCCGTTCCAACTGCAGACTCAGCCACTCACTTGCTCTGCAGGCTTAGGCAAATCTGAGCCTCAGTTTCTTCATCTGTCAAGTAATACCTAGACTGCCAGTGCTTGCTAACTACCAGAGTCGCTCCCCCTCGCTACGCCTCAGTTTCCTCCCCTGACAAATGGGGTTTGGCCTCAGCAGCCTCTGAGGACACGGCTTGGTGCACACAAGCTGAGCTGTGAGCGGAGGACTTTGGAACCTTCGGGTGCCCCAGAACTAAGAGCTGCTCTTCTGCCTGGGTGGGCACTGGTGCCAGGGCTGGGGTCTCGTGGCCCAAGGGGCACGGCTTTAGTGGGCCAGGGCAGGGGGGGCCCATTCTGGCTCTCTCCAAGCTGGGATAGGATGTCTCCAGGGCTCCAGCAATCCACTCAGAAAGGGACCCCCCTGAAGCCACTGTCCTGAGGGGTCATTCCCTCGGAGCAAGGGCGAAGGCCAATATTCCGAGGCTTCCAGCAGGTCTCGCTGTGTCCCTAAAACACTGACTAGGAAAGGAAGCACTTCATTAAGGCCTCCAGTGAGCCAGGAACTTGAGGCTGACGTGGCCAGGCAGGGCTCAGGAGAAAGCCGAGCAATGTGGCCCAGATGGGTGCCCTTCTCTGAAGCCCCCGGGCCTAAGGAGCAAGGGACAGAGAGGAGAGAAGGCGGAAGGGAGGAGACGGCCCTAGAGCTCACCGGTAAGGTGAGGACAAGTCCAAGGGGGAGGGGGAGATGTATGTGTGCGTGGGGGGCAGTGGGTGTCCCCCACCACTCATCCCACTCCCAGAGCCCTGAATATCAGTCATCTTATTCCTCAGCCTTCTATTAGCACCTCCTTTCTGAACCCCGGGCAAGGCGGAGGCAGCGCTTCAGGCCAGGCCAGGACCGTCCTAGGGCCAGGGCAGGGGCTGGGCTGACAGAGTTGAGGGATGAAGCTCAGCTGATAAGCTTCAATACTGGCTGGCCTAGGGCCATGACTGCTGCTTCTGCCATCTCTGACTGTCTGACCTTGGCAGTGGCCACGCCACTCTCCCTTGTGGCTTGCCAGGTTTCCCAGGCTCCCCTCCCCCAGCCACATGTCTGGTAGCAGGGCACCAGCAGGCTAGAGGCCGCCTCCAGGGGGGCCTTGTCCTCTGGGCCACAGTGACGAGATGGAACCTTTCCCCACTGAGCCAGGCAGGTGTGGGAGCAGCATCCACTCTGGCTGCCACCCCTGCGACAGTGTGTTGCCAAGGAGAAGACAGGGAGACTGGGAGTTTCCAGGCACAAAGCAGACGAATGCCAAAGAGAAGCGATAGACTCCTGAGCATTCGGAGCTGAACAACTGAGCCCAACGAATTAAGGAAATAGGGGAGGGGCATCCCCTATATACTATCTACTCAAGAGGGCATCTGAGGCTTTGGGAGCTGCAGGGGAGGGGGGGGGGCTTTGAAGTCATCAGAACAGAGCCCACTTTCAGGCCAGAATCCCCTGAGCAGTACAAACCTGCAGAGCACTTGTTTGGGAAGGGCTGAGTTACAGACCAACAAGCTGACCATCAGTCATTTCCCATAGGGCCCTGGGCTACGGTTCCCAGAGATGTAGCCCTCTTTCAGCATCTCTGTACCTGAGTTTTTGATGAACAGGTCCCTACAGGAGAGTTGGATGTTTGAATGGTAACAGGAAGGCCTCAAGATATTGGACACATCTACCCTCAAGAGCAGTCCTATGTCCAGAACTTCCTTCTTTCCTTCCTTCCTTCTTTCCTTCCTTCCTTCTTTCCTTCCTTCCTTCTTTCCTTCCTTCTTTCCTTCCTTCTTTCCTTCCTTCCTTCTTTCCTTCCTTCTTTCCTTCCTTCCTTCCTTCCTTCCTTCCTTCCTTCCTTCCTTCTTTCCTTCCTTCCTTCTTCCCTCCCTTCCTCCCTCCCTCCCTCCCTTCCTTCCTTCCTCCCTCCCTCCCTCCCTCCCTTCCTTCCTTCCTCCCTCCCTTCCTTCCTTCCTTCCTTCCTTCCTTCCTTCTTTCCTTCCTTCCTTCCTTCCTTCTTTCCTTCCTTCCTTCCTTCCTTCTTTCCTTCCTTCCTTCTTCCCTCCCTTCCTCCCTCCCTCCCTTCCTTCCTTCCTTCCTCCCTCCCTCCCTTCCTTCCTTCCTTCCTTCCTTCCTTCCTTCCATCTCCTTTCTCTGCCTCTTCCTAAAACAAAAATACTGACAAATGGACCAAATGATCCTTATCCACCCCACCCTGCAAGGCATCCAGCTCTAGGGGGCCACAGGAGCTTGGAGGGCATAGGAGACAACACTGTTCATAGACATTTAAGGATTACCAAAGTGCACTAGGTCCCTCCATCCCTAGCTCAGCTAAACTCTACTCAGAGTCCTCCAGGGATGTCTGGTGGAAAGGACTATTGTAAAATTAAATCTCAATAATAAAAATATATTTTAAGAGATTTGTTAATGATCATTAGAAATCAAGGCATAAAGAGGATACGAAATAAACACCACATGCCCATGGCTGATGAGCCAGTTCAAACACCCGCCTTACCACCACCAAACTCAGTTCTCTATGTCACTTCCTGTGTCTCACATGTACCAGTGGTGGCTTAGACTTGGCTTTGGACAGCCAGGGGGTCAGTCAGTTGTTTCTGATTTGTCACTTGCTAGCCCACGAGGGTCATAGACCTTCCTCCCCCACACTTAATCCTTAAGTGCGGGTGTCTACATTCCTGGTGGCTAGATTTCTAAAGACTAAGCAGGGTGGAGTAAAACTAAAATTCACACCGTGGCCTAGAAGCTGGGCTCATGGGCCACATTCATTCCCTCACTCACATCCAGCAGGACCCTGCCACTCAAAGCCCACCACAGTCACTGTCATGCCAGGCCTGGCCACATCGGCATGTTCTAGGAATCCTGTCAATATGGCCCATGAACAATTCCTTCCTTTCTCTCTGGGCAAGAGGGGCAGAAGCAAAGAAAGGCCTCAGGGACTCCCTAGGCCTGCCCATTTATATATTCCTTTATATGATACTGGGAGTAATAGACTCATAGATAGAGAGCTAATAAGGGACCTTAGAGGCCATTGCATCTAACTCTCTCATTCTGTGGATGAGGAAACTGGGGCTGACCAAGGTTATGTGTCTTGTCCAGGGTCACAAAGCAGAGTTCTACAACAGGATCAGAACTCAGGTCTTCCTAATTCCAGGCCAACATTCTATCTACTGTGCTTCTGGCTGCCATTAGGCCCTAGAGAGAGCACAAGAAATAGTGGTAGAGCTCTGTTCTCCACAGACAGCTCAAAGGGTCATTAGCGGAAGTTCTCCTTGGTCCACCCGTGACCTGAAGTCTTCATCTCAGCCAAGGGACAGCCAGCATGGCAGGGGTCGCTGGGTTTGTTGGCCACAGGAAACGTCCCCATCTTGCCCTGACTCTAGTCTCTTAAGGAACTGTGGAATTTTCCATTTGGAAGAGAATTGGGGATGTAGACTGTCAAAGCTAGAAGGGCTAGCAAATGTGCTGAGTCCCTGCGTCCATTATCTCCAAAAGATCACAGAGCCCTGAAGAAAAAGAAGCTGGGCCTTGGAAACCTGGGGAGGAAGCGCACAACTGGAAAAGAGTGAGAGTCCTTCATTTCCGAAAAGGGAAGATATTCATGTCTGCAGATTCTAGGCCAGAGAGCCTGCCCTGGATCACAAAATGCATTCATGAAAAGGCTAGTGAGCACTGAGGAGAGATGCAGTGATCTCAAAGCAGCAGCACCGCTTCATCGAGGGTAGGTCATGCTGGTGTCAGGCCCTGACGGGTCGGCCAGGTCACAGGAAAACAGTTGATTTAGTCTGCCTGCCTTGCAAAATGTTTGGATGGAATCCAATGGCATCCCTGAGGGCTCCATGCTTGAGTCTAGGAGATTTAGTATTTTTATCAGTGGTCCAAGTCTTAGACCTGGCAGGGAGAGATGAGGATACCAAGGCTGAGGGAAATCAGTTGACTTGCCCAAGGTCACAAAGTCAACAAGTGTCAGAGGCGGGATTTAAACCCAAAGCCTGTGAGCACACGTCCCACTGTGTGGCGAGATGAAGAAGGAAGTGCTCAGAGTGTCTGTAACTGGCTTATAATCCTTCCTGCCCAAGGAGTCACTTGCTCCCTCAATGCTCAGCCCTGAATGTCAGGCCACTTCTAGGGCAGTTCTCGGGCCTCTATCCTGGGAGAGGAAGGCTCAGAAGGGCCCAGAACAACACAGAGCCATCCATCCTGGAGCCCTGGCCTTTGGGAAGGTTTCAATCTCCTTCAAGTCAGGATGATGCAAGGGAAAAACAAAGCTTTGTTTGGAGGGTCCATCCCTCCGCCCCAGGGAACAGAGAGGCAAAGAAGGGGTGGCGGGAGGCCAATGGGAAATGGTTCTCTCCCTGGATGCTGGACAGAGGGGGAAGAACAGACAAACAAGAACCTTGGTCCTCTCTGTGGCTCCCTGCCCCATTAGCAGAGCAGGCAAGGACTTTGCTGGTGGGGGCCTTCACTCAGACCAGTGTGGTCATCCCCAAGGACCTAATGGATTTTCAGAAAGGCCTTCGTTGAGTTCAGAATACTAGGGCACATTCACACATAACTGTAAATGTGCCAGGGAATTCCTCAGCAAGGCTACTGAGCAGGGAGGCCACTCCGCAAAGATGATCAGGTCAGACTTCCTGGAGGAGGGGACACCTAAGTGAAAGGACAGGCCAAGGATAAGCGAACATGATTAGAGAGTTGGAAGGGAACTCCACAGTCATCTCATCCTATCCACCTATGAAAGGAATCTCCACTTTAATATCTTCAAGGAAGGCAGAGGGCAAAGGTCCAGAGGTGGGAAAGTCTAAGCTGTAGATATGGGTGCTAGTCCCTCTTGGCCCAAGAGGAGAGAACATGGAAGGAAGCAGCTACATGAAATAAGGCAGGAGAGCAGGGCAAGCTGATACTAGCAGGCTATGACTACCTGGTGGAGAATTCTGAGCTCTCTTTACTAGGCCACAGGGAACCCAGAAGTTCTTTTTTTTTTCCTTCCAAAAACCCTTACCTTCTGTCTTAGAATCAATGCAAAGTATCTGTTCCAAGGTTCCAAGGCAGAAGAGTGGCAAGGGCTAGGCAGTGGGGTTAAGTGACTTGTCCAGGGTCACACAGCCAGGAAGTGTCTGAGGCTAGATTGACCTCCTATCTCCCGGCCTGGCTGCCAGCTCAGAAGCTCTTTAAGCAGCATAGTGTGGGCAGATCTACATGGAAGAAAATGAATCTGGCAGCCTAGGCAGGGTGGGCTGAGTGAATGAGTGATACTAGGGCAGTTTCAGGAGAAGTGGAGATGCCATAGGGCTTGGCAGCTCACTGATGATGACATGAAAGAGAAGGAGGCCTCCAAGGAACCCAAAGAATTCCTCCAGGGGAGGCAGAAAGACTGAAGCAGGTTCTCAGGGAGTGACCTAGACTCAGTTTGAGCAAGGGAAGTCTGAGGAACGTCCCGCAGACGCACAGTGCAAGGCAAGCCGTTAGCCAAGGTCTGAGGCCTACAGCGAGAGAGCTGTACTGGCCAAAGGGCAGAGCGAAGAGAGAAAAGAAGTGAGCCGAGGACAAACTTGGCCAGGAGCCCCTAAGAAGCAGCAGGAGAAATGACGATAAGCACCGGCGGGGAGGGCAGTGCAGGGTGGTATCCCAGGATTCAGTCTGCATGGAGGCCAAGGAGGATGAGAACTGAGAAAACTTCTTGAACAGTTTGATTTGGAGTTGACTGGAGACCCTGGAGGGAAGGAAGTGAAGTGGAGGAAAGAATAGGCAATAAGGAAGTGCAGGGGACAATGGGAGGAGGCCTTCCCCCTAGCCTAGAAGCCCCCTTTGGGTGGGACAGAACCCACACACAAAAGCAGGCCCAATTCTCAGAGACCCCAACAATGGGGCAAGGCCCTCAGGCTGCTGACCTGGCATTCTCAGCTGCTCCGTGGCCTTATCTGAGATCAGGAAACCTAGTGCTGGACTCTGCTTGGTCAAAGGAAGGGTCACTTGGGCAAGGGGAGCTGGGAAAAAAAGCCTCTATCCTCCACTGCTCTCATAAAGGCCTGCCATCCTCGGTGGGCCTCATAGACACTCCCTGAAGATGGAGCTCCATTGGGTTACCAACATGGGCCAGCGAGGACCTGCTCAGAGGGTTGTGAATGTCTGCACAAAACAAGAATGGTTCTCCAGTGATGAAGAGGGGTCCCCAGAAGAGGCAATAGAATGCAATGGAGGTCACAGAGCGAGAGGATTTTGAGCAAGAATGGACCTTAGAAAGGCCTAGTCCAAATGCCTCATTTTATAGAGAAGGAAACTGAGGCCCAGCAAGGAAAGGAAACTTGTTCAAGTTCACATAGGTAAAATCTGAGTCGGGATTTGAATGCAAGCCTCCTACATTCAGAGTCATTGTGCATTTGTCATTTCCACATCCTGAGAAAAAGGAGAGCCAAGATAGACCCAGCTTCCCCTCCATCTGTGTTAGGACTTGGGGCACGTGCCTTCTTTCTAGTTCTCAGTGTCCTCAGTCTAGCTCAAAACACTAGGTGTGATTGTGTGGGGAGCTATGGGAAGGTGGAGGGAACAGGCTCTGCACAGTGTCCATGGAAGCTTAAAAGGGGCTCGCTTTGGCCTTCTGAGGGAGCAAATGCATTTAACCAAGCAATTAAGAGGCACAGTTTGGAAGTAGCCACATGCCTACCCAGAGCAAACCACACCGAGGCCTTTGGCCTCCACGTTCTCCATTGGGCTCTGTTGAGATATCTCAGCACAAAGGCCTTTCCTGCTGCTGCCTCCCCCATCCCAGCTGCCATTGGGCCCTGTGGAAAAGAAGCCATCAAAAGCTCGCGTGTTTTCCTAAGCAATGGTCTTCGAGGGGTTGGGAGAGGAAGCCCTGGGTGGCAGCTGGAGTGCCATTCCTGCCCCCATGTAGTGCTCAGCCATGGATTCTACGCCATCTTCCCAACAGCGCCCTTTCTCCCCCCCCCCCCCCCCATGGTAGGCTTTCTCTTAGCCCTCTAGCAGTTGCCGAGTTCACACTATAGACCCCACCCAGGAAGTTTACAACCTTTCTCCAACAGTGGTGATCTCCCACCCTCCCTGCAACAGCTCATCCCAGGCTTTTCTCTTTCCTTGTCTCCACCACAATCACATCCTCTGGCACTTGGGAAATCACCCTTTTAGCCTAGCAGGATCCTCTCCGCATCATTATCACCCAAGCCCAGCCCAGGCATCCACAACAGCAATTAAGCAGGTACCACTGGACACACACACACACACACACACACACACACACACACACACACACACACACTCTAACCCTCAAATCACCGGGTGGCTATAGCAGGCACCCCAACGGCTCCACACTCCAGGGCAGAGGCCAGTGAGGCACATGAGGTGAGCATCTACATTGCAGATATAATGACCTTATCCCTCTTTAAAACCTCCCTATTCTAGTGGGGGGAGAGGCAGATAATCACCGGTCACCCAGGTTTGCAACCTCAACTGATTCGCACTCCCTCACGCGTAAAAAGCTGTCCAATCTTGTTTCTCCCTCCACGCCTTCCTCTCTGCTAAGCCCCCCACCCAAGTTCAGGCCTTGAGCTACCTAGACCCTCTGCTTACATGTGGCTGTGGCAGTGCCCTGCTCAGAAAGCCCCGGTGTCTCTGGTGAGTGACTCCAGGAGCCAATAGTCTTTCATCTTTACTCATTTCTCTTTTTGCATCCGCTCTATAATGTACAGTTAGTTATCCCTTCCCTGTGGCAGGGGTCCTCGTGATCTGGAAAATCTGCAGATTCCCTTCCTTCGTCCCAGAGAAGTCTGGATTCTTTTTCCTCTACGAGGAGTTCCTAGCATCTTATTGCAATTGGGGGCCAAGTATGCATTGCTGAGTTTCTAAACTTTTTATGTGTCATCTCTGGCTTCCACAAAGCTCCCCCAAAATTCCCATTTAATTTCTTATGCCAACTCCCAATGTAGCAAAACCCTCCTAGGGAAAGTCATGGTGGGGGAAGGGATAACTATACACCATTATAGCATAGAAGTCTACGCATCGAACCTAGAAATCAATCAATCAATAGACAAATGTTGGAGGGGCCTGGCACAGACACTTCTTACTGATAGGATACATGACTTTAAAAGGTTAGAAAGCCCCTCCCCCCAAAATGAGGTACAGTGATCGCTCCCTATGGCAGGAGTTACATTCCAGAGACCCCCACGATAGGCGAAAATCCACAAAGTAGCAATGTTACATTTAGTTTATTATTTATTTCTATTTTAAGGCTTTATAAAACCCTTCCCACTCTCCTGTAAACCTTTCCCACACGCTTATAAACACTGAGCCAATCAGCCCCCAGGATACAGAACACAGAGCTGTGGTTGGTTGCCTTTCATTCCATCAGCCAATAGTGTGCCATGTACAAACTCACATTGGCAAACTTGCACAAGGGGTACCTGTAGTGGCGTACTGCATTTTCATTGCATACAGAACAGTATTCATCCACAAAATCCTGCAATATAGCAAAAACTCCACAATACAGAATATTAGATTGTTTTTTAAACCCACGATACAGTAAAGCCATGATAAGTGAACCAAGATATAGGGAGGGACGGCTGTATTAAGTTTCAGACATGATGGAGTCTCCACTCTCCCACCTCTATTCACTCATTACTAATGTTCCTACCAAGTTCCCCATTGGAAATGAGGTTGCCATTTAGAGATTCCTTCACCAACCTGCAGCCATGACCACACTCAACCTTACAGCTACCTCCCCAGGGCTGAGAATTGTGCCTTGTCATCTTCCTGTTTCTGGCTGAGGAACCTGAGGAGCAGGGGAATAAAGTGGTTTCACTGTGGATCTGGGCCTGATCCTGCACTGTCTGGGTCAAAGCAAACAGTCAATTTATCCAGTTTGCAGAAGACGCCAAGCGAGGAAGGATCACTAACTCAGTGAGCAAGGTCAGGAGGCAAGAGGGCCTTCAAAGGCTGGATCATTGGGCCAAACTTGAAGGAGAAATTGAATGGAGATAAATGTCAAGACATATTTGGGTTCCAAAAACACACTTTATAAGTACGAAAGTGAAGAGGAAAGAACGAGTGCTTCAGTTTGTCTGAAGAAGGCCGCTGGCATGATCCCAGAATGAGCACAGTAGCCAAGGAAGCTAGTGGAGAAGCCAATGCCCCAGACCTAGAGGGGATAGGGGATGTCCCAATGGCCCTGAGCAGAGGCAGAGCCTGTCTGGAATAGCACGTGCAGCTGTACTGAGAAGCTAGAGAGAACCCAAAGGAGGATGACCAAGGTAGCAATGGCCCCAACAGCATAAAGATCAGTGGACATAGTGGATATATTGAGCCTGGATGGAAGACACTTTCAATGACTGGAAAGGTCCTCACACAGAAGAGGGATTCGCCTTATCCTCTTGGCCCCAGAGTGCAGAACGAGGAACCGTGGAGGGGAAGCCACCAAGAAGCAGATGGAGGGTCAGTGGTCATCCACAAGGAGAGCTGGCCCAAAGGGGAGTGAGCTCCCCCTCCTTAAAGTCTTCAAGCCAAAGTTCAGGGGTCTGGTAGGAATGTCAGAGAGGCAGTTGTTGGTAATCCTCTATGGCTGGTGACAGATGGCCCCTGAGGCTCTTCTAACACAAGAGTCTGGCTGGGGCTCCTGGCTTGCCAGAGACTGCATAGTCACTACAAGGTTTGAAGGCCACAAATGTCTGACCTCTTCTCCCTACTATGACCCATCAAGATCACAGCTCCTCTAAAAACCCTCCTGGTCCCTCGAGTAAGAATCAGGCCCACATACACACACAATCCCTCTCAGCACTTTATCTTTACCTACTATACTTATTACATATTGTTTTGTTCTAGCATTACTTGGTTATGAGTTTTATCCTTCTAAATGTAAACTCCTGAAAGATAGCAGTCCTGAGCCCTGAGTTCAAGTCCCATTCCTGTCCATGGCTCCACTCTGGGCCCTTAGGCAGGTCCCATTCTGGGCCCATCCCCTCTGTCACCAGAGTCTCCTGTGAGCCAGATAGTACAAAGGATAGCACTGCAGGAAGTAAAGAGATCTGAGCTCCGGCATTCTGGGCCTGGGCCTCCCAGGGAAGCAGCTTCTCATACCATGAGGGCAAGTGATGGAGGTGGCCTTTGTTATGGTGGGATTGTAAAAGGGGAAGGAGACAGGAGGAAACATAAATATTTTAGGTTTATTGATGGGAGAGGGAAAGGAAGGAGGGTAACAAGGGTGAAGGAAAATTTCTTATTCCTTAATAATATTCTAATGGCTAACTTATCTAGGCTATCCCCCAAACAGAACTTCACGAACAGAGTCCAGTAAGTGAGCCAAGATTCCAGAGGAAATGTCCAAAGTAGGTCCAGCAGAAAAGTGGTTCTTCTTTGGTCTTCTGTCCAACTGCCAGCAGCCAGTAAAAGCAGGTTTTTCTCCTCTAAAGTTGGTATCTTACAAAGGCCAGAAACCTTGTAGAAAGATGGGAATTCCAGCTAGCTCCAAAAGCTTCCTCCAGGAGACTGGTGGTTTTTTGTTTGTTCGTTTGTTTGTTTTCAGTTCGGACCTGAGAATCTTGACCCGGGCTCCCATGTGATTCTATCACATGTCCCTGTCAATCAAATGAAGTTCATTTTGCAAAATCCTTTTGCAGTCTTCCTTTGCTTACTACATTCCCCCCTTTGCACAAAGCAAAAATCGTGTTGAAAACACCATTTTGGCATTTGTGCACAACCTAAAATACTTACCAATTACCTAAACTAAGAAATCTACCCAAAATAGCAAACAACCTCCACTTACCTATCTTAATCTAACCAATACTAACCTATTCTAGGGATTTTAACAAGGAAAAAGGGAAAGGAATGAAATAATGAACAAGCGCAAATGTCAAACAGAAGCAAAAGCAAAGCAAGCAAATAACATCAAACAAAAGATGAGCATGACTCCCATGCAAACGACAAACTCGGAATACTCTCAGAGTCAGCTAAAACAGAACATTGTTCTACTATTGCAGTACCCCTTGGGCTGTGGGGCCTGCACGGCCTTCCTGGAGCCCTCCCTCTAGCTGCTGTAGGAAAGCCATTAGCTCTTTCTCTCTCAGCAGGTCCATCCAGCAGCTCAGGCTTCTTCTCCCCACTTGAGAGATGAAAACACAGACAGCTTAAGTGGCCGCCCGCTGCCCCGCACAGGGACAATCAGGCAGTAGAAAGGTCTCTAAGCCCATCCATGCCAGCCTGGCTGCCTCCTCCACACCTGTCCTGGGGACAAAGAGCAGACTGCTGCCCTGAGCTCAGCAGAGACAGGGGTCAGAAGGAAAGACGCCGGGGCTTAGACTCATCCCACCCCTGCGGTCACTGCCTTCCTGAGCATGAAGGGGTCCTTCTGCTGTCTTCAGCTCTAACTGACCCTGAGGGCCTCCAGCCTCCAGCGCCCATGGGCCTGACTCCACAAGTCTGTGCTGGAGCGCTGCCAGAGCTCAGAGCAGCCTCACAAAACCTGACTCTACCAGTACAAAACTGGCCTGAGTTCTTCAAGCCCATTCCTGCCTCCAGCTTCCCTCTTTGCTCAGTGTCCCCCTAGTCTCCAGGTCCCCAGGCTCACCTCATCCCTACATCCATTGAGATCTCAAGGCCCAGCCAGGGAAGGGCCACCATTTCTCTCCCATTTGTTCCCTCCTCCCCACTGCCCTAATGTAGGGCCCAGCTCCGGCCTTGCCACTCTCCTCCACAAAAACCTTCAGTAGCTCCCTACTGCCTGGAGGGTCAAGCACCAACTGGCCTTGGCACCCCCCTCCCAGCTCTTCCTTGCCCTCATCCCTCTTCATACACTCTGCTCTCCTCCAAATGGATTCCTGGCCGGCTCTGGCTCAGCCTGCCATCTTGGCACTGCTCCTTCATCTCTACACAGTGAAACCCTTGTCTCTGCTTCAGGTGCCTCCCCGAGGAAGCCTTTCCCAGCAGCCCCAGGGATGAGGCTCCCTCTCTCGTCCGTGGTTCTTAGAGGGCTTTGTCCGTTTCTCCGTATCGTGTTCACCCCCGGGGTCCCGGCCACATGCCCAGCCCTGTGTCTATCTCTGGGGAGTCCCGGCTCAGGCCCAGACAGAACACTGAGTGGTGGCATCCAATGGGCTGGAAGTAAAGGCCAGGCAGGCTGGTGACGCCTCGGAGCCCCTGAAGGCATCACAAGGGAGGGATGTCCCTGGGACACCTCGTGGAGACATCGGTGATTACAAAAGAAGCCTGGCTTCTCTTGACTCCCACCACACACAGGTATACCCATGCACACCCCTCCAGGCCAAGCCCTGCCCTGGCACATGACTCCTGACCTCAGGCTCATGGGCTCCCAGAGCTGGAACACAGCTCGAGTCCACCTTCCCCCACCGTTTGGGAGACATTCACCCTTTGCTTGGATACCTCCAGGGACAGGGCACTCATTACATGTACATGATCAACTATTCCATCAACAGACAGCTTAGAGAAATATCAAGTCCTTTCTTCTGTGCCATTTAGAAAGAGGATGAGCCAGGCCAAATGCTTTATTGATGGCCATTTCGCTCCAGCTGTTAATGTTTTTTTATTATTGCTCCTACAGCCACTTTGTCTGATTTCATTAATAAAACCAAAGACAGGTGGAGGCCTGAGGGCCCCGGCTGGCCTCTCCTAACCCCATTCTCCAGCCGCCACAACTGGCCGGGAACAAAGTCCATGCAAAACGCTCCTTTCTTTTTCTTTTTCTTTTTCTAAAACCTTCACTCTTTGTCTAAGACAGAAGGGCAAGGGCTAGGCAAATAGGCTTAAGCAACTGCCCAGGGTCACCCAGCAAGGAGAACCCAAGTCCTCCTGACTCCAGGCCTAAGGCTCTATCTGAGCCCTAGCTGTCCCATCTGCCTCCCTTTTCAAACAAGATCGGGGGTTCTTCCCCTCTTTGGTGTCATGGGCCCCACTCTGGCTACCACTAAAGCCTAGGGGTCATGTTGTGCAGAATCCAAGGAAATTAATTCTGTCGAAATACACTCATCAGTTTTGTAAAAGCCCTATCTGGGGACCCCTTGCCACCGCTCCCCAGAATCCTCGGCTGCCAGGCTGAGCGGCCGGACAAGACCGTTGCTACCGAAGGCACTCATAGCGCCAACGGTCCACGCATCAACCTGCCATAAATCCCCCAACCTGGCAAACATTCATTCTGTGCCCCTGCGTCTCAGGCACTCTCTGGGGCCAACGTCCATGCTTTCTGCCCTCAATGGCTCCCAGGGTGGGGGGAAGGAAGCCTAGTGTCCAGAGCATCCATGCTCCATCCGTACAGCCTGGGTGACCCCAAGAAAATCCCCGGACATAACGGGCGGCCCTGGAACCTCATCAGAGAAAGCCTCTTCAGTAAGAGTAATACCAGCCAGGTCTGGATGGAACTAACGGGAGGGAGGGTGGAGAAAGGCCTCACAGAGGGGCAGCATCCGAGCTGAGCTGGGCGCTCTGAGATGAAAAACGGAGAAGAGAAGGCATTCCTGGCCCTGGAACAATTGGTACAAAGGTACCGAGGAAGCAAAGGCAGTGTCGGGGACGGGGTCAAGTGAGTCAAGAGAGAAAAACACCAGGAAAGGAGGGGAAGGGACACACATTTATCGAGCACCTACTATATGGAGGGACTGTGCGAAGCACTTGACAAACATTCCCATCGGATCCTAGGAGATAAGGAGTCATCAGCGCCCTCACTTTCTGGCAGGTGAATAAATGGGGAGATGGGTCCAGGGACTTACCCAGGGTCATACAGCTAGTGAGGATCTGAACCAGGGTCTTCCTGACTCCTGACCCAGTGCCCAGAGCCCTGTGGGGGCCCCTGGCTGTGGCGGAGAGTCGGCTGAAGCTGGGCCAGCTGGGAGATGGCGGAACAATGGAAATTTGTTTGATTGGGGAGGGGAGCTGGACGGACACGGTCAGAGCAGGGCTGGCAGGCAGGCCCCCAGCAGCCCTCAGGGTGGTAGGGGTGACCATCATGACTTCCGTGCTGAGGAGGGGATGAGAATTAGCTGGCATTCTGTACTGCCTTTCACGGATGAGGAAACTGAGGCTGGACGAGGGCAGGCTTTATCTGAGTGGGGCAATGTTGTGGCAGTGAATGTGGGGGTTGCAGAAGGAGAAAGCAGTGGCTGGGGTCCTTGAAGGACGACGTTTGTCTGTGTGTACCAGCAGCCAGCTGCTTCATCATCTCACGCTGCCTCTGCTGCTGTTCAGTTAAGGCTTAGATGGGCGCGGAGCTCTTGCTTCGGCCAGGACAGGCTCGTGGCAGGACGAGGTCAGGGAGGCCATGGGCCTGGGCCACTGGGGGATGGTGAGGAGCTGAGCTGGCCTTTTTGGAAAGCTCGGAGTTCCCCTGCCATGATGGCCAGGGGACAGAGCACCAAAGCTCTCCCTTTTCTCCCTCTTCTGTCTGTTGGGTTTCCCTTAGAAACTGGCTTTCTCTTTCTTTGTGGGTTCTGGGATGGGGTCAATATGAATATTTGGGGAGCCTTTGCTTATTGGTCACAAGGGTTGCCTGGTTTTGGGGGAATGAGGAAAACTGAGGTTGGGAGAAAATGCCTAATAATTGAAGGGAAAAAAGATATGTGGGGTTACCAGCTGGATCCATGGCTGTAATAGTGAGCAAAGGGATTGGGGGAGAAGGGAGGAGAGGAAGGGCTGAGAGAGTGTACAGGATGAAGTTTTGTTTTGGGGTTTTTTAAACCCTTCCATTCCATCTCAGAATTGATACTATGTATTGGTTCCAAGGCAGAAGAGTGGTACAGCTAGGCAGTGGGGGTTAAGTGACTTTCCCAGGGTCACCCAGCTGGAAAGTGCTTGAGGCCTCATTAGAACCCAGGACCTCCTGTCTCCATTCCTGACTCAGGATGGAATCTGAGAGAAGCCCTTCTTAATAGCCCAACCTATCTTTCTGGAAACCAGCTCACATGCAAAAGGGCTTCCTTCCTAGAGCTATGCCACCCTGGAAGAACAGAACCTTATTCCATTTAAGGCCCCAGGAACAAGAGAAAGTGGACCTACTTCAGAGACTTCTGGAAGGGCCAGCCTGGGGGTGCTGGACCAATGCTTGGGCTGTGTAAACCTTAAAATTTCTTAGACTTATGAATGTTGGAAATTTCCCCATTGGGAAATTTCATACTTGAAAAATTTCCTACTGATAGTAAGAACTCTATTGGAATGTGAAAACCCTGGGCATGGGAGGGTCCTTCTCCTCCCTACCTAAGACTACTTTAGGACAGAAACCTTTTGCTAAACAATGGAAAGGGCTTTGACCTATGCTTAAGCATAGAACAGGAAGTTCTTTGAGTCATGATCGATTTTAGAATTAATACAATAGAGATACTTGGAATGACAGAACCAGGTCTTGAAAATACAATCTCCACCCTACTCAGAGTAAAAGAATTTAGGAAGGGCTGCAGCAAAGGATCAAGATTTAATTATTTGAGAATATGACCTTCAACAGACATGTGCAAAGCCACAGACCTCTGGGCGGTCCTGGGTTAAGCTAGAGCCACCATTGGCACAGGGAAGACATGGGCAGTGATTGGTAGATGTGAGAACTGAGGGGAGGGAACTTAGATGGTTTCCTTAAAGATAGGGGGTCTGAGGACTGGAGGGTTTGAGAGGTTTTGCTCTGAGAGGTTGTGCTCTGAGAAGCTTGCTCTGAAGGAGGCTGGAGGTGGAGGGCCCTGAGACTGTTTCTCCATTTTGGTCACGTGAGTGATAGGGACTGATCTCTTTTCTTTGCCTCAGCTATCTAAGGGCTTGGGCCTTTTGGCCCAGCCTAAACAGAGGGGGTATTTAAGCCTTATTCTTTTCTCTCTCTCTCTCTTTCTCTCTCTCTCTCTCTCTCTCTCTCTCTCTCTCTCTCTCTCTCTCTCTCTCTCTCTCTCATACCTTTCTTCCTCCTGTTTGTAATTAAAACCTCCATAAAAGGTTGACTGCTGACTTGAGTTTTCATTTAGGAATTGCATAGCTGAATTCCTTGGCGACCTTAAATTAATATATATCAGTCCTTTAAAGTGATTTCCTTGTCACAGCTGCCACTTAGTCCATGATGCCCTGCCTTGGCCAGGCCCTTCTCTCCAGCCCCTGCCTTCCCCAAGCTCTAGTCACGGAAATGGCTGAGGGACATGACCCCTGGCACACTAACAGCGTCATTCTGTCCTTCGGGTCCCTTGAATATGATTAGAAGTGGGCGGCCTTCCTGTGGTGAGTGCCCAGGGCTCTGATGCACAATTTGTTCCACTTGAATTGGATGCATCTTTCATCCCTGCTTGATCACGACCCAGTCTGGCCCTGGGGAAATCAGGGCCGAGTTTCCAACCAACAATGGAGCCAAAGGCAGAAGTGGTCCAAGACTTCCACAAAAGCTCCTTCTTTATCAACTCTGCCTTTTGCAGGGCACTGAATACAGTCAGCATTGAATCAGTGTTTCTGGAGGTGCCCTCACTACCCCTTCTGGTAAAAAAACAGTGGAAGATGGCCTGGGTGTGCATCTTGGCTCTCCTTTCTCCTAATCTCTGGTCTGAGGCTCAGGGACCTCCTCTCTGAGATCTGGGAGCATCTCCAGGGGCCTTGGCAACCCATAACCCCATGAAAAAGTTAAAGATGAGAGCATTTAGAACCTTTCCATGCCAGCTACTCTGCATTCTGGGTCCTTATGATTTCCCCGCCAGGGCACTCAGGGTTGTCTGTTCCAGCCTGTAGGGGCAAGCCCTGGGGAGGGACCCACCACCACCTAGGCCAGGCTGCCCCGGCCCAGCTTTCTGCATAGCCGAGTCCTGTGTCCTAACTAGACAGGATACTCTTCTTCCTGGGGAGTGTGTCTTGGTCTAGAGTGGGTGGCAAACAGTCAGAGAAGAGGCATGGGCAAGAGCTGGCAGGACTATGCTCCAGGAATAGCAGGGGCCATTGGCAGAGGGTGCGACAGCACTTGGGAGCTCTGGTGCCTGCCTCTGGGAGCCAGCGGGGTCAGGGGCTTGGCCCCTCCTCAAGCCAGAGTCACTCTTAACTCAAGAACCTTTCGGACATGTCTTTGATGACAGCCCCTGTCTGTAGAGGCCCTTCCCTCCAAGACTGGGAACTATCTTTATTCCCAACTGCCCACTAGAAAAGGTCTGGTCTTCCTCTGCCACCTAGAGACTGCCCAAGGCCAGGGAGGCACAACAGTGGGGCAGGAGGAGGCCTGACCCTGGGGACCCCTTCCTCAGCCCCTCATCCAGCAGCACAAGGGCTGGCCTAGGACAGCTCTCTCAGGGGACTCCAGTTCTAACTCCTAAGACCTCGGCCCAAAACCTGGCTTGGATCTCTTAGAACTGCAGCTACGGCGCCTCTCTCCCCACCAGGCCACCAAGCACATAAGCTCTATAAAAGCAGGGGGAAGGGAGGACCTTCGTTCTTTGTATCTGGATTCTCGGTCTCTGACCCAGCACCTGACCCACAGCAGGCCCCTAATATGTACTTGTACTCTCCCTTCCCACCCCTTAAGCCTCCCAGAGGCATAGAGCCCAGGCATTCAGAGGGTGGAAAGGTCTAAGGCAGAAAATTTAGCCACTGTTGACGTGAGAGGGAGGATGGCTCGGTTGGTCATGCTTCAGGAATAACAGTTTGGTAGCAAACTAGGTTTGGGCCAACTAGACAGGGCAATGGACAGTTCTGGGCTTGAAGTTAGGAAGACCTGAGTTCAAATCTGACCCCCAACACTAGCTGTGTGACCCTGGACAAGTCACTTCACCCTGTAAAATGAACCAGAGAAGGGAATGGCAAATCACTCCAGTATCTTTGCCAAGACATCCCAAATGGGGTCACAGTCAGACATGACTGAAAATGACTGAACCATAAAAGCTCGTTAGAGGATAGAGGAGAGAAACTTAGGGAGGGAGACCAGCAAGCTCTCAGGCACGAGAGGATGGGGTCCTGTGAGTGAAGAAAAGGGGATGAGTCTAAGGGGTGTCATGGAGGCAGGCAGACAAGACATGGCAGCCGATTCAACATAGAGAGCTAACCACAAGATGTAACTCGACAAGGCTACAAAGAGTGAAAACAACCAAAGAAGCCACCAGAAGCTTCTGGCCGCTCGGTGCCATTCTCTCGCCCAAGAACCTTTCCATGGGTCATTTCAGGTTCCCCATAACCTGGCTGCTTCCGACTTTTCCAGGCTCATGCTCCAGACTGTCCGATCCCAGGATGCACATACGGCCCATCTCCCTTTTCTAAGTCTTCGCCCCACCTGTCTTCCATTCCTGCAATGATGGAGGTCCTTCTGGATCCCTCCCTCCTCTTCCAGTAAGATCTTCCTCTGAGATTCCCTTCCGTCACCACTGATGTGTCCTGGATGCACCTAGATTCAGAGAGTCATGTTGGCCTTCCCTTTAGCCTGGGAACTCCTCGAGGTCAGGGACCATCTGTTGGCCTTTCTCTGTCTCCCCAAAACTCGGCCCATGCCTGAGACATAGTCAGAACTTAATGATTGTTGGCGGAGGTCTGGGAGAAAAGGTAATGATTTCTATTTTGCACACATCGAGTTTGAGATCTTACGGTGTGCCCAAGTAGGAGTCCATCAGGCAAGCTAGTGACACAGGTCTAGAGCTCAGGAGACAAATTAGGCCTGGATATAGTGACGTGGAAGCCACCTTCACAGAGAGCTAAGCTTGGGCCTAGAACATGCTCCGCTCAGGTGATATTTATTTCCTACCAGTGATTCCTAAAAGTAGTAATGGGAACTTGGATCCACAGCCAGACAGGCCAACTGCTTTCCCAAGGGTCCTACCACTTACGTTCAAGCCTACTGGGACCCAGACCTCTCTCTGTCTCAGTTCGTGCCTTCCCCCCTTGGGCCTGCTGGGACCAATGAATGAAAAGGCATATATCAAGCTTTCCTTGGGTGACAGGCACTGGGCTAGGCACTGGGAGGCCAGACATAATCTTTGCCTTCAAGAAATGACACTTTAATGAGGGAGACAATATGCAGAGGAGAGTGAGAGCCACCAAGGGGCATGTGGAATTGGAAATCTCCAAGGGTGATGAGTGCAATCATGGAGGAATGTATTGATATGCCCTTTCCAGAATTATGGTTCCTGGAGAAAGGAGTGGAGCCCAGCATGATGGAGAGCCAATGAGGGCCAGGCCATAAAGGGTGGCTAGAGCTAAGGTAGCCAGCAATCGCTCTCCTCGGTGGGAGTTCCAGACGAGGAAGGCGATGTCTCCGTGCTGCTCTGAACAACATGAATACCTGTGAGGCAGCCAGAGAGGGAAGGAACAAGGGGTTTGGCCTTGGTGGCTCCCATTATCAGCCTCTTCCCTTAGCTCCGGCCTGGCTGATCCTGGCCTTACCACCTACTCACTCCAACCCTGCACCCTCTCTAATCCTGGCCTTAGCTGACCCACAAGACCACATCCTGTTTGACTGCCTCTGAAATCACTTGCCTGTTCTGACCGCAGGTGAATTCGATACCAAACACCTTCCCCTCACTGTGCCCTGCCTGGTTTTAGTCATCCCCTACAGTTTCCTGTCTGGCCTTAGCTGCCTCCTAAACCAGTCTCTTTCCCCCTTGGTGCCCTGCCTGACCTCAGTTGCCCAGTCTGGCCTCGTCTGCCTCCTATAACATTGATTTGCCCCCATGGTGCCCTGCCTGACTTCAGCTGCCCCCCCCACGGTACCCTGTCTGTCTTCAGCTACCTGCTGTACCAACCCTTTGCTCCCATAGTGTTCTTCCTAGCCTCAGCATCCCCCATGGTGCCCTGCCTGGTCTTAGTTTCCCCCACAGTGCCCTGTCTGTCCTCAGGTGCCTCCTGTACCAGCCTCTCACCCCCACAGTGCCCTGCCTGGCTTCATCTGCCTTGTGTATTAGCTGCCTGCCCAATTCATGTCATGTCTCACCTCTGCTGTCTCCTAAACCAGCCATCTGACCCAGATGTGTCCTGTCTGACCTGAGCTTTCCCACATAGCACCTGCTCACCCCACCACGTGCTGTCTGACCTTAGCTAGTGCACTACCAGCTGCCTGCCTGACCCACGTCCAGTATGACCTTGGCTTTCTCCCCTACCATTTGTCGACCTGAACTAATGCCCAGATGGATTTGGGCTGTGCTCACCACCTGCTATTGGCTCCATTCTCGCCCTGGACCCCAGCCTTATTTCTGGCAGTCCTTATTAGTAGAAGCTCCTGACTGACAGAAGGACTCTGTGGTCTAAGGTGCTGCTCCCTAATTGGCTAGGGCTGTGTTAGTGAACCTAGGGCATGCATGCCAGAGCATGCCAGAGGGGCCTTCTCCCCTCCCTCTCCCCACTGCCCCTGAGGACATTCTCCTATCCCGTCCTTCTGCCCAGCAGCCCAATGGCAGCACTTCCTCTCTTCCCTGTCTGGGGGAAGGGAGTGGCTCACAGGCAGCTTCAGGGTGCAGTTTGGGCACTCGGTCTCTAAAAGGTTCACCATCACTGGGCAAGGGGATATATCTGGGATCAGGGAAGAGAAACTTCTCTTTTTTGTACTTGACTGAAGATAATCCTAACAATTCATACCCACATAGGGTTTGGTTATTAGAAAACACTCTAATGTATGGCTTCTCATTTCTTCCCATGACGGCCCTCGACCTATACGTTTTCTATCCTTTTTTTACAGAGGAAGAAATCGAGGTTCAGTAAAGTAGAGTAAGTCTACTGCTCAGTCACATAGCTCACTCACAGTAAGGATGAGAACTTGACCTTGAATCTATATCTTTCTGGCTCTAAATCTAAGAGAAAGAGACTTGGCCTTTGAGTCAGGAGTCCTTGGGAAGCCACTTATTTGTTGTCAGACCCCAGGTTAGACTCTGTGCACTCAGCTCCCTCATCTGTAAAATAGTTAAAATGGTACAGCCCATCCCCCTCACAAGGTTGTTGTGAGTGCCCAGGGAAACAAAGAGCAAACTCTGAAATATGAATTCCAATGCAAATGAATTCTTATTGGAGTTTGCCTTGGTGACCTGGGGTAGGGAATGGTGGCTGAGAAGAAGAAACATGCATGTACCTATATAACCGGGCTCCCAAGAGAATGTAGGTTCCCAGAAAGGCCCTCCCAAGTTTGTTTGGGCCAGGTCTGGCTCCCCAAATGATGACCCAACATCCTCCGCATCACAAGCTGGATAGAGTACAAAATTTACTTCTGAATTCTAGTCCAGGCTCTGCCAACAGCTCCCTGTATGACATTAGGAAAATTCCCTTCCCCCCTCTGGCCCTTAGTTTCCCCATCTAGAATTGGACTAAATAAGCCACTTACATTTTTTTCTAGCATGTAAAGGTTTGTGAGATGTTTCCCTCACGAGAACTCTGTGAGTTCAAAAGGCAAACAAGTTTGTACCCATTTTACAGAAAGAAGCTAAAGAACTCACCCACACACGTGGGTCCATTTGGAGATCAAATGAGATAATGACTCGAGTCCCATGGGGCATTCACCATTAGTGGGTTGTCAAGGATGTAATTGTGGGACTTTCTTTTTTAGCAACTAAACAAGTCACATGTGGCCACTTAAGGAATCAATGAGAAACTAATCATATACACAAATGCTTGTTGTCTACAGGATTTCCAAGATGGAGGATTTTCCTGGCTTAGGCACACGGTCCCTTCTCCCAAGAGTAGCAGGTTGGGGGGGAGAGCAGGGAACCTGGCCCTTAGACAACAAAAAGAGAGGCCACTCTCTCAGGCCATCATCCTAGCCTGGATAGACCTTGCAAAGTCCTGGAGAATTCAGAGCTTTTCTCCATACCATAGGAAGGGGAGAATTTAGGAGAGGGTCAGAAACCAAATGGGGTAAGAATTGTATGGAGAAAACAGGTTAACCGCTGTCTTCAAGGACCATCTTAATAACTATTTCTCTACCTAGCCCTTTAAGGCTTACAGAGCGACTTGCATATCGTGGTGTCTCGTTTGATCCCCACACCTTGGGAAGTTGGTGTATTATTGTTCCCATTTTATAGTTAGGGAAATCAAGGCTGGGAAAGTGAAGTTACTTGACCAGTTTCACACAACTAACCAATGAAGGGAACAGGATTGGCACCCAACTGCTTCATGTCTGGCCAGCTGTCCTGAGAAAAGGAGGGTTCCATGTGTTGACTTAGTCCTAGTAACAGTAATGGGGGGCTAGGGAGGGCATGTCAAAGGGGCCTGAGGCAAGGGGACATTTGCTAACAACGAAGAATGAGCTGCCTCCTTAGGGCCTGGGTTCTTCTTCCAGAAAGCTCATCCTTTAGGCCCAGAAAAGGAGACTTGCAGTGACTAGGAAGTGGTGGCCCTGGGATTGGGATTTCACGGTCTGTTAGAACTAGAAAGGGACTCAGTGGGTCATCTCAACCAGCCCAACATCCTGCATTTCACAGAGCAGAAAATGTGGTCTCACCAAGGGGAAGAGCTGCCCATGGTCACCAGTGAGTGGGGCAGTTGAGATAAGCATGCAGGCCCTGCTCCTCTGCTGCCTTCCATAAGCTCTTGGCACTTGCTAGAGAGATGTGGGAGGTCCAGCTGATGAAGGAGGACACGCTGCAACTAGAATCCACCGATTTCGCCTTGGGTTTAAAGGCTGATGTCCTGGCATCGTCCCCTCCAGGTCTAGTGGGTACTTAAGATTATCTTGAGTGTTTCTGCGTTCTGCCAGTTCAAGGGTCTCATTGAGTTTGTTGACTTCCTCCAGAAAGAGACTAATCATTCTCTACTACACCCATCATGGGGAAGGGGAGGAGAGTCAAAGCTATCCTTTGGAGACTCAGCCAGCAAGTGGGAACGAGGGCTTCTGGGTTTGGCTGCTAACAGCAGCATCCACTCAGCCTTCTTTGCCCCTATGAAATGCCAACCCAGAATACTCTTTCTGCCCCAGAGGGTAAGGCCAGGGCATGGGAGAGTCACAAGGAGGGTGATCAAATCAAATCAGCAGAAGGAAATATTGCCAAGCAAGGGAACTGTCCAGTAAGGGAGGAGCTTGCTTTGTGGGTTGGTACCAGCAGAGCCCTTCCTCTGGGACACTGTGGACTAGACAAGCTCTCAGGCCTTTCACTCGGAGACTCTGAATTCTCCAGAGCTTATCACTCCATTACTGTTGCTCACAAGGGACCAGTTATCAACCAGGACAATTGCTGCCCAAACACCCCTCTGAGCGGTTACAAACAGATCTCCCATGAGCACTTGTGTGCCGAGGGTAACACGCCAATGTCACATGTTAGGAAGGATAACCAGCTCCCCCGAAGCTTGGCTGCTGTAGAAACAACTGCAAACACAACTCTTAGCGTGCAGGAACTGGGCCCAGTAGTGGAGATCGAAGGATAAATGAGCCCCCTTCAGGAAGGGGAGGCAGCCTAGCTCTCAGCTCTCCTCCCTGGCCTCCTTTGGAAACAAATACAGTAAGCTCTTAGTTATCTGCTGTTCCACCAACTAGAACTCTCCGCTATTGAATGGCACTTCCAATCACTGTATTCATGCAAAAACACAACGTGGTTTCCCAGAAGTCTCTGGTGGTAATAAAAGGGCAGATTTCTATTGGGTTTTTTAAGACGTATAAAGCACTTTTATCAAATGAGCCTATGACTAGGGAATACACCAAGTAAGAAAAGAGAGGTTGGCAGGTGCAAAGTGTAAAGGAAAAGCCCTCCATCCCAAAGCTGGAGAGTGTTGACATTCAGGCCCTGCGGCCTGTAGAACAATCTGGGAACGTCCCTTTTTCCGCCAGGCCTGGCTCATTGAAACGACTCCTTCTGCCTGCCCTTTGAGCCAGTGCAGAGAGGGAGGCTTTCTCTCCAGATGGCCATTCAAGCTCTTCCGGGCTCAGGCTGAGCTGCCTGATGGGAAGCCTCTGCCTGGGCCAGTGTAGTCCAAAGAGGATCCCGGCCCTTCCCACCTCTAGACACAAGGATCCCCTCCTGGCCCACATCTGCTCCCTCTTCCTTTCTGCTCTTCAGAATCTCCCTGCCCGTCCAGGTCTGCCTGAGCTCCTTCTCCCCTTCTAACTCGCCCAACCAAAGGAAGCCCTTCCAACAGGAACCCAATGTAAGGTGACTTTCCCACCCCAAGGAATAAAACTGAATTTGAATAAAACAAAAACTCTTGATTATGGCCCCAATCTATGTTCTAGGGCTTATAAGAGCTCAGCCTATTTGGCTTCCTCCATTCTGCACTGCAGCCAGCCCAGATTGTCTACCCTCTCTTGGTCTCGTCCTGCCCTCTCACACCCCTGTCTATGCCTTTGCCCACACTGTCATCATCCAACCTCACCTCTTAAAAGTGTCTCCACTGGCAGCTAGGTGGCTCCGTGGGAAGTCCTGGATTCAACAATGGCTCAGATGCTTCTTGGCTGTGTGACCCTGGGCAAGTCATTGAAGCCCCATGCATGGCCCTTACCACTCATCTGCTTTAGAAGTGAGAGCCAGTATGGATTCTAAGATAGAAGATCAGGGTTGGGGTTTTTGAGCGTCTTCTGTTAAGATCTGGCTGAGGTGACCCGTCCTACAGAAAGTTTTTCCTGATCTCTCCTCCCCTGCTTTGAATCTACCTCTCAGGCCACTTCGTTTGGTATCTCCTGCGCACCTAATGGTTTTTTACTTCTAAATAGTAGTTATTTGTGTACGTGTTTTTATGTCAAGTTCTCTGTTTAATCTTCGGACTTTCAGCACCCAGCATGGCATCTGGTACACAGTAGGCACTTAATAAATGTTTACTAAATTGAAGTGAAGATGAAATTAAAACCTTTCGCCCCAGCTGGAGTTCCGTCTCAAATGTAAATGAGCTTCTTCTGTGAGTCTAGCCATCCTCCATTGGTATCTTAAGAATAAATGGGAGGAAGGAATTAGTTGTCAAGAGGACGAGCCAATGAGGAAGACAAGGCTTTGCCAAAGTCCTCCCAGCTCTCACAAGGCCCTTTCCTCCCAGGTGCAGCCAGTGTGATGATGCCCATTTCACAGATTAGTGTTGTCCACCTCTCCTTCCTTTTCTTTTTTTAGCCCTACCTTGTATCTTAGCATCACTGCTAAGTACAGATTGGTCCTAAGGCAGAAGAGCGGGAAGGGCTGGCCAGCTGGGGCTAATGGACTGGCGCTCAACAAGCCACCAAACCAGCCAGTCAGTAGAGGAACGAGGGCCCAAATATAGCTTTTGGCCAGCCTCACTGACTCTCAGCAAGTCAAAAGGCCATCTCTGGGGCCATCTAGTCCAACCTGAAATGACCCAAGAATGCCTCCTTCCAGAGTCATCCCAACAAGGAGTTCTGCAGCCTTTGCTGGATCTGCCAGAAGCGGGGAGCTCACTACCTCCCCAAAGGAATGGGGAATCAACAAAAATGTACTAAGCATCCCCTGTGCCAAGCCCTCCTGCCCTGGAGAAACATGCATTCTACCAGGGGGAGGATGCCCTCAAGGGCCTACACAGAATAGTCTGGGCAGGAAATCAGAGAAAGCTTCCTGGAGGTGGGGGCCGTGGAGACTCCACTTGGGGCAGCTCCCACTGTCAGGATGATTTTCTTTACCTGGAGCCTCTCTTCCAGTTCAACCCTCCCTCACTAGCTCTGCTCTCGGGCCCCAGACCCCAGTTCCTCCTCCTCCTTCTAACTCTCTCTGCAGCCCGC
This sequence comes from Monodelphis domestica, assembly GCF_027887165.1. Taxonomy (NCBI): domain Eukaryota; kingdom Metazoa; phylum Chordata; class Mammalia; order Didelphimorphia; family Didelphidae; genus Monodelphis; species Monodelphis domestica. The sequence goes on along the minus strand of NC_077229.1, from coordinate 17,693,778 downwards.
TCTGGTTCTTGACTCAGGATCAGTGTCCTGGAGAAGCAGGGAGGCCCCGCAAGAGGAGCCCCAATGAGCCAGGCAGCCGAGGCCCAGAGGCCAGGGCCTGAGAGACAGCCCCCGAGGAAAGCAGACAGGGAAGGAATGGGGCCACGCTTCCGTCCCACACAGTAAGGGCCCTCTGCGGACAAGGCCTCGTGCTTGCAAAGCCAACTCAAAGGATGGTCGAACCCAGCCAGTAGCAGTCTGATGGGTAGAAAGGAAAGAGCCAAGCTAACTACGACAGACTGACCCCTGGGAGGAAGTGGAGGCAGGAAAGGCTTCCATTTGGGGAAGTCAAGGAGGGCTTCCTAGAGGAGGTTTATTACTGGATACTATTAAGTTTTATTCATGGGTTGCTATATGTTAACTAATACAAATGAGGCGCCTCCTGTGTGCAGGGCACTGACAGAGGAGATAAGGATGCAAGCTCCTTGAGGACTGGGGAGGGCCAGGCCGGCGCGGCCTCCCAGCTCAGAGCCCGAGAGGCAGCGGCCACTGAGGGGCCTTTTCTTTTTTTTTTTTCTTTAGCAAAGATATTTATTTACTCAAATGGCATGGTAATAACAATGGCTATAAAATATCTCCCCAATCCCAAATCTATGGCAAAACCTATTAGGAAAGAGGGGCATAAGCTACAGAAAATGTATAGTAAGGTGCGTGTGGAGGGAATCTATGTGGCCAAATGAACTCAGACCTTTGGGACTCTAGGAGCTTGATGTATGTACATGCTTCGGAAAACCCCCACTGTAGGGTGATGGTGATGAAGAAATCAAGGAACTCCAGGGTGAGGCTGTTCGCTCTCCTGGCCGTAGAGACAGATGACTGAGCTTGGCTTGCTTTTGGGGGTGTCACCCATTGCCAGTCAAATCTTACTTGGCTACTTAGTTGTTGTCTCCTTATCTCCCTCGGATGCAGGCTGGGCTGAGAAGGTCACTCGGCAGCTAACCTGCAGCTGCCCAGCCTGGGCTCTTCTCATTGAGGGTCCCTGTTTTATGGTATTCTTTTCAATTGGAGCATTACCATGCCATTTTTCAGCAAAGGTGATCCTTAGCAGAGAATTGGCAGGAAGCCTTCCTCTTTGATGCCTCCAGAACTTTGGCTTTGAGGCTTATCACTTCCAGGCAGATGGTGAAAGAGATCTTGAGTTTCCTGTTCAACAATCCTTCTGTCCTTGAGGGAGTCCACCCTGAGTTATGGTACCTAGCCCAGTTAACATTTCCCAGACTCCTCTTGGGTCTTCTTTTTTTTTTAATATATTTTATTTGATCATTTCCGAGCATTATTCGTTAAAGATCATTTTCTTTTCCTCCCCCCCCCACCCCCCATAGCCGACGGGTAAGTCCACTGGGCATTACATGTTTTCTTGATTTGAACCCATTGCTTTGTTGATAGTATTTGCATTAGAGTGTTCATTTAGAGTCTCTCCTCTGTCATGTCCCCTCAACCTCTGTATTCAGGCAGTTGCTTTTCCTCGGTGTTTCCACTCCCACAGTTTATCCTTTGCTTATGAATGGTGTTTTTTTTCTCCTGGATCCCTGCAAGTTGTTCAGGGACATTGCACCGCCACTAATGGAGAAGTCCATTACGTTTGATTATACCACAGTGTATTAGTCTCTGTGTACACTGTTCTCCTGGTTCTGCTCACTGAGGGGCCTTTTCTGGCCTTCTCTAAGGCGCTCTGGGCTTCAGGCTCGGTGCCCAGCCACTGCGGGAAGGCAAGGCCTCACAGCAGCAGAACTTCATGCCTTAAAGGCTGCAAAGTGAAGCTGCTGCTTCTCCTCCTCTCCGGCTCTGTCTGCATCCTCAGGCTCACAGCTCGGGCTCCCGAGCCACCCCACGGGCATGTAGTCAGTCACTTTCAGTCACAGCTGACTGCTTGTGACCCCACTTGGGGTTTTCTCAGCAAAGACACCAGAGTTGTCGATTTCCGTCTCTGGCTCATGGTATAGATGAGGAAACAGAGGCCAACAGGGTGAAGTACCTTGCCCAGAGTCACCCAGCTAGGCCATGTCTAAGGCAGGATTTGAACTCAGGTCTTCCTGACTGCAGACCTGGCTCTGCACTCGTGTCACCCAGCTGCCCATTAATCAGATCAAGGCTACAGTTCCTAGAAAGCCCCTGTCAATCCCTGCCCAATGACCCTAATGGCCTTTCTCATTCCTTGGCCTCCCCTCTTAGAAGGGAAGTTCTTGGAGGGCAAAGACTGTCTTCATTGCTTGTATTTGCATCCCCAGGCCTTAGCCCTGTACCTGGAGCACAGAAAGCACTTAACGAATTCTATTTCATTCCTCTATTTTGCTCCACTCCCAGCCCCTAAGTCCTCCAAAAGCTTCCCTGAGAGATGGTCATCCAGTCTCTGCTTGAATACCTCCATCCACAGGCAGCTCACTACATGACGAAGCCACCTATCCCAGTCATTAGAAAGCTCTTGTTATTTGAGTTCTTTCTTACACTGAACCTCAGCCTGCCTCCCCATAGCTTACTCTGTTGCTCCCAGTTCTTGCCTTATAGACCAAGGAAAAGATGTCTAATCCCTCTTCTCTGTGATGCTTGAAGACATCCTTCTTGGGCCTGCCTCTCTCCCCAGGTTTCTCTTGAATCAGTAAGTCTGTGTGGCAAGGGAGAAGCAATCCCTCCAGCACACTCGATTCTAACCAGTCTGTAACCTGGAGTCTTCCTCTGCTCTTGGCTGGGGGGAACAGAAAGCTGGGCCTGAAAGGGAGCCCAGGGGAAAGCGATAGAGCTGGCAGGCCTTCTGAGACTCCTCTTTATCCGCCTCTCATTCTACCGATGGGGACGGTGGCGGGCACAGACTGTGGGCAGCAGGCCTTCTCCCGGGGGAGCTGGGGCCCTTTCCACTGTCCCCGCCTGCCTTCCTTTCCTAACCCCACAAGAGATGAAAGAGACCTGAAAAGCCACCTGGCCTCCCATAAGGCCTGTGTGGTCCCATTTCTCCTGCCCACCCAGCTGTGCTCCCTCACTCTGCCCCCCCCTTCCCCCAGGTGGTGCATTTGGGTTTGGGTCTGCAGATCTTAGGACTGGGAGGGGAACGCTCTCCATTTTTACCAATTTCTGTTCAAATGCTTTCTGGGCTGACATTTCCCAGGCTTATTTTTAGTTCTGTGATGACACCATTGGGGAAAGTTTGAAGATTGATTCAGTCATTTCTGAGCTCTCAGAGAGCCAAAGAAAAGGGCGTTTCCCGCTCTCTGCAAAGGTCCAGCGTCCTTCTGGGAGCAGCCCGGTCAAAGGACACACAGCTGTGGTCTCGAGCCCAGACGGTGGCTAAGGAAGGGAAAAGGGGACTCAGGAATGCAAAGCCCAAGATCCTTTGGAAAGGGTTTAAGATCTCAGAATCATGGATTTCTCAAACCCTCGAACTTTAGGAACTCCGAGGGGAGAGGTGGAAGCCTCAAAAACACCATGGAGGTCACTTAGGCTTCTGCCACTTGAGGGAGGCCAAACCTGAGAAGGCTGTATTAGATTCCTCCCTAATGGAGCCCTGGCTCTCCTGTTACAGACCTTCCTCTCCACCAACTGGCTCCAGGGAAATCTTATTAGAACACAAACTGCCAGTTCTGCTAGAAAGCACTCAGTAAATGCCCAGCCTGCCCTGGAAAACAGCAAAACAATCGAAGGCCTGAAGACCTTTTATCTTCCAGCTGATCTAGAGCCTTCCCAGAAAGCACTGTTATCTAATTCATTAATGAGGGCCATGCTTACATTTTGAGCCCCGTAATCATCTGTTTGCTGGAGCTGCTTTTGTTGCAGCCCTTAACTGTTTTTCAATAACACATAACCAGGAAGAACTTCACAAATGCATGTGAATTGTTATTCTTTTTGTCTTCAGTTTCTTCCCCCAGAGAATCACAGTTTTCAAAATGGCCTTATATAAGTCAACAAATTTATTTTCTTTCAGCAGAAGAATATCAGGATCTTTTTGAATGAAAATTTTAAAGGCTTACTTACACCTTTATTTTAATAGCAAACATTTACAGATATACCCTCCCTACCCAGAATTCTTCCTGATTACAAGAAAAAACAACTGGCACCGTTATCAAGACTGGATCCATCAGCACTTTCAAAATTGAACAGCTCTCACCCCACCCTTCCCCCCTCTACCAAGAGGAAGGTGTATTTCATCAACTTTCCTTTGGACCCATATTGGCCCCCAATGAATGATTTCCCAAAATTATTCTGTGCTCATAGACATTGGAAGGATAGAGCTAGAAGGGCCATTAGAGGTTAGAAGAAGAAACATGCCTAGAGAAGGGCAGTGATCTTCCCAAAGTCACAAAGCCATTTTATTGGGGAGTTTGTGGGGAGAAGAGGGGAGGATGTACCTGTCAGCCAATGGCTCTGGGTCCATTAGACCATTTGGAGACAAAGCTTAGCTAAGTCAGCCTTTCTTACATGGCAGTACAGAATTGCCTTCCCATCCCTGGAGTTCCTAACATATTTATCCTGACAAGACAACTTTACCACAGAACCACCACCATTTGTCTCATGGACATTGTCTCATGGCCCCATGGTTTTTCTAATGAAGGCCAGGGTCTCTCACTTCTCCCCCCCACCCCCCGCTCCCACAGTTGTACATGATTTACTAATGGGACACCAGGGGGCCTGAGTTCTAATCTTAGATTTTCTATTAAGTAACTCTGTGACACTGGGCAAGTCATTTCTAGGGCAACTCTTAGCCTCTGTTTCCTCACTGTAAAATTAGATTTCCCAGGCTCCTTCCAATTCTGACATTCTGTTACCTATATTCTATATTCTTTGATCTGGACGTGTTGAATTTTGACTGTGGTCCTGGAAGTTTTTGTGTTGAGGTTTCTTTCAGAAGGGGAACAATAGATTCCATTTCCACTTTGCCCTCTAGTTTTAAAAGCTTTGGGAGAATTTTCTTTTAAGATTTTTTGAAATATCATATCTAGGCTATTATTTCAGTCATACATTCAGGGATTCCAAAGACTTGTATATTTTCCCCCTTGATTTCTTTCTCAGGTGAGTTGGTTTTTGCTAGACAATAGCTTATATATTCTTCTATTTTTTCAGTCTTTGGCCTGTTTTAATATCTCTTGGTGTCTCGTGAAGCCAATAGGTCTGTTAAGTCCATTCTAATTTTCAGGTAGCTTGTTGCTTAAGCAGGATTTGGTATTTCTTATGCTAAACTGCTAATTCTTTCTTCCATTGCTCTCATATCTTTTCCAGCTTTTCTCTCCAGTGCTCCTATTTCATTTATAAAGTCATTCTATGAGTCTTTTTTAGAACTTTTGCCCTAGGGATTCTAGTTGAGTTTGTGCCCAATGTGTACGCTCTTAGAGGCTTTCCTTATAAGATTCTTTGGAGCCTTTGTCTTCTTCTGAGTTTAGACCTTGAACATCCCTGTCTAGCTACCTGCTTTTCATGATGGGATTCTTTTTTCTTCCAACCAACTTCCTGAGCCCCACTGCTACTGCTGCCAGCTTCTGAACTTCTTCCTTGCTTTCAGTACACACACTTTCAGTACCCACAATGCCACTAGTGGGTTCACAGAGGCCCTCCTCAGCTTGCCCTGGATCTGTGACCCAGAACTGAGTAGTGATAGACCAGGTTCCCAGTTGGCATCTGTCCCTGAGTGGTGAAGTGCTCCTGGATATATGCTATGACCTCTCTGCCTATCTCCCTATGCTGGCTTAGGAGAGACAAATGACTCACTGTGATTTTTCTTGGATCTCTTCCCAAGGACCTGCTCAGGATCATTTTCTAGGTCTCTGTGAGGCAGGGAGGGACTTTGTTCTGCTTCTTCCAGACAGGACACTCCTCCATCTTCATTCCACCTCTAATATCCCTGCTGATCCTAACGTTCTGGAATAAGTTGTTTTGTGGTCCCTTATAGCTGGAACATCCTATGTTCTGTGATTCTCATAGGAATGAGGGCTCTAGTCAATGAGCTGAAGCTCATGGCTAATTCTGTCCCACAAGGGAATCCAGCATGGCATAGCAGAATGGATATTCCAAATGGAGTCACAAGACCTGGTCTGGAATCCTGAACAAGTCGCTTCTTTCTGGGCCTCAGGCTTCTGGAGAATGCGTGGCTTTCACTAGCTGATCTCCCAGGCTCAGCTATGGATGCCCTGTCTTGAAGGAGGCTGAGGCCACTAGGCTATCTACAGTAGCTATTGAAAGTCAGGGTTGATGCCTTTGCCCTTGAAGTCACAGAGGAAATCAGACAAGGCTGGGGGCTTTCTCCAAGTGATGCTATTGAAGGCATTTGGCTCACAGATGGTGGCAGATTCCTTCAGGGCTAAATGTCTGTAGGGCATGAAGAGTCTGGGATTTCCAAGGCTATGGATGTCATTTGTAGAAAGAGCAGGAGAGGCGGCCATTTTTCTGGCCAGCTCCCAGGCTGCATGGCCCTCGGGAGGCCTGCTGTTTGCCAATTTTCCACCCGCCCCAGACATCAGGAGGGCTAGTGGCAAACAGGGTAACATTTCACCAAAAAATGACAGGAAAATGGTTTGGTTTGCAGTTGAGAAAAGGGTCTTGGGATTTCAGAAAATGCCACACTTCGTCATGTCTCAAAGCAAATAGTGCAGAAGGGACTAGATACAGTGAAGGACTCGAGGTCTCATCCGACTGTTCTGAGTTTGAGGCATGATATGGGCTGAGTCATTCAGTCTCTCTGGGCCTTGCCTTCCCCACTTGGAGGATGAGGAAACTGGCCGAGAGGCTCCATAAAGCCTAACAGTCGATGAAGGCTCTAGGAGTGTAAATTCAAGGATTTTAAGATTTACTAAAACAGACAGGAACAAAAAAGTGTTATGTGGATCAAGTAGCGTTTCAGCATATTTCAGAGAGGAGGCAGCTAGAAGGCCTGGAGTCAGGAAGACCTGAGTTCGACTTAACCACTGTCTAGCTCAGTTTCCTCATCTGTACATTGAGAAGAAGAAGAATAGCACCTACTTCCCAGAGTTGCTGTGAGGATTCAATGAGATCCTACTTCATGCACTACAAACCTGCATGCTAGCTACCCTCATTATCACGTTTCATAAAGCATAATATAAATATAAGCTAGTGTTGATATAATAATTGTTATTCGTCATCAAAGAATCATAGGATTCACTATTCCCATAGTATGCAATGAGGGATTCGGGCCAGGGGGTCCATTTTACAGAGAAGGGAGCCGAGGCCCAGAGAGCCAAGCAACTTGCATACACACAGTCATAGTTAGTAGCAGAGTCCGGGTGAGACTCAGTTTCAGATTGTAAGCTCCCTGTGGGCAGGGACCATCTTTTGAGTCTGGCACACAGAAGATGCCTAATCAAAGTTTACTGATTGACTGTCAATTAATAAAAGGTGGGGGTTTCTCTGGGAATTGACAGAAGCCAGCCTGACCCAGCAGCAGCCATGAGGAGGGAGAGTGCTTCTGGCACAGTGCTAGGCACTGGAGATGCAAACACAGAAGCTAAACAGCCCTGCTTTAAGGAAGCTCGTTTTCCACTGAGGGAAAGGCTACGGGTGCATTTTCATAGATACAAAATATACGTGTGAAGGGAAGACAATGGTGTTTTAGCGGTTTGTTGGTAGTAACATTTGGGAGAAAAGATCAGGAAAGGGGGTGAGCCAAACTCTGAAAGAAACAAGGACCTCTAATTCATGAAGGTGCTCACAGTCAGGAGATGGGGTTGTCTGAGAGACAGTCAGGGCCAGGGTCACTGGATCCCAGAGCACATCAAGGGAGTCAAGGGTGTAAGGAAGTTGGAAAGGGCCAAACCAAGGACTTTAGGTTTCATCCTAGAGGATGATAGGGAGCCACAGGAGTTTCCTGAGTAGGGGGTTACATGATCAGTATGTGCTTAAAGAAACCCAATCTGGCAGTCAAATGGAAAAGGGACTCGAATGGGGAAAAACTTGATGTAGGCAGACCCTCTCCACAGGCTCTGGCAACAGTCCAGGCATGAGAAGGAAGCCAAGTCAGAGGAGAGATGGGGCTGTATTTGAAAGACGATACAAGGGTAGAATCTGCAGGAACTGGCTACAGATTGAATATAGGCTTGAGAAGAATGAGGAGGATGTAAACCTGGATGACTGGGACAATGGTGGAACTCTTCACAGTAATAAGAAAGCTAGGAAGGGGGAAGATTTGAGGGAAAAAGAGAATAGGTTCAGTTGTGCACCTGTTGAGTCTGAGATGTCTCCTGGACATCCGGTTCAAGATATCTAATAGGCAGTTGGAGTAATGAGCCTGGAGGTCAATAGAGAACTGGGGCTGGAGAGGAAGATTTGAAAATCCTCAGAATCAAGAGAATCATCAGATACCTGGAAGCTGATGAGATCAGTAGGAATGAGTATAGGAGAAGACAAGACGAGACAACTGAGCCCAGGACAGAATCCTGAGGGATATCCTTGGTTAGTGAGCATGGCCTGTATGAGAATCCAGCAAAGAAGCCGGAGAAGGGCTCAGACTTGTATGACTCATAGAAAACATAGAAAGAAATCCGTATCAAGGAGAAGAGGATGACTCAGAGAGCTTAAGAAAGATGGGGATTAAAAACAAAGTCATTCAATTTGGTGATTGGCAACTTTGGAGAAAAGATTTTTGGTTGAATGACGATGTCAGAAACCAGATTGCTTGTGAAGGGTTAAGAAGAGAATGAGAAGAGAGGAAGTGGAGGCAACTCTTGGAGGCTTTCTCAAGGAGATTGGCCACAAAAGAGAAGACAGATATAGGATGCTAGGATGGAAGGATCAAGTGAGAGGGGCTTTTTATAGATAATGAGGAAGACATAGGCATGTTTGTAAACAGAAGAAAGGAAAGGTAAGTGAGAGGATGGGTATGATGGAGCGAATCATTTACTGGTGAAGACAGGATAGAATAGGGTTTGCCTTGGAGAAGAACCATCTCTTCATGTGAGACAGGGGTGAAGGAGGCCACGGTAGCACAAAGCATCTGGTTGATAGGAGTTAAAGAGGGAGTTTTAGACAAATGGTCTCAGTTATTTTATTGAATTAGGCAAAATTCTAATCCAAGAGCAGGGAGGGGGAAAGCCATGGGAGTTTTGACAAGAGATGAAAAGGTTTAGAAGGGCTGAATGGAATTGTGAATTAGTTAATTAGGAAGGTGTAAAAGATTGCCAAGCTGCAGTAAGGCCCCAGTTGAAATTATGTGACAAATTCGTAGTGGACTCGGCATGGTTTCAGGATTTTCTCCAGCTTCATTCAGCAGCATGAGCACAGGAGAGAAGGCAGCAGATATTGGGAGTAATCTAAGGCCAAGGTGAGGCAAAAGACTAAAGAGAAGAGGGCTGCATGGAGTTGAATTGGTTCACCAAAAGGACAAGATGAAAAGGAGATATGCAGGAGTGATCATGGGGGAAAGAACTGAAGGATCAAGAGACTGGAGGTCCTACCTAGTGGGGATGAAGAATAAGGTCTGGAGTTGCAAGGCAGAAGGAGAGGCGGAATGTCAAGAGAATATGATTTAGCGAAGGGAATTCCAAAGTTTGTGGACACAGAAGTGGTAGGTGATGTAGGTGATGGCAAGATCAAGGGGAAGGAAGCCCATCTGTCTTTGTGTGTGGCTGGGGTGTTTAAGGCACCCTCCAAAAGGGCATCAGTAGGGAACAAGTGGACTTTGGCAAACGGTATGCTTCAGTGGACCACATCTTTTCCATGTCATAAGGGACAGAAAGATGGAGAGACTCATTGTGCTTACTATTTCTGGATTATGAAAAAACATTCTAGATAGAGATAGCACAACAATACTCCACCTAATAAGTGCTTTCACAAGGTGTCTCCTATTCCCACATCAAGATCATTCCAGATTCGGGGAAGATGTAACAAGAGAAACAACCCTGTTCAGCAGACCCTGAGTACCAGGTGATGCATAAAACAGATGCATGCTCACCAATGCCAGGCATCACCAGTAAAAGAGAGCCAGGGCGGAATTAGGCTAGGAAGTGGGGATGGTGAGGTCCTGCAGATGATTGCAGTAAGCCCCAGAACACCGCTGAAGCTCCTGAAATCGATCTGCACTCTCAAAGGTGCGCTGGGGCTGCTCTGCCCCAGAGCAAAGGCCAAGTGGATGAAGAATGCCTCGTGTCCAGACTGACACAAAGCATTGGAATGGTCATCCCACAGGGCTCGTCCAAGACCAACAATTCAGATGGCCAATGAGCTGGGCCCAGAGAAAACAAAGAGGACCGGAGGCTGGGTTGCTTTGGGGGACCTGCAAGGTTCTCATGCTTCTTTTAACAGCAGAGGCCCATCTTGTCAGCAAGACTTGTATCCCTCCTACTGCTTCTCAACACTAAAACCAGCATGACCCAGAGGGCAATGGAGAGTGTTGGGTGGGTGAGAGTAGGCTGCGGCCTACTCCAAAACGCAGGAGTAAAGAATGCCATCAAAGAAGAGATGGTGCTCTGCTCCACGGATGCCCATCCGGTAGAGATGCTATGGCAGACCTTTGGGAGAACAGGCAAGCATGGAGAGGCTGCAGCCAGTATCATTGAGGGGAGCTCCTGAAGGGATGTGATCCCAGTTCCATTGGAGGATCTGTGTAGATGGATTCCCTAATGGAGGTCCTCACTCTACCAGTACAGACTCCGATCACCCCATCCAAACAGGCAGGCCTTCTGGAGTAGCTACTGACCAAAACAATTCACTTGGTGATTCACCTCCCGCTGATTTCCCCCCACCCCTCCACCCTCGTGAACAAGGCCAGTCCTCAGATCAGAATAGTACACAGGATCCCACCAGCTGGGCAGAGCTGCCAGGGCCTGCATTCCACCAGCAAGGCCTTTGAGAGCCAAGGGGGAGCTGTTCTCTCATTTAAATGGCTCCAGCTGTTGGGCAGGCTCTGAATAGAAGGATACCCTGGAGGGGAGGGACCCAGGAGAAAGCAAGTAGGCAGAGAGGACCACAGGGTCACAGTACACACACACCATTGCTGGGGCAGCCCACATGGACCCCTACCCATGGGGAATGCAATCAGGCTGATGCCCCAGTCTGGGCACACACTTCTCCTGACCCCACCTGCACTTTTTATAAGGCAGATACATGGAACTGTGGCAGCCTGGGCTGGAGGCCAATACCTGACATTTGCTAGCAAAATGAAGATTAAGGTTACTTGTACTGTCCACCTCCCCTGGGGGCAGCTAGGACAGAGTGAACAGAGTGCTAAACCTGGAGTCAGGAAGACTCATCATCCTTAGTTTAAATCTGGCCTCAGACACTTTCTAGCTGCATGACCCTGGACAAGTCATTTACCCCATTAGCCTCAGTTTCCTCACCTGTAAAATGAGCTGGAGAAGGAAATGGCACACCCCTCCAGTATCTTTGCCAAAAAAAAAAAACTTCAAATGGGGTCACCAAGAATTGGACACAACTGAAAAGTGACAACCACCAACGCCCAAGGCTATTGTGAGCAAAGCATACTGCGGGTCTCAAAACACTATGAAAATGTGAGCCTCACTAATAGTAGAAAGAGAAGATCCTGAGCTAAAAAGACCTCCAGAGGTCACTCAGGCCTGCTTCCACAACTTCCAGACCCTTTGTAAAGGCTTCCAGGGACAAAGAGCTCATCAGTTTAGTAGGCAAACCTTCCTGATGAGAAGCTGCCGTCTGTGCCTGTGCAATGGCCATGATCAGTGGTGAGCAGAGCATTAAGAAAATGTAATCTGGCAGGGGGAGGACACTGAGTCTCCCAGGCAGGTAGACTCAGAGGAGAGAGTATCAGTCATTAATTAAGCAATAATCATTTATTCTTTCAGATCAATTCAATTGACCATATGTGTAATATGTCCCTAGTGAGTATAAAGCCCTGGGCTAGACATTGTGAGGGATACAAACAGGAATGAGAAATGGCATCCACCCTCAGGAAGCTTATGCTAGGGGTAGAAGTGGGAGGGGGACACAGCCCCAACTATCAATAATGAGGATTAACATTCTGATAGGACCTTAAAGTTTAGAAAGCCTGTGTGAACACTGGATTTGGCTCTCCCCTGATTGTAACGATGAAGATACTTAGCTCTTCCTTGATTGTGAAGATTAAATTGTCATATCCTGTCTATTTGTAGATTTTAATCCCCAAAGTGTAAAGCACACTACTTAAAGTTCTACCCATTTTGCATCTTAATCTCAAAAAGGTGTGAACACCCATTTCATATATTGAGTGGGAGGTCTGTGACCCATGTGTGAAAGAGTGGGAAGTCCTGGAGTAGAGCATAGGCTATGACTGGTAGACATAAAAATTTAGGGGAAGTGACATGAGAAAAAGGTCTTTAAAAGTGGAAATAGGGGCACACACAGAGGACAGACACTGGGACTTGGAGAGAAGGGACACTTGAAGTGAAGACAGACTTGAAGGGAGTCACTTGGAGTGAAGTCACTTGGAGTTGAGGCTCATAAAAGAATCTGCTGATTGAACTGACAAAGTGGTGAGTGGCTGACTTCCTTCCTTGCCCTTTCTGGAGGCGTGAGCCTCTCTCTTTTCTCTCTTCCTTAATATCTTCCCTCTATTGTAAAAATAAACTACCATGAATTCCATTTATCTTTAGTAATTCATTTTGAGGATTTAGGTTGTTTGACATAGTGAAGAGAGAAATAGATTGCAAATTGGAAAAACTTTGGGGGTCAACAGTAGCTCTGTGACCCAGGCCAGTCACTTCACCTCCTACAGCCTTGAAGAAAGGTCTAGCATTAGCAATATCCCAACCATTGCCAATCTGCATGAAATCCCAGGTCAAGACCCTGGGCACAAGTATGTTGCCCATGCTGGTGATGGGTTTTTTTCCATTTTTATAAATTTCCACTTAAGTTTTCCAAAATTATATGATCTAAATGATCTAAATTATCTCCTTCCCTTGTTCCCTCCCCTCTCTCAGGGCTGGCAATCAATTCATTCTGGATTATACATGTATTATCATGTTCTATATTATTCATTTTTATAAGTGAATAATCTCATAAAACCTGAAAACTTATACCCAAGTAAACAAGTGATCAATCTTGTGCTTTTATCTGCATTCCTACTCCAACACTTCTTTCTCTGGAGGCAGAGAGCATTCTTTTTCACAAGTCCCTCAGAATTGTCCTGGATCACTGTATTTCTGTTAGTAGGAAAGTCTATCACAACTGATCCTTCCACACTATTGCTGATACTGTGTACAATGTTTTCCTGGTTCTGCTTATTTCACTCTGCCTCCATTCACATAGATCTTCCCAGCTCTTTCTGAAATCATCCTCTTCATCATTCCTTATAGCTAGATAGTATTCCATCACCATCACATAACTCAGTTTGTTCTGCCATTTCCCAGTTGAGTGGCATCCCCTCGATTTCCAATTCTTTGCCATCACAAAAACAGCAGCTAGAAATATTTTTGTATAAGCAGGTCCTTTCCCATTTTTTTAAATCTCTTTGGGAAACAGACCTAGTAGTGGTATTACTGGATCAAAGGGTATGCATTATTTTTTTAGACTTGTAATTCTAAATTGCTCTCCAGAATGGTTAGATCGGTTTACAACTCCACCAGCAATGCATTAGTGTCCCAATTTGGCCACATCCCCTTCAACATTTATAATTTTCCCTTACTGTCATATTGGCCAGTCTAATAAGTGTGAGAGGGCATCTCAGTTGTTTTAATTCACATTTCTCTTTCTCTGTTCTTCCAGCAGGTCAATTCTGAGTTTTTATCTACTTATTACTTCATTTTATCTGTGTCTCTCTTTCCATATGACCAATTTTGTCTTTTAAGCTATTCTTTTCTTTACTTTTCCCAACTTTTCTTCTACCTTACTTGGTTCTTGAATTCCATTTGGAGTTCCATTTGGAATTCCAAATAGTTCCATTGGAAACTAGCTTGTAACTAGTTTCCTTTTTTTTTTTGAGAGTTTGCATGTGTTTTCTTGTTTCTCACCCTCTCCTGTTATTTCTGTTTTTTGCTCTTTTTCTCTGTTGAAATTTTCCAGGACTTTTTTTGCTGTTGTTTACTCATTTTCCTGCTGGAGGACTGGGAGTCCTGCAAGTTGCTGGTCATTTCTATCTTAGCTTCTGGTTCCCAGGGTTTTGCCTTGGGAATCTATCTTCACTTCCCTGTCAGAAACCTGAGTGAGCCCACTATAGAGCTCTGACCCTCACCTCCAGAGCAGGGGATTTCCAGGGGTAGGTCTGAGGCAATTTTTGTTGCAAGCTTCACAATGTTTTGCCCTAAAGCTATCTTCACTGCCACTGCCTTAGAGATCCAAGTGAGGCCAGTGCTATTGAGCTTTGAATCTCACTGCCAGGGGTAGGTCTGTAGTGCTTTTGTTTTGTTAGTGTAGCCCACCTCCTAGAATCCTGAGGTTGTCCAGGTCTCGGCTCTGCATCTGGTATGGTAGGTTGGGGGGTGGGGTTGGCCTGCTCTTTTCTTTGTGCAGTTTTGCCCCCTTGCATGGTGGAAATCCATTCCTTCTGCCTCCCTTTCAAATTATGTTTAGTGGGAGAGCCCCCTCGCTTGTCCTGCTTTGACTTCTGTCCTTTTGAGATGCTTTTTCAAGATCAGTGTATTAAGATATTCAGAGCAGTTTCAGGATTTCCCTGCTACTACACTGCCATCTTGGCTCCACCCCTCCCATTTCTCTAATCAAGAGGGATTTAGAACATTTTTTCATGTGATTATTGATAGCTTTTGACTTATCAATTGGGGAATGGCTTATATTCTTATAAATTTAACTTAGTTCTCTATTTTTGAGAAATGAGATCTTTATCTGAGAAATATGTTATAAAAATTTTTCCCAGTTTGTTTTTCCCTTCCTTGGTTGCATTGGTTTTATCTGTAAAAAACCGTTTTAATTTAATATAATCAAAATTATCCATTTTACAACTTGTAATATTCTCCATCCTTTGGTCATAAATTCTTCTCTTCTCCATAGATCTGACATATAAGTTAGTTTATGTTCCCCTAATTTATTTATAATATCATTCTTTATGTTTAAATCATATATCCATTTTGACCCTATCATGGTATAGGGTTGTGTTGGTGAACCTATGGCACATGTGCTCCCTTCCCCCTCTCCACATAGAGCTAAGGATATTTCTCACATGGTCCACCCCTCTGCCTAGAAACCCAATGGGAACACTTCCTCCCTCCTATCTGGGCTAAGGCAAGGGGCTCACATGTGGCACAAGGGTTGCAGTTTGGGCACTCAGTCTCTAAAAGGTTTGTCTGGTATAGGGTGTGAGATTTTGATCTAAAGCTAATTTCTGCCATACTGTTTTCCAAATTTTCCAGCAGTTTTTGTCCAATAGTGAGTTCTTATGCCAAAAGTTGGGATTTTTGGATTTATCAAATACTAGATTGTTGAGGTCACTTACCTCTAATCCATTCCATTGGTTCCCCCCTTCTATATCTTAGCTGGTACCAGATTGTTTTGATGACCCCTGCTTTATAGTACAGTTTAAAGATCTGGTACTACTAGACTACTAGCCTTCACATTTTTTCATTAGTTCCCTTGATATTCTTGATTTTTTTTAACCAGATGGATTATTATTATTTTTTCTAATTCTACAAAATAGTTTTTGGTAGTTTGATAAGTATGACAATGAATAAGTAAATTAATTTAGGCAGGATTGTCATTTTTATTATATTATTTGGCCTACCCATGAGCAATTAATGTTTTTCCAATTGTTTAGATCTAACTTTACTTGTGTGAAATGTGTTTTGTAATTGTGCTCATATAATCCCTGCATTTGTCTTGGCAAGTAGATTCCCAAGTATTTTATATTGTGTAGAGTGATTTTAAATGAAGTTTCTCTTTCTAACTCTTGCTGCTGGGCTTTGGTGGAAATATGTAGAAATGCTGATGATTTGTGTGGGTTTATTTTGTATGCTGCAACTTTGCTAAGTTATTGATTATTTCCCATAGCTTTTTAGTTGATTCGTTTAGTTTCCTCTTTGCTTACTTTAATTTCTTCAATTTCTTTTTTCTTCTCTAATGGCTAAAGCTAGTATTTCATGTATAATATTAAATAATTAGTGGTGATAATGGGCATCCTTATTTCACTCCTGATCTTAATAGGAAGACTTCTAACTTATCCCCATTGTGGATGATACTTGCTTATGGCTTTAAATAAACAATACTTATTATTTTAAGGAAAGGCCCTTTTATTCCTATGCTTTCCAGTGTTTTTAATAGGAATAGGTGTTGTATTTTGTCAAAGGCTTTTTGGGCATCTTTTGAAATAATCATGTGATTTTTGTTAGTTTGATTATTGATATGGTCAATTATGCTGATAATTTTCCTAATATTAAACCAGCCTTGGATTCCTCGTATAACCATACTGGTATTGGTTGACATGTCTTGTGTGCACCTTATAAAGAAGCTTACAAAGCACCTTAGATGCATGATCTCAGTTGGGTTCTTTAACAGACCCAGGAAGAACGAATTACATGAATTCCTACCATTCTACAAACAAAGGCTTCAAAGAATTCAAAGACTTGCCCAAGAAATGGAGGTGAAAGGTTCCTAAGGCATGGAGGTGAAAGGTTCCTCTCCAACATGCTGCCTCTCATAGAGGACAGTATGAGCAAAGGCAAAGAGATGGAGAACCCTGATCCCCTGAATAAGAGGGGAAGAATAGGAAATAGGCCCGAAAGGTTGAGATGTGGCCAGTCCTGAATGCCAATGCCCGTTCTCCCATATGGTTGGTGGGGTATGATCTCAATGACATGGTTACCACAATACAGCAAAAGGTAGATCGGTGAATGGAAAAAGCAATGGGCAACTCCATACTGACTGTCTCTTGTTCACTGAGCAACCTTTCTTTCTGAGCCTAGAGGCATCACCTAAAGCATGATGGGGTTGTATCAAATGCCCTGGGATCCGACCAGAGGGCAAAAAAGCAACACCCCACGACCAAGGGAAGGATGGATGGGAAAGGTCAAAGTAGGGGGAATGATGATGATGCCATTGGGATGATCCAAGTGATGATTAATGTGGATCTGGCCTCTAGTGGGAGTTGTAGGAATAGAAAGGAGATGAATGAGAGTGAGATTTTGGAGGAAGAATCAGTAGTGTATAGGGGGCCAGGGAGAAAGAAGAGTCAAAGATGCCAGCAATTTGAAGCCCATGCTAGAGAGAGAGAGAGAGACCTGGAATCAACAGACTGAAAGTTAAAGCTATAAGATAGATGAGATACCCAAAGGCAAAAGAAAACAACCCAAAAGACAGTCCATTGGGAGATCTCCTCAGTGAGAGGTCAAGAAGAAGTGACAGAAAATAAAAGTTTATAGAGGTCAAAAGAGACACAAGAAAAATCTGGTCTCACGGAATAGGATTCTATTGAGAAGGGACAGTGGTTAATAAGCATCGTGCGGTAAGGAGGGGCTTAAAACAGGGCATGTCAGCTCTGGCAGGGGCCCTAGAACAGGGAGTGTCAGAGCTAGAAGGGTCCTAGGACAGGGAATGTCAGTGCTGGGAGGGGCCTAGAACAGGAAGGTCAGAGCTAGGAGAGCCTTTAGGACACAAGACTGCTGTCAGAGCTAAATGGAACTTAGAACAGAAAACTAGTTGGCAGAGCCTGTAGAAACACTAAAGTGTAAATTAAATATAAGAGGTAGAAGAGACTTTGCAGGGTCCTCTCTTTCTCTTAGTGATGCCATCAACTCCTGTAGGCTTGGTTATTTCTCTGTATATGATGCTCAAACCGTATCTCCACCCTAATCAGGCCCACAATTGCCAGCTGGACATTTCCATTTGAATGTCAAATCCAACATGTTCAAAAATGGAACCAAATCTCTCTCTTCTTCCCCACGTGCCCTGGCACCTTAAGGTTCCCAAAGCCCCCGAGAACCCTTAACTGCCTCCCAGGCACCACTCCTGGGACCTTCATGCTCTTTCCCTCCCTCCCTCCTCAGTATTTCTTTACTTCCTTGTGTACCTGCTCTACCCCCCAAGCAAGTCTCTTATGGGAAGGAGCCGCTGTTCTGTTACATTCTGTCTCTGTGGTCCCATTGCCTCACCCAATGCCTTGCGCCTAAAGAAGCTTAATAAAGATTGTCTGAATGTAAATGAACAAGAAGCGGGGGCCATAGGACCACAGAGCACAAGGCCCGCCGAGCTGGCCCGCGTCTAGCTGACTCTCCCTCCATCACGCTCCATGTGATGGACAAAGAAACCAAAGGCAAGGAGAGGGCACTGGCTGCCCAAGGTCAGGAAGCATGGGCAGTGACAGCAGCAGCACCTTGATGAATCACTGGCTCCTCAGGCAGCCACCTTTTCCTGGCTGGGTGCCTGAAGGGAGGGGGATAGGCAGGTTCCTCCTCCCTCCCCCAGACTCTCATGTGAGGGTTCTGACTTCGATTTCCATAGCAACAGCCAGGAGTGCACTGCTCAAAAGATGTGCATTCTGGGGGCTAAGTTGTGTTGAGGGAGTGTGGGATACGTGTGGGGCCAGCGCCTTCCCGCCAGGCTCATTCTGGGAGCTCCCAGGGGAATGGAATACCATTCATCAGCCCTCTTTCCATTTTCCTGCCCCTTGAGCCTAGGCTGGAGAAAACAGCCAGGAGCTCTCCTAAAGGAGACAAGGCCCTTCAGGCAGGCAGAGGGAGGACCCCAGAGCCTAGATGGGGTTGTAACAAGCAGAGAAGCTCAGAAAGGAGAAGTCGTGCCAGAGAGGCAGCTCAAAGCCTGACAGAAAAACCTCATAATAGGGGCATCAAGTTGCCTTGGGACCCAGTGGGTCTCCCTCCCAAAAGGTCTCCAAGGAAGATGGATGCCCAACTGTCCACTAACAGCACCACACAGGGAACTCTTAGTCAGAGCCACAGCTTAGGGCTATGCGGTCAGTGAGGTCTGTCCATCCCAGACACTCTCTCACTGTAGCTCAAACCCTTCCAAAGACACTAAGGTGAAGCTCAGGCTTATTTTGTTTAAGTTCCCCTCCCTTGCTTTGTCATAAAGTGGAGATGACTGTGGAGATGAGAGCAGAACCTTGCACAGGCTCTGCCAAGAGACAAAGGCTATGAGGAAACCTCTTGTCTGCCAACCTCCTGCTTCTAGCCTGGGTACCAGTGGGCTCCCAGAGGCTGCCAGGAGATTAAACTTCTCAAGCCCAGACCCTGGGGAGGCTAGATCTATGCCAGCAGCAGGAAGGTGTCCTAGATGGAACCAGAGAGGCCTATAGTATTGAAGCTGTTCATATCTCTGTGGTTAATAAGACAAGCCCAAATCCTTCTCATCCCCCCAAAGACACAAGGGAAACAGAAACAGTTGTCTCCGTTTTACAAAGAAGGCGACAAGCTTAGAATAGTGCTGTGCTTCATGGCCAGGGGCACAGGAGGACTCAGAGCTCCAAGGACCTTTAGAGGTTCTCTAGACCAAGAAAATGAGGCCCAGAAAAAATGATGGCCACCCAAGCCATCAACGACAGGATCAGGAGCTGCTACTTCCCTCCCCATTAGGAGCTCCCTTTTGGACTCTGTCCAAGGAATATCAGATGCCCTGGGAACCTAGATCACAACCCACAATCAAGAAGAGTGTGGCTTCAAAAGGCCCTTCTGATCCATGGACAGATTCTGGCACCTGGAGGGAGCCACCTACCATTTCCTCCCCTTGAGATCTTGACATAGTTCCCTCACAATCACTGGGATACAGTTAGTTGTACAAGCAACCTTCTCCGTGTTCTGATGGAGGCCCAGAGAAGTTCAAGGGCTCAAGGTCCCCCACTCTCAGCAGTCATCCTCTGAACCCAGGGCTTCTGTCTTCAAGGACACAGCTATCTCTTCCCCTGTCCCAATGACACTCTAATTCCAAGTATCATTAACATGGTCTTTTAGAGCTAAAGGGTCCCTCTTAGCCCATAGTCTAAAACAGCAGAAAAAAAACAGAAAACAGAAAACATGGAAAGAGGAGCTGGAAAAAGGCTCTCAAGAGGCCACCTAGTTTAATCCTCTCATTCTACAGAAGAGGAAACTGAGATCTAGGGAGGCAAAGGGACTTGGTGAAGGTCACCTGACAAAAAATCAGGTTTATGGACTCCAAACTCAAATCTTTTATGTAGATAGAAACAGCCCTAATTCAAAAGAACAAGCTTTTATTAAATTCCTACTCTGTCCAAGACTTTGGGCTAGGCTCTTCAGACAACAGGACATCAACCAAGCAGACCCTAATGTCAAGGAGATGACATACTGCTGGAGGGGCATGACTTTCAAGGGCTATATGAAGGTTTTTGTTAATAGTAATAATGCTACAAATTAATTTCAACAGAAAGAAAGCATTAGTAGGTAGAAGTTCAGGTAGTTGAAGCCGTGTATTTGCATATATATGAATATACTGACTCACACTCACTACATGGTAAAGAGATTCCCTTCAAGCCAAGTAGCTTGGTTAGGTCTAGGGTAGAAATAGATATTGAATTGTTATGTGGACCCTACCAGGAGGAAGTGTGTCAAAAGCAAAATGAGCACCGAAGCCAGGAAAACCAGGGTTCAAATCCCACTGTAGACAATTATTAACTGTGTAAACCTTTGCTGGGTCTCAATTTCCTCATTTGTAAAATGACAGTGTTGGCCAAGCTGCTTCTAAGCTCCCTTTCAGTCTCTGATGCTATGGATCAGGTAGCAGGTTCAAAGTGTGCACATGAGAATTTGGGTGATTTTTGTAAATACAGGGTTGCCCTTAGTAACTGACATCTTCCCCACTCTCCTGAGGAGCCTCCTGTTTTCTCCTGACATCAAACTAGAGTCCCACTCTACCTATATTACCCATTATAGCTGCTCCTTAGGAAATAAAATGACCCAGGCTCCTGGAGGAAAGAAGAGGAAGGGGTGTCTAATGAATGAGTCATAGCAGCAACTGTTACCTAGCAGCAGGGATTATTCAAGTGGGAAGATCTAGCCCCAGAGATCTAATCCAACTTAATCATTTCTACAGAACAGAACTAAGGCTCAGAGAGGAAGGAATTTGCCCAAGGTCACTTGGCTAATTAGTGGCAGTGCCAAGACTCAAACCCAGGTCTCCAGGTTCTCAGCCCAAGACTCTATTCCCAACAATGAGTGAATGAGTGATTTCCTAATGGATCAGACAGCAAAGGCAGAGCCTTTGAGACACTGGGGCAGCATCTACAGGCCTGAGGGGGACAGAAAGTCAGCCTGCATGGAGTATTTGAGAGAGATCACGGTGTATAGGAAGACTCCTAGGCCCAAGTGAGTGGGGAAGGAGAGGATGTCTTCTAGCCTCCCATTAACATGAAGGAAAGTTAAAAAGAAAATGGAAATTCTCCGGGGAAGATATTTGAGGAGTATCCTTCCGATATTCTTAGGTATGGCAGACTGGCTGGGTGTCCCATTGGAAGGGATAGGGAGACTGCCCTGGGAAAGGATGAAAGAGAGCCAGAGAATCTCAGAAATGGCAGGAACCTCACAGGTTATTTCCCCATCCAGTTCAATCAATACAATACCAGGTGAAGCACAAAACCCCTTCTGGGATGCAAGGCCAGAGGGCTCACTCCACTTTCTGCCTGAAGACCCCTAAGGGCTAGAAACTCACAATATAGTCATCCTATCCCACTTCTGACCAGAAGTCTACCCTCCATCCAGATGGAATCTGCTCCTCTGCAAACTCCCCCCATATTTCTGGTTTTGCCCCCCAGAGGCCAAATCCTAATTCTACATGACGATGGCAATTTATCCACCTTCCCCCTTTCTCACCCCCCTCCCCAAGTTTTTCCTTCTCCAATCTGAACATCCTCAATCCTTTGATCCCCACACATCATAGTCTCCATTCCATGCCCATTCTGGTGACCTTCCTCTGGACACCGTCCTGCTTCCCACTCTCTTTCCTAAACGGGAGCACGCAGCCTGGGCAGAGTCATCCTTAGTACTCTGACCTTCTAGAACCTACAGAGCAGCGCTATCCTGGGGGACAGAATGCTTCTCCAGTTGGCTACCCATGACCAATTGTACATATATATATGGTCTGACTAGGACGAAGAAAAGCAAGACCACCGGCACCCTCCTTCTGTGGTCCTTACAAGGCATGACCTCAAGGCCCTTCTGCAGGAGCCCTTTCCCTTCCTGTTCTACACTATTGGGCCACTCTGCCTGTATCCCCTTAGAACCCTTCCCCCCAGCCTTCCTGTCAATGCCCCTTTCTCTTTTATGGCTCTCCCTACAGTTAGATGCTGACCCTGATCCCCACACCCCTGGGAGGGAAAGTGAAGCCCTCAGGCTCACTCCTCCCTTCCCTATGATTATAGGCCAGACTTCTGCAGACATCACCATCCCCTCAGCTACCTGACATATTGTCAGTCACCGCAATTGGAAGAGAGAAAGATGAATGGATGGGTAGATGGTTGGATGAATGAATCAATCAATCAATCAATCAATGGAAAAACACATAGTGTGCACTGTCCAAAACTGTGCTAAGTTCTGTGGGTACAAAAAGAAAAGGAAGACAGTCCCTGCTCTACAGACTCTACATTCTAATGGGAAACTCAAACTGCAATCCTTCCAGGGAGTAAGAGAATTGCTGGGCCTGTTTGTCCTGCCAGTGTAACCTAAAGACTGCTGGGTTGTACCAGCTGCTTTCCCCTGCTGTCTGCGGCTACCCCTACCAGACCCACTGCCCTCCCTGCTAATGAATCCCATGACTCCTGACCTTGCCATCTACCCTACTGCTACAAACTAAAGTCCATCAGGCCTTTCCATCATCACTATGAGTGAAGCCTCCTTTTTGTCTCACTTCAATTCAAAAAATATTTTATTAAGCAACTGCTATGTGCCAGGCATTGTGCCAAGTGGGGGAGATACACACACCAAAAAACAGTCCATGCCCTCAAGGAGCTTATGATCTAATAAAGACTCCCCAAATTAGAATGTGACTCCTTGAGGACAAAGACTGTCTCAATTTCTCTTTATGTCCTTAAGGCTTAGCACAGTCCTTGGCACATCCTCACTTCATAATGGTGTTTGATCCCTTCCTTCTTCCTAATCCCTCTCATCCAGACATACTCCAATCTGCCAAGGCCCTCCTAAAAGTGGGACATGCAAAACTGAATACAGCATGCCAGATGTCAATAAGCACTTAACTTCCATCTTAGATCAATACTGGGAGTCAGTTCCAAGGCAGAAGAGTGGTAAGGGCTAGGCAATGGGGGTTAAGTGACTTGCCCAGGGTCACACAGCTAGGAACTGTCTAAGGCAAGATTTTAATTTAGGACCTTTTGTCTCTGGGCCTGGCTCTCAGTACAATGAGTCACCCAGCTGCCCTTCAACAAGCATTCATTCAGCAATTTCTATGTACCTGGCACTATGCTAAAGTTGCTGCCCTCAAGAAGCTCCCAGTCAAATAAGAAGAGAGAACCTGATGAGAAGAACAAATGAGAAGAGCCAAAAAATGGAGGGAGGGCATTTGGTGCAAAAGTGCTGGGCTGGGCGTCACGTTTGAGGAAGTACAAGAAGACCAATGGTGCCGGATTGTAGGGTATTTGGAGAAGAGTGGAGAATAAACCCATAGAGGAAGGAGGGGGCCACTTGGAGAAGGGCTGTAAAAGTCAGAGGATTTCTATTGGAACTTGGAGGTGATAGGAAGCCACTGGGCTTTCCTAAGTGAGGGAGGGACATGGTCAGGCCTGTTCTAGGAAGATCATTTTGACAACTGGGTGGAGGATGGCCTGAAAGCAGGAAAACCAAAGGGCAGTTATCACAGTGGTCTCCCAGGCAGGAGGTACCTAGGGCTCGGGGACCTGGGCAGCAGAAATGCTGCCCAGGATTTGGCAACTGAATGGATAGAGTGAGGAAGTAAAGGATGATCCTGTAGAGGTCAAGACAGGAGGGCAGGGAAGGAGGGAGGACTCTCAACAGAGCAAGGGAGCTAGGAAGAGGGCAAGCTTAAGGAGAAAAGAACTGTTGGGTCCCGAGATGTTTCCAAGGTGTCCCAGACGGGAGGTGAGCAGAGGTTCCTCTGGCACCTGTCTTAGTACTTGGAGATCCCATTGCCCTCTCTGGCTTCTCCCACATGCCCCTGCTGATATGCTAGGCTTGCTCTTCTCTAGCTACAAATCTCCAATCTTTTCTCTGATACTTGGAGCCTTATCCTTGGTTCTTTCCCTCAAGCTGGGGCTCTCTAGCTCACCCAGGCTAGAAGGGCAGCAGCCACACACACTCACAGACACACACCCAGTGGAGCAGGCGGATAGCCAATGAGCTTTTTTTTTTAATAAATGTCTTTGGGCATTTTATTTAGTCCGGTAACAAGAAACTTCTATAATATTTCGCATGCCAGCCAGTAACTAGTAACCGCAATAATCTATGCACCAAAAGCATAGCTGAGAAGTACAATCACAACTCTAATATGAGACATTTTAACTTGCTGAACGTTTTAGAGGATGAGCACTGATGAAATAAGTACAGTGAGATGCGTGCAAGGACTAGGGAGAAGTTACCCAAAACCAGACTGATCCTGGGCCCCGTCTGCTCTACCATCCCTAGGAGTGCACCTGGAGCCAAGCATCCTGGGTATTGTCCTCCCCGTATCCTAACAAGAGCAGTGAGAGCTCGTGGGTCTGTCAAGCCGTCTGCTTAGAACCCATTATCTCATGGGATTATCACACCAAGCTTGGGTAGGAATGATTACGCCCATTGTTCAGAGGAGGAAACTGGAGAGAAATGACTGAGGCAGGATCCAACAGCTCCAAGAATGGGGCTCTCGTCTCTTGCCTTCCCAGCAGATAAGGAGGCCACTCAGGCCTGCTCAGGCCAGACAAATATTTTCCCTGCAGAGTCTGATGACTCCTCACCCCTTCTACAAAGTTTCCTAGGCAGGACTTCGACTATCAGAGAGGCGAACTGTTCTATGTGTTTGTGTTTGTGTAGGGGTGCATGTGTACATATATGTGTTTGTACATACATGCACATGCGGGGAGTAGAGATAGAAGAAAGGCAGCTAGAGATGTCCAGCATTGTTGTTGGGGGAAGACAACGCAGAATGGACTGTCTTGTCAGAGACTGAGAGACCCCGTCAGGGAGAGTCCACATCTGTACGATCCTTTATAGTTTATACAATTCAACAAAGGTTGATTAAGGACATACTCTGGGCCTGGTACTGTGCTAAGGGTGGAGATAGAGACACAAGACAGCAAGCTGTCTCTACTGTGCCTGGCACACCGCAGGTACTACAGAAATGTTTGTCTTCTCCTCTCCCCGCCCTCTACTGGTGAGGGGAATGGGGGAAACCGCGCCACTTAGAGACAACATGGCCTGGGAAGGAAGAGAATCATTCAAGAGAGCTCTTGGGGGAGGGGGAAGGCTCTCCGAAAGAGGTGGCACCCGAGGTGAGTGAGGCCAGAGACAACATGGAAAAGGACAAGAGGTAGGAGAGGGGATCCTGGCTTTGGCAGCAAGGAGACCGACTGGCCTGACCACAGAATCTGTGAAATGCTAGGCTGCGCTAGGATGGGGGCAGTTTGAAATGCCAACTGAGGCATGAGATTTTATCCTAGAAGTGAGACAGGCCAAGTGCTGCTTCTTGAGCAGCGTGTGCCATGTTCTCTCTCACTGGGCAGCCAGCTGTTCCCCATGGGTGGTCACTCCAATCCACCCACTTCTTTATTGCTATCACTGACACTCTCCAAGTCATGTTCTTTCTCACTCGGTTCAGGCCAGCCCCCTGGAATAATGCCCCAGCAGCAGGACCCAGTATCCCCTTACATTTCCCACATCACTTGTCTATGCTCCACGTGCTAGACTGTCTCACCAAGACAACGTCTGTGTGGGTGGAAGATGGAGGGAGAGGGAGAGAGTGGACCAGGTTTGGCAACCATTGGGATTGGATCTGGGAGGTGAGGGCAGATGCCTCCAAGCTTCCAAACTCGTACTTGGAGGGATAGAAATATCCCCAATAGGAGGGCAACTTTCAGAAGGAGGGGACTTAGAGAGAAGAGAATGAGAGCTGGTTGGCTGAGACGTGCCTAGATGAGATGCCACCAAAACCCAGAGGCCTGACATGCTTCCTAGTACAAATAGGACCATACCCAGCATACAAGTGGAGAAGCTGAGCAGGAGCAGAGTATTTGTCCATCTTCACCCAAGAAAGTCAGTGGCCAAGCTAGGCCTCAGTCTCCAAGGCCAGGGACCCTGTGGTCAGAGGCTCACATCTCAGGGCCTCCTCAGTGACCTCCAAGTCTCTGAGTCATGTGAGGTTTTTGGTCTGGGCTCTATTTTTCCCTTCAGCTGAAAGGCCGGATGAAAGCTTTCTGTTGAGATCAGGGCCTCCCGGGAAGGAGGTTTAAGGTAAATGGAAAGTAGCCTCCCAAATGGAATCCAAATATATCCCAGGCAGACCAAGAACACAACCTGTGGGGCCCCCTAATTAATTAGCGTATCAGGCTCTGCTCCTTCTGCTAAAACAATCCACCAGGCCCCAGAAGTGCTTTCTGAAGAAAGCTATGCACTGACATCAAGCTACCCAGAACTCCCCATCTCCCTAAGGCTGCCCCTGGTCAGCCATTCTTCTGGAGCTCCTGCCAGCAATGTGCTCCAGACACTGCCATTTTGTTTTGTTTTTTCCCATCTGAAGCCATCACTTGAGGCAGGTAAAAACCTGCCCTGATTATCAGACTCTGACTCAGAGTGATCGTGGGGCCTACAAGATGAGAAAGTTGAGAGGTGCCTTGGAGAGAATCTCATCCAACCCCTCAGTTTTACAGTGGAAGAGACTGAGGCCCACAGAAGAGCCATGACTTGCTAAATTAGGGGCAAAGCTGAGCCCCAAACCCTGGCTTGTCATATAGCAGGCAGAAGAGTCAGGAATCCAGGCAGATAAACTCATTAGGCCCCAAATGAGAGGTCTCCAGGGGCTGAGGTACCCCCAGCTTGACGGATGGACAAAGCAAGTTCTCTGTG
The DNA here is from genome assembly GCF_027887165.1 of Monodelphis domestica. Lineage (NCBI taxonomy): Eukaryota > Metazoa > Chordata > Mammalia > Didelphimorphia > Didelphidae > Monodelphis > Monodelphis domestica. The sequence continues at coordinate 17,666,887 of NC_077229.1, read as the reverse complement.
AATGGGGAAGTTTGCCCCCATGATCCCATATAGGGATCCCCTATAAGGAGTTTGGGACAAAAGCTACAATTTCTTTTTCCTCCCAATGCTGAAGGCTGGGAATGGGATAGAGACCCTCCACATCACTAATACAACACTGTCTCGTGCTGCTCTCTAAGCCACACTGGACCTTAGTTTCTTCATCTCTAGATGGCCCCAAGGGCCCTTCCAACTCAGTTTCAAGGCCTCTGGCCTCCCTAAAATACCTCCTCTAGGGAAACACTTTCATTCATTCTGAGCAGTTTCTTCCTTAGCTCCATCCACTGCTATAGAAAATCTGCCAAGGGCCCAAGTTTGAATCTAACATTCTTCCTCCTCCTCCAACCTGATCACAGAGCCCTCCATTCACCTTTAGGCCACTTTGCTTTGGGCACAATCCAGCTGGCCTGCCAATGCCCACCTACAAAGGGAACCAATTCTCTAGACTAGTCTGACCAATAATCACTCACTCAATCCACCCGCATTCACTAAGGGCCTACTATGTGCCAAGCACACCGTGTGACCAGAACACAATCCAGCAGGCCCATCCACTCCCTGGTCCTGGTCATTCTGGCACCAGCATGGAGTGAGGAGAAAGCAGACAACCTGAGGGCAGAGAGGTACCAGGGTGAAGGCACTGAAGAGGTCAACAATTTGAGTCAACCCCAGGCACCCACAATCCAAGGGTTCTCAGGTGGCCTCGAAGCTGAGACAAGGTACTCTGGCCCCTTTTCCACTTCCTACCAGGGCAGGTGTCCAGCCCAGGGCCCAGACAGGCCCATTCCCATAGAAGGGAGCAGGAAAAATGCCCCAAACGAACAGGATCAGGCCAAAAAGCCAGCTAAGGCCAGAGGAATCCAAGTCATCCAGACTTCTCATTGAAGGTGCTCCAAAGGCTTGCTTCAGGACCTCATGAGGGAGAGCAGAACAAGTGTGGGCTAAGTGTCTACAGTGTGCTAGGAGCTAGACGAAAATGCCTAGCCCGTTTTCCAGGTGGAGATCACCTTGCCTCTTGCTTCTTGCTGTCCATGTTGATGATGCTCTGTAGGCCACAACGGGCCTCAGTTTCTTCATCTCTAGATGGCCCAAGGGCCCTTCCAGCTCTTGATCTTAGGGCCTCTGGCCTCCCTAAAATTCCTCCTCTGTACAAATGCTTTTGTTCTGAGCATAGTCTTCCTTAGCTCTGCCCACTGCTTGTAGAAAATTGTCATACTGGGAGTCCAAGGACCTAAGTTTGAATCCTTGAACAAGCCACTGGCCATATCCCTCATCTACCAAATGTCTGATGATCTCCAAGATCTCATCTAACTTCTAGGCTCCCACAGGAGCAAGCTCAAACTTCTAATCCTGGTATTCAAGGCTCTCTATAATCTAGGCCCTATCTACTTCTCTAAACTCATCCCTCCCTACTCCCCCTTCATGAATCCTTTTACCTTGACATTCAAGGCCCTCCACAACATGGTCTTCACTGGCTCTCCTACCTGAAACCTCTATGCCAGCCAAGCTGACCTCTGCCTGTAGGAGGTGCTGTGCACTGCATAGACGAGAATGTAAAAGGGACCATAGAGGGCTAACCCAGCGCCTTCGTTCTAGGTCCCAAGGAGGGTTCATGTAGGTAGATCATCCCAGAATCACAATGGAAACCCAAATGCTTGGCCTCTACACACCCCACTTTGGCCAGTGAGCCACTTAGCTTCTTCCCAGAGAGAAGGCCCTCCCTGCTTCTTCTACCACCACCCCCACTGCCTTATCCAGACCTCCTGTGCCATGGGTGCCCTGAGGAGAGAGAAGGCTGTTCAGGGTCACACAGCTGGAAAGTGTATTTTATTGGGGGGGGGGGGGAAGGCGGGCAGGGCATCTAGGTGGCTTAGTGGATAAAGAGCCAGGCTTAGAGCCTGGAGGTCCTGGGTTCAACTTTGATCTCAGACACTTCCTAGCTATGTTACCCTGAGCAAGTCACCTAACCCCCACTGCCTAGTCCTTGCAGCTCTTTTGTCTTAGAAATGATATTAAGCCAGAAGGTAAGGAGTTAATATATAAATTCTGATAAATAAATAAATATAAAGTCATTTGAGATCAAATAAGATAAGGGAGTCCCTTTAGGCATGGGGAAAGGCCTGAGACAAAAGCAATCTCTGCTTCATTCTCATCTCTTTCCCAGTGATTAGCACTGAGAGAGAAGGGATATTTCAGACTGGAGCCATAAGGGGCCTCATAAATGATCTAAGCCATCCCCTTCACTTTACAAGCAGAGGCTGAGGGGAAACGATTTGTCCACGGTCACACAGCTTGTGAATGGTGAAGTCAAGCATTGAGTTCTATTCCCTGACTCCAAATCCTGCGTTTTTTCCACCACGCAGGGCTCGTTAACCAGCATTCGGGAGCTCTCTCCCTTCCTCTCTCCAAGGTGTCCATGGAAAAGAGGCTGGGCTGCCTGGGCTGGAACGGAAGTGTCTGTCAGGGCTTGGTGGGGTTGGCCAGGATGGGGCCTTGCTGAGCAGAGCAGGACTAGAGGATGTGCCCACTCCAGGCCCAAAATCCAGAGAGGAAACTGCCCATCACTAAGGGAGAAGATGCTACAATAGTAGAGCCGATTCCCAAGCTACCACTCAAAATAGTAACACCTCCTATTTCGACAAGTCATCATTTGGGGTGTCAAGACAACCATGCTGGTACCTCAGCCTTTATTCTCTGCTAAGGATTCCATTTGCCAGAGTCTCTCAGTGGGGTTCAAAGAACCTAAAGGTCCCAGAGGGGCCGGATGGAACCTCAGAGGCTAACAAGTGCAATCTGAGCAGAGATCCCCCTGCCAAGTCCCCTTGGAGACCAAAGATGGGAGAAAGGGGAGCTCACTGGTGGGAAGATGAAATTCGTGAGCCTAAAATCTCTTCCTTTTGTTTATGGCTTTGTCCTTTGGGGCTGACCAGGACCATTCTTTCACATAATAACCCTTCATACACTTCAAAAGATTTCTCATTTCCAGACTCAGTGTCCCCAGTTCCACCAACCAGTCTTCTTATGGCCTAGCTCCAGTCACCCTCCTCTGGACACTCGTCGCTTGGCACTAGCCTTCCTATAATATGACACCAATATGTCCCATGTGGCCCGATCTGGGTAAAGGCCAGTGGAGCCATCATCTAGCATTCCAGATGCTGTACTTCCATTACTACAGAGTAAGACTATGCCATACCTGATGCTGGTGACAGCTTTGTCCCCTGCTAGGTTACAAGGCCATTTCTGCATTGATCACAAAAAAGCACTGCGGGGTTCGCAGCACATAGTTTTGATCCTTGTTGGCTTAGCCCACTCCAGGCTGCCCTTTGGGGAACAGCACAGACATCCCTAAATCACTGTCAAATGCTGCCTCCCTCTATCCTGAACACTGAACTTGGGCTCTGGAGATCTGGCGTGGAATCCCAATTCTGTCATTTCCTCCTGGTATGACTTTGGACCTCAGTTTCCTCATCTATAAAGTGAGGAAGTTGGCGTGGATCAGAGGTTCTTCTCACCTTTCTTTGTGACGTGGGCCTCTTTGGTAGTCTAGAGAACTCTGCAGACCCTTCCCAGTATAATGGTTTTAAGGGCATAATACAAAATCCATGGAATAACAAAGGAAACCATTTATATTGAAATAATAAAACAACACGTCCCCAGGCTCTCTATTAAGAACTCAAGACCTAGATCTCTCTGAGGCTTCTCCAACACTGAAGGGTTTTTGATTCCATGAGAAGCTAGGCCACAGCCCAGCTCTGACCCATAATGTACTGACAAGAGGCCCAGGTCCCTGCCTCCTCTGTCCCCCCAACTTCCAGGCAAAGGCTCTGACCTCTAGGCTCAGTGAAAGGAAGCTACCGTGGAGAGTCATCACCACTAAAGCAGAAGAATAGTTCAGAACAGGAGTGGCCCCATCCATATTCGCTAGCAGAGTGCCATGGATCGCCTGGGCAGGGGCTCCTCTGGGGCCCTGAGCCTGAGCGAGCCTCGACTGTTAGGACCCTGGCCTATAATGGACCCCCCAGTGGCCAGCGCTCAGCGTACCTTGGGGCACACACTGGGGTAGCATCCACCTGCCTCAAATGCTCCACCAATCCAGGGAGTGGTTATCTGGTTTCTTGGATTCCTTCAACAAAAGAGAGCTTCCGGCACAGGGCCTTCTCTTCACCTCGGCATTTGGTAGAATGCTGGCCTTGAAGTTAGAAGGGTTGGAAGCCAGTCTTGGTTCTGACACTTAGTTAGCTCATGGAGGGGATAGTTTTCCGGCTAGAAAGCACTCCAGAAGGATCACCAGAGGCCTAGAAATACCTTTAGGAGACCACAGAAAGAGCCTGGCGCTGAAGTCGGAAGTCAAGAGTACCAGCCCAGCTCTGCCCCCGACCTCTTTGGGGTCCCCATTTTCTCCTCTGTAAATCAAGGCTGGCCTTTCAAGGTCTCCCCTCATCCTCACTCACTTACTATTCCTCTCCTCTTATAGCCCCTGCTCTAGAAGCAGCAGAACTAGGACTGTAGGCCCAGCCAGCATCCATCCCCACACCCCAACCTATCTCTCTGTCCTAGCCCCATTCCCAAATGAGACTGAAGCTAAGACTGAGGGTCATCACCAAGGGCCCACTGTGGTGAGCTGGCATGGGGTTGGGGCTTATGGTGACAGATAGAGAAGGAATGAAAGGATACAGAGTGGATGGAAGTATGAGGAGGGATGGACCCAGCCCTATAGATGTAGAGTAGACAAGTTATCCCGAGCTAGCAGAGCTTGAGGCTGCACCAATGCTTAGGACACCCCCTCCGACCCACTTTGTCCTGGAAGCCCCTCTAGATCCCCTGGATCCTGGGCCTTTCCTCTGTTGGTTACTTCCTGTCTGTCCAAAGTTGTTTGCATGTTGTCTACCCCATTAGATGGGCGGACGCTCCTTGACTGTCATTTGGTTTTCTTTTGTCTTCGGCCCTTAGCCCAGGGCCTGGCACCTAGGAGGCGTTTGATAAATGTTTGCTGACAATGATACAAAAGCCTCTGGCCTTGGGCAAGGACAGCCACACTTACCAGCTGAGGTGGATAGATGGCTTCCTCTGTGAGTTTCCATTTGCCAATCTGTAAAACGGAGCCAATAACCCTTGCCTTCCCAGAGCTGTGGTGAGGAAGGTGCCCAGAAATGCTGATTCCTGCTGTTTCTTTTGCCTCTTCCCAGCTGGGCTGGGTATGGCAGAAACAGCTGCCTCCAGTGTCATGTTCCCCCTCTGTAAAATGAAAGGGAGGCGCTCTGGCTCCGTGGGTCCATAAGATGTGTTGTTAGACCATGAGGAAATTTAAATGGGGATAAATATAAAGTCCGACACATTAAATTTAAAAAAGATGAAACAAACACCCAAGTAAAATGGGTAGAGATGGGACTTGGCTACGGTAAGTGGAGAGAAGATGGTGGAGTAGGTTCCAAGCTCAAGAGAAGAGTCAGCAGCTGAAAAAGATAATGCAGTCTCTTGTCAAGTATATTTTGCAAAGCCACAATGTCTAGAGCAAGGAACACGATGATCCCACCATCTTGTGTCCTGGCTGGAATACAATGATGCCCCCCTAAGCCGCCTAGTCTAGGAAGGACACTGACAAGCTGGAGAGAACAGGGTACGAGAACTGAGAGGCCACTCCTCTCTCCAGAAGATTCTTGCCTCCAAGATTTTTAACCTAGAGAGATGTATGTGCTTGGGCAGAAAGGAGGAGGCGTCCATGTGGCCTTCAAAGGTTCCACTGTCCCTGTGGGCCCAGAAAGCTGGGACCAATGAAAGAAAGTTCCAGGGAGGCCAAGATAAGAAAAAACTTTCTACCAACCAGATTGCCCAACAGTGGGATGGAATGGGCTGCCTCAGTGGGTAATAAGCCTCCTGTCCCCGGCAGTGTCCCCCTCCCGTGTGCTCTTCGGGCCACTGTTCTTAGGCAGGGGAGAATGAGTTGCTCTTTTCTTCTGTGACTCTGACTAAACCCCAATGCTTCCTTCCCCCTGCAGAGTCGAATGGCTGAGAGCCTCCGTCTCTTCGACTCCATCTGCAACAACAACTGGTTCATCAGCACCTCCCTCATCCTCTTCCTGAACAAGAAGGACTTGCTAGCGGAGAAGATTCGGCGCATCCCGCTCACGGTCTGCTTCCCTGAGTACAAGGGCCAGAACACCTATGAGGAGGCAGCTGTCTACATCCAGCGCCAGTTTGAGGACTTGAACCGCAACAAGGAGACCAAGGAGATCTACTCCCACTTCACGTGCGCCACCGACACCAGTAACATCCAGTTCGTCTTTGATGCAGTCACAGACGTCATCATTCAGAACAATCTCAAGTACATTGGCCTCTGCTAGGGATGAGCGGGGATGGATGGATCTGTCTGCCTGTGGTGAAACCAATGGAGAGGAGCCCCCCTCCACTTGTGCTGGAGATCTACAAGGGGCAGCCCTCAAAGGCCGGAGGAGAAAAGGTGGGGGGTGAGGCGGGGAGCCTGAGCCATGCTCACAGATCCCCTCCATTTCCTCATCCCCCACATTTTTTGCAAAAGTCCATATATATAATCAGATCTGTAGCGAGAGCTAGGTAGGTAGGTAGGTAGGTAGGTAGGTAGGTAGGTAGATAGCTAGACTTATACACATAAACACATTTGCAAAGTTCCCCAAAGAGGGCTTTCAGAGGGACGTGAAATGCATTCACCATAGTCACTGTAAGCTCAAGCCATCCCCTTCCTTTGGCTTTCTCCAGAGCCACTCCATTCTGTGTAGGAATGAGCCCTGGAATGAATGAATGGCCCTTGAGCCATCTCTCGACCACGGAGAAGAGGCAGAGTGGGGAGGACAGGCCCACTTTGCACTTGGTATCCAGGATGAAAGGTAAAGCGCTCCTCAAGGCCTGTGGGACAAGATAAGGCAGGCCAGCAAGCGGAGGCACCCAGGTGAGAAGGGGCTTTGGGGGTCCACAAGGGCTGATTGCGGATGCTTCTGCTGGGCACAGGGCTTGCCCCAGCTGCCCCCACAACCTTTAGAAGCCAAGGGCACATTCCAAATCTGACTGTCACCCCACCTTGGAGCTGTTTACAAAAGCTTCCAAAGACATGCATCAAATGAGCAGTCACTTCATCCAAACTGGGCCGGATGGGGGCCAGCAATTCTTGTAGTAGTGATGAGTTTTCTACATCCAGGTGTGGGATTTCTTCTTTGACTTTTTCAGGAGGGTGGGGGAGGGCAAATCTTGTGTTTTACAGATAAGGAAAAAAATTATAGAAAATTGAAAAAAGCAAATGAGTGTTCATTTTAAAATATGGACTGTAAAAAGAAATCGCACGATAGTTTTTTGGCTTTTGTGTGTGTGTATGTGTGTGTGTGTGTGTGTGTGCGTGTGTGTGCACGTGCGCACGCACGCATGTGTATTTTTCTAAAAGAATTGTTTGTGTGTTTGGCTTGTTGGCTGTAAGAAATGCCACTGGATAGGTTTGGATACTCGAAGGAAATTCTGGGAAATGTGCAACTGTTCCAGGCTCCTTGGGTTCCTGACATTACAGGTGTAGAATATCAGCCCCTACAAAAATCCATTTGTTCCTGGTGAGGTTTTTGGTTCTATTTTTCTTTTTTAAAACTTAGTGTATTTGATGAAGGTTAACATGGGAGCTGTGAACAATAACTAACTGTTTTGGTGTCTAAAAGAGTAAATTCTCGGCTCTTCGGTTCAATTAGGGATGGAGGGGAAAGAGACAACTGCATTCCTGGGCTCCCCGCTCTCACCTCATCATCACAGGCTGACACTCAGCAGCCACAATTCCTGTGAAGGCCCAGAGAGTTTGGGTGCCTGATGGAAGATTAAAGGAATACATCATGGGGACTCTATCAAGAAACATACCCTCCCATCATACAGTCCTTCCTTCTGCTGTATTCCAACAACAAAAGCCTGTCTTCAGACTTCTCCAGGAAGAAATCGGTGGTGCAATTACACATGTCCAGCCATTGCCGAAGTGGCCAGCACCGAGCCTGGCCACACCCTGGGAAATCATCACTCTCCTTGTTTCTTCCCGTGTGGTCCAGGATGGGTGTGAGGCTTCTCAGTCAAGGGCTTCAAGAAAATGGGGGGGAGGGGAAAGAAATCAAAGTCAGAGGTTGTCCACCTAAAGAAAATAAAATCATCCAAATGATCTCGGTTGTTTTGTTGATTTGTACGATGCCATGGTTCAGCAGCACGATGGGTTCAGATCCGGAGAGCGGGGAAGCCGGGGCCTTCCCTCTGGGTCTGGGGCCAAAGGCAGCCTCAGAAGGAGAAGACCAATCTGACTCTGAGGCTCACAGTGTGACCTCTCCTGGGGTATCATCCCCACCCCTCCAAAGTGACTGCTGGGACCCCATGGCCTGCGTTGCCTCCAGCAGATTAGAATACTTTGAGAGAGGTGCCTTTTCTCCCTAATGAGCTTTTGATTCCCAAATTATTTCTATATCCAAAAGAAGCCAGTGACCCAGAAACCACCTCACTCTCTGAGGATTGACAGTTTCCACTCAGGAGGCCGCCCCACACTTCCCTAGCAGGCGAGCTGTATTTCAAGATGGCAAGCATGCTGACAGTGTGCTGTGGAGGAGGCGTGAATCTCACCTGCCCACTCCTCACCAGCTCACACGGGTTGGCGCTGCTGCTGTGCACGCAAGTGAGCAGCAAAGTTTCCCCAAAGAATTTTAATCAAAAGAAAGAACAAGATTTCCTCCATTTCTCTGGGGCATCCTGAGCATGAGGAAATCACCCCGAGGCGATCTGGACAGACGTCGTATTGAGCAGGTCTCTGATAAGAGCAGCAGCCCCAGCGCCCATTTCTATACTAACCACTTGAGGCCAGCAGTGCCAGCCTCCTTCAGAGCCCAGCTTAGGTGCTACCTCCTCCAAGCAGACTTCTCTGATTCATCCTGCCCTCTTCAGCCTTTGGCTTACAGACCTCGGTTCACATACCGTTTTGTGTCTCTGCAATCTCTGTACATGACACATCTCCCTACAACCGGGCGCCTCTGCGTCTGCTCCAGCACTCAGCAGAGTCCTCTGGACAAAGGCCATGCTTAGGAAACCTTGGTGCATTGGGAAGGGCATGGGGTGGAATTCCAACCCTGCTATTATTTACCTTGGGCAAGTCACTCTCTAGGTACCTCCTCTGGAAAATGAGGGGGTTAGACTACATGATCTCCAAGGTCCCTTCCAGCTCCAAATCTATGGCTGTGAGTATTCATAGCCTCACGTGAAAAATATTATGTATTCCTAGTTGTGCAGGAGTGCTCTCAGAATTCATGGCCATACATGCGTGTTGCATGAATGCCATTAAGCATTCCTAGTCATGTGTGAATAATGCACGTGTTGACAGCCCTACGGGAGTACTGTAAGCATTCCTAGTCACACAAGTCAGATCGGAGTAAAGAAGGGCTAAAACTCTGACCCAGGACTCTTTCTAGTTCAAGCACCTCCTGAGCAAACAGCATGTCTCTGAGATGCCCAGCGTGTGGTTTGGGTCTTGGAGGACGATGAGTACCTGCAGGAGGCGAAGCGTAGGAAAACCAGCTAAGGGCACTGGGCGAGCAATGGCCCGTCGGAAGGCCTCCCAGCCCTAGTCAGAATTTCTGCCCCAGCCTCTCGGCCAATAAGAGGCACACGTGCACACAGAGGCTTCAAGGCTCACGAAGGCCTCTCTTCCTGATCCTCCTTTGAGGTTGGAAGGCATGAAGGACCAGATCAGCTGCAGCTTATAGGCGAGGAAGCTGGCCAGCGACGTTATGACTGGTAGAAGGCCACCCAGCTAATAAAGCGCATCGTCAGGAACTGAACCTCGGCCAGACTCAGGTTTCCTTGAGCATTTTGTCAGGCTTGCACTTCCTCTTCATGGGAGTCCAGGGCCTGTTCTTCCAGTAGATGGTAAGCTCCCTGAGGGCCCGGCACGACCCGAGCACTGCTCCATCTGTATCTGGAATGCCTTGCACTGAACAGATGTGTGCGGAAGGGGAGTTGCTTCCAAGGGCTTCCCACTACTCGACACAACCTCCCAGTTGTTCCCAGAGTGGCAGACATCAGAGGAGCAGACTTTCCATTAGACGTCCCTGGCAGAATGAGGCCTCCACCCAGCACTCCTGCACCCCTTCACTGGCCAGCTCAGCTCGCTCGAAGTTCCAGTGATTGGGGCCACTTGGAGATGGGTGGCAAGTACGAGGTGTCTACACCTTGGGTGGCCTGTAACTGTTTCCAAGTTCCTATTCATACAGGATTCTGGTGGGCAGATCTGCAGGAGTGAATTTTCATCATGAAATTTCAGAAAATAGCTGCCCGTGATGGAAGGGGATGACCCCAGCTAGCAAACCCACTGGAAGGAGGAGGGTGAACTAACTCCATCTCCAAGGACTTGAGTCAAAGTAAAAATGACCCCCATAACCTGTGGCCAATTTTCACCCCCCTTCCCCATGCAGAGAAGTGGACCTCTGCCTAAGGGCAATGCCAGGAGTAAGCCAGCAATAGGTGGCAACCAGGTATGAAGAAAGAGCACTAGACTTAGCTGGGCACTCATCAGAGATGATGGGTGGAGATTCTCCTGAGTACTACAGGCTAAGGTCGCTTCCACCTCCGAGACTGTGTGATCTGGGTTCAGGTGAGGAACAAGCGCAACCAAAGGGCCTCCCCAAACCTCTTCTGGCCCCAAAATCCCTGCCCAGGAGAGCTGACGTGCCTGTGTATATCGTCTGGGAGCTGCTGTGTTGTTGTGTGTGCTCTGTTCCCTCCTCCTACGCTGGGAGCTCCCTGAGAGCAAGCACAGTGTTGGCTCTGTATGTCCCAGGCAGGGTTCTGTACCCAGGAGGCAAGGAGCCCTACCCTCCCAAGCAGAGGCCCTGGGCAAAGCAATGCTGTTCTCTCAGCACTGTCCAAGTGGTGGGTCCAGAGTTAAAAAGAGTTTCTAGGAAGGCTCCTGCCCTGCTGCCCTAGCGAGGGTGTCCCTGGAGTCCCTCCACTGACTGGACACAAAAGGCCGAGTCGTGCTTCCAAAGGAATGAGCCAGGAGGCCCGGGCAGGCTCTGGAAGGAAAGGGCTTTCAGGCCCGCTTCATGGTCTGCCCACCAGCTGTAGGGAGCAGCTGGCCCACAGCCGCCACAGTATTAGCTCAGAATATTCTGTGAAAAGGCAACAGGGAGAACGCGGCTCTGCTTCTATAGTCCAAGGAATGACTGAGACAGAGGAACACAGCAAGATGCTGCCAGGGGCTATTAAGACACAGCAGTCCCCAGGCTTTCCAGACAACTGAGTCAATGGCCCAAAGCCTCCATCACCAGAGTGCAGAAAGCCACGTCTGGGCAGCAGGAAGGGGTCATCTCTGCTCTGGCTCAGACTGCCGCCCCATTGTGTTCCCCAAGCTGCTGTGGCCCGAAGTTTCCTGGGCCTCCTGGCCCAGCTTCTTCCTCATGTGGCACAGTGCAAGGAGCCCACAGACCTGGGTTCAAATAACCTTTTACTATCTGTATGTGGCAAGAGGCAGGTCCTAGGACCCCTCTGGGCCTCCATTTCTCTATTATCATATGTAGGGTTTCGACTATGGGATCCGTCACAGCCATCCAATTCTGACCTTCTTCTCCACATCATGCCCTGCTCAAAAGACTTCTGTGGCTTCCTACTGACTTTGAGGATTGGCCTGGCATTCATTGGCTTCTCCCCTTTGCCTCCCTCTGCACTGATCTTCTAGGCATTGAGCACTCCGGGATGCCATGACAGCCAACTCCTTACCACAAGCTTGTCTCAGTGCCGGCCCTCTACTTGCCATGGTTTTAATCCCCCTCTCCCTCTGATGGGCTCTGGGCCTTCTTTCAAGGTATCCTCCCTCTCCATGGCCCTCACCAGAGGGTCTTTGCCTTTCATGCCTTTCTTCTTTGTGGTGCATTCACCCTGTCAGCTCCTGAACGGCAAAGATTGTGGCATTTTTCATCTCTCTATCTTTATCACCAAACCCAAGATCCCCCGTGCAGGAGAAACTTAATACTTGTTAAAAGTCAGTTGGTGCTGAATCTCTGTGCATCCAGGCCCTCACCAGCCCCTCTTTGAAGCTCATTCCAGCGTGTGGAGTCTGACAGAAATCACACAGCTCCAGAGAACATAGAACCATGCTGAGGCATCAGGGGAGAATGTTAGTGTAAGTGAAAGCAACCGCGAAACCAAAACCCACTTTCGGTGTCCTTGCCTTCTGTCTCTGCAGGGCCTCCTGGGAGAATCCCTGTGCTTCCCACATCTCATCCCATCTCCGTTTCTTATTTGGTGGAACTTGTGCCAGGATGGCCTCTCCCAGAAGTTCACCTTCCCAAGTAGCCAGGAAATTGCCAGGGATAGGAATGCACAATGGAACAAGCCTCTAACTCAGAAGCTTTTGGTTGGATTCCGAGTTGGGCTACCAATGAGTTGAGCTTTCTCTCCCTACCTTACAGAGCTTTTGAGGGTAGAGGGCATGACATTGTGCCCACTCATGCCAGGGAAATTGGGGCCACTAACAAAAGAGGAGGCACAATTGTTACTGCTATTGCTGCAACCTCAGCCTCGACTCCTCCTGACATTCTCCACCACCAGCAACTGCCACTGCCAACTGTGGAAGGGTCCCAGCATCACTCTTGGTCACTTCGGGCAATGCACCATAACCCTGTGGGATAAGGAGCCACCCTGCTCCCTGCAGCCACACATGTGCCACAGTGCTAAGAGTTCTCAGCCTTAAGGAGACAGGAAGGACCATTATTCCATGGGCCAGGCCAGGTGGAAGGAGAAGAGAATGATGTATGCCTGGAGAAGCAGCCACTCATAAGAACTATGATGGAGAAGTAGAATTCAGTGGTTGTCTAAGCCTCATAACGCTCAGGGTTGTGTGGAGGTCTCCATCATTTCATCACATAACACCCACCCTGGTCCCATTCAAATCCTATGCCAATCGACCTGTCCCTTCCTCAGGGGCAGAGGCAAAAATTCTACCTCTCCCTAGTCTTTCATCCCTATTCAGCTTAGCCCTGTTGCCCAAGTCTCCAAGTCTCTTCTCATGATCAAACTCTCCCGAATGCTAAGGTGTTTCCTCTCCAATTTTTTCCCTGGGAAGAATGGGAAGCCACATTTTCTTCTTCCCCACAAACATTCTAGACAAAGAAGAGGTATAGATAGGGCTTCCCCTTGGCCTCATTAGCAAATCCAAATCTTCACAACGGTGGTGACCTCTCCATCAGAGATGTCCAGCCCATTTACTGACACCAACCTGTCCACTGGCTTTCTCAAGTATAGCACCTGGCTCTCACTTTTCCTCTCTCCCTCAACCACAGTCCTTCATTCACTCTTGGGGACTTCAATCTATTGACAGTGATGTACCTAGCCTTCAACTTCCATGGCCTACCACGGTTCAGAGTCTAAGAGCTGAAGGGGCCCTTAGAGGTCATCTGGTCAGGCCAGTCCCCAAACAAGAATCCCCTCTCCAACATCTCCAACATGTGGTCAGCAAGCCTTTGCTCAAAGACCTAGGGTGACTGGTCACTAGGCTCCCTCCCTTGGCAGAGAATGGACTAATTGTTAAGAAGACTCTCCTGATATCAAATCTCTGCACACTCCTCCTAAGTGTGCCCTCTGAGGGCAGGCAGAACAGTCTGACCCGGACATCTTAGAGACGAAGAAAAGGTGTACTTCCCGTACTTGAATACCACTAGCATGTTCCCCCAAGACTTTTCTTCTCCAGGCAAAATAGCCCCAATTCCTCGAACAGATGATCCTCAAGTATAATAATCTCAAATTCTATCATTCTGGCCACTTTCTTCTGAATATTCTCCAATTTATCAATGTCTTTCCTTAAATACAATACCCCAAATGGAACACAATACTCTAGAGCATGGGCTGAGCAGAACTGACCTGCCTAGACCCAAACAACAGCAAATTATCTTCTCACCAATTCCAGAGCCCACCCCTGTCTTAACACATCCTAAGATGGTTCTGGTCTTCTTGGACTGCCTATCACTCAACTTCTACCTGTCTGACCATTGATTCCTCAGGATCCTCCAAATTCTTACATACCCCTTCCCCCTACACCTGGATATGTACCAAAGTTTGGTCCCAATCCCTCTTCTCTTCTCTCGCTACACTCTCCTTTGGTGATCCCATAGGTTGAATAATCTGTTTACAAATAACTCTCACATCTCTCCGTCTAGGCCTAATCTCTCAAATGAATTCCAGTCCTATGGTGCCAGCATTTCCATCTGAATGTCATATGGATGTCTCAGACTCAACAGATTCAAAGCTGGATTTCATCTTTCCCCCTAAGGACCACTCCTCTAAGCTTCTCTGTTTCTGCAAAGGGGGCTACTATCCTTGAAGGCTCAAAAGCAAGATGAGCATCCTCTCTGCCAACGGTGGCTCATCACATCACCACAAACTTGCAGATGTCTTAGCATGCACAGCACATTACTGCCATCTTGGTATGAGCTTGGCTTTTCCTGGCCCAGAGTGGAGGGCCTGCTCATTGAAGCCCTCCAGTTTTCCAGTCCTTGCATAGTATGTGCTTGCTTTCCAGGCTGGTGCTCTCTGAGGCTTTGGGGGCTGGAAAAGCCCCCCAGCACTGAACTCCCCTGCCTGGGTCCCCTCTGTTATGTCCCCAAGCTTCTCGTTTTCTCTTTAGTTCTTAATGAATACTGGAGCTATCGTTCTCTTATCTTTTTCTAGAACACAGGTATGAGAATTGGGCTATTCTACACCGAAGTATTCTTCCATCTTGCCTAAAGGTCAGTAAGCATTCCAATTGCCTCTTTCTTCCCCTTCCAGAACCAATCACTGGCCAAGCATTGACCCCATGTCTCCTCTGCCATTCATCCCCTTCACTCCATTCACCTGGCAACCACTCTAACACTTACAGGAATGTGAGCTCTTGAGTTTTCACTCCTCTTCTCTCCCTGGCTAAGCCAAAGAAAAAGCTGATGGCACTCAGGCTCCAGAACTGAAGCTATCCCATAGGCTCCAAAGATGGACCACTGGCTTTGAAACCCCTCAGCGGCCAATAGGAGCCTTTTCCTATGAAGTCACAGCAGTGCAGTGGCCAACAACCAGCTCTAAGAACCAGGTCAGTGCTGGCTCTTCATCCTAGCACTTGTGGTCCCTACACTATTGGCCAAGGCATTTAACCTCCAAGGGAATCTGCTTCCTTATCTGGAGAGTCACAAACTATTAGTGTTAGAGAGGGTTTTACATATCCTCTAGTCCAATCTCCTTTTTTGCAAATGAGGAAACTGAGGCCCAGCTTGGGGAAGCAACTCTGCTATTGGTTCCACATTGGATGACTGCCATAGACAGAGCCTGAACCTGGTTTTATTCTAAGGTCAAAGCTTTCTCCATGCAAACACTGAAATGGGAAGGCGAGGCTGTATGATCTCTTAAGACCCCCTTTTTTCCTCCAAATTCTTTCCAAATCTTCCCAAGTCTTTTCAAAATCAAATACTATTGTGATCTCACATACTGACTTCAGTATAAAGACAACAGCATGAGTTACCTAATTGGAGTCTCACAACAATCCTCTGGAGGTAGAACAGGTTAATTTTAGCCCCATTTTGCAGAGGAGAACCCTGAGACCCAAAGAGACTTGCCTCGGGTCAGAAGATTGGACTTGAACCCTAGTCTTTGTGGTTTTAAGCTGATTTAGTGGAGAGAGTGCCAGACTTGGAGTCAGGAGAACCTGGGTTCAAATCTGGCTTCAAATATTTCCTCACTATGTGATTTGGGGCAAGTCACTTAACACCACTTACCTAGCCCCTGTCCTTCTGTCTTGGAACTGTTACTAGACCAGAAAATAAGGGTTTTTTAAAGTCTAGTCCTCTGACTCCTGACTCAATGCCCTTCCTAACAATGGTGCCTCCTTTAAAGTAACCTTCTCCTTTTGCTTCTCATTTATCCTGCCAACAGGGCTAATGATGATATGTCTCTACCAAGGCAAAAACCCTTCCAGCTTCTCTTTCTGTCCTGCCTCTCTTACCACCATCATCATCATCATCATCCCCATTATCACCATGACTGCTGTCAGGTCATGGTCGCCTTCATCATCATCATCACTGTCATCATTCTGTTTTTTAAACAGTGCTATCCTTTTCGTCAAAGATATTTTTATTCTTTTCCCCTAATAATGATTCCCCAGCACAAGAACAAGTGCAACCTACAGTCTTTCATCAATTACCAATCCACATTTCTTCTCAGCTTCGCTTTGTCTCCCAAGGGCCAGTTGGGAGGCAAGCGAATGGGGAGTGTCTCAAGGCTGGCCTCTTGTTGGGTATTCGTCAACAACCAATATTGCTTTACTTGGAGCTTCCTGTCTTTCTAGCAACTCCATCAGGTTTCTGAAACCTTTGAGCCTTCTGGCTGGTAGAATGCATATTTTCTTTTTCTAACAACCATCGAAAAAGATTAATGAGGAAATCAACTAAATAAAAGATCTAGAGCCTTAGCACTCAGCAGAGTAGAACCAAATAAATTAGCCCGTGACAATAATGAGACTGAAAAACCACTCGCTGTAGCTTGCTTTCCTATAGGGCTATATGGTTGTGATTGTAAAGTGACCCATTTTCAGCAGTGTATGTGTGAGGGGTGGGGATCATTCTCATCCTCCTCAGATGTTTGGAAGGTGACCCGGGGCTCTAGAAGGCACGAACTCTGACAGACCCTTCGGAGCTGGAAAGACTTCAGGTAAGGTTCAGTCACTGATAGGTCACTGGTGGGTCCAAACTTCAGGAACCAGCCTTGCCAAGAGCAGAAAAGCTTACCACCATGGGGAACCCCTCCATGCAATGATATTTTCAACTCTGGAGGCCCATAACAATGGAGGGGTTCAAAGACCACACTGACTAGGACCAGCAACCACTCAAAGCATCAAAGGCAGCCATTGCTGTTTCCATATCATCCCTTTCAAAGGATTCTAGTCGTCCGTACCATCACAACTTGGGTGTTATGCTCTACTTCTCATCCTCGCTGCCAACACCCTGACAACCAACTCAAAAGCCAAGCCAACACACACATCAACCAACCCAGTCCAGCCAGCCTCTAAACAGCCATCTTTGTCTCCCATCCATCCTCCATGCATCTACCAAAAGAATTCCAAATGCAGGTACAATCATGCCACCCCCTGCTCCACCAATTCCAGTGGCTTTCTCTTGCCTCCAAGATTTAATATGAACTCCTCTGACATTTAAAGCTCTCCACCACTGGATTCTGTCTACCCTTCTAGGCCTTCCCACACGCTAGGATCCAGCCCCACAGACTTATTTACTGTTTCACAATAAGGCATTGCTATCTCCCACCTCTGGGACTCTGCCCTGGCTGTCCCCATGCCTGAAATGCCCCCCTCCTTACTTCAACCCTGAGAATCCCTGGTTTCCCTCAAGTGCCATTTTCTGCAATGAAGACTTGCCTGATTCCTGTCCCCACCCCAACCCCCAACTGCTGGTGCCCCTTTTCCTTCTATTCATTTCATTCATAGTATATATGTATTTACATGTATATATGTCATCTCTTTGTTAGAATGGAAGTCCATCAAAGGCCAGGGCTGGCTCCCTCTTCCAAAGTTCCCTGTTTCTGTTGAGGGTCCCTCTACTCATTGATGAGCCTTCTTTCCCCTGGTCACATTTTACATCCTAGGGCCTCAGAACTCCTATAGATCAGCATCTAAACCCCACTCCTTACCCCTACCACCTTATTCTTCATTCCCATCCCCTCAACCCTTCTCTCCCAGAGTATTAACCTAATTCTACTCAGCCTTCTCACTGTGCCCTCTGGAATGCCTGTTCCATAGCAGCAAACTTCCTTCATCTTTTCCTCTCCCATTTCTTCCATCTTCTAGCTCTTAGTAAAATCTGGCTTTCCCTTGATGACAGCCTCCCTGGCCACCCCGTCAGTAGTGGTGGTAGGGGTGCACTGGTTGAGGCAGAATGTGTGTGGTGTGGGGGGAGTTGGAACACTCCTTGCTCCCCATTGCCACTTTTGGCTTCTCCCTCTACCTCCAGTCCTGAGTAACCTCTCTTTCCTTTGAGATTCGTGCTATTGGTGTCCACTACCCAATCAAAATCTTGGTCATTGCTGTCTACAAACTCCTGCTCCCACCCTGATCACTGCCCTTCCTTCCTCAATTAGGAAGTTACCAAGACTAACCAAAATCTCTGTTCAAGTGATCCAATTCCACCTTATCTCCTTCCACAGAAGGACTCATACTCTCCCAATCTACTGGCTTCTTCCCTCCTGCCTACAAAAATGTCCATATCTCCTCCATCCTCAAAAAGCCTTCACTTAATATTTTCATTCCCAGTAACCATCATCCCATTTCTCTTCTAACTTTTGCAACTAAACTCCTCAAAGACAATTGGTGCCTCCGTTTTCCCTCCTCCCGTTCTCTTATTAACTCCTGACAATCTGGCTTTTGGCCTGAGTATTCCACCAAAACTGCTCTCTCCAAAGTTATTGACGATTTCTTGGTTGCCAAATCCAATGGCCTTTTCTTAGTCCTCACTCTCCTTGGCCTCTCTGAAGTCACACTAGTGATCACTTCCTCCTCCTTGATACTGTCTTTTATCTAGGTTTTCAGACCACTACTGTCTCCTGGTTCTCCTCCTATGTCTTAGACTGCTCCTTCCCAGTCTCCCTTGCTGGATCCTCCTTCAGATCACATCCTCTAACCAAATTAGGCATCTTACAGGGTTCTGTCCTGGGCCCTCTTCTCTTCTCCCTCCATATTACTCCACTTGGTGATCTCATGAGCTCCCATGGATTGAATGACAATATTTATGCTGATGATCTGCCTTTCTTGCCCCATCTCTCTGCTGGCCTCCAAACTCCCATCTCCAATTGACTTTCATTCATCTTGAAATGAATGTCCAACAGACATCTTAAACTCAGGTTTGACACTGAAATGTCCAAAAGAGAACTCATTCTCTTTCCCCTTCAGCCCTTCCTGCCTCCTAGCTTCCCTGTTATTGACAAAGGCACCTCTAGCCTCCCAGTTCCCTAAAACCTAAGAGTCATCCTGGACTCCTCGCTCTCTCACCACCACCCTCATATCCTAGATGGCGCCGAGACCTGACAGTTTCACTTTTGCAGCATCTCGAAAACTCTCCCTTCTCTCCTCTGCCACGGCTTCCACTTGTACTAATAAGCCCTCAACCCCTCACACCTGGACTACTGCAGTAACTGTGGGGGGGGGGGTCTGACTGCCTCAAGTCTCTTCCCACTCCAGACTACCATCTTCCACCCAGCTACTAAAGTGGTTTTCCTAAAGCACAGGTTCAATCATGTCACCAGCACCACCCCTCCACCCAACCCCCCACCCATAAACTCTAGTGGCTCCCTAGGGCCTCCAGAATCAAATTCAAAAGTGTTTCCTCTGGCATTCAAAGCCCTTTATTCCCTGGCCCTCCCCACTTTGGCAGTCTTCTTACACTTTCCTCTCCACTACATACACACTCTGATACAATGACACTGGTCCCCTGGCCATCCCATGAACAAGCCTATCCATCTCTCAGCCCTTGGCATTTTCTGTGGCTGTCCCCCATGCCTGGATGCTCTCCTTCCTCTGCTCTCACTAGTGGCTTCCCTGGCTTCCTTTAGGTCCCAATTCAAATCTCACCTCCTGCAGGAAGCTTCCCCCATGAGACCCTCCTAAATCCAGTGGCTTCCCTCTGTTCGTCATTTCCTATATATCTATCTGTATTTAGCTTGCTCGGTAAATAACTGTTTGCATGCTGTCTCTCAAATCAGATTGTAAGCTCCTTGAGGGCAGGGGCTGCCTTGTGCTTCTCTGCCTATTTCCAGCACTTAGCACAGGGCCTGGCACACAGCAGGCATTTTAATTGTTCATCGCTTAATTGATTGATCCCTGACTCAATCCAATCTACTGGTTTCCTCTTATCTCTAGGATTCAGCATCAACTTCCCTGCCTAGCATTTAACATGAACCCATCCCACTTCCTGGCCCTTAGCATAGCATTTGGTACAGAATAGGGGAGTTCCACCTAGGCCTTCGCCAGCTCTGACACTCGAGAACTTGGTGACTATGGCTAAACAACCTCTATGGGTGACGAGCATCCCATGTAAGATAACAAAAAGAGCAGCCCCTTCCTGTGGCGAGAGAACGAGAATCTGGGGTCCCCAGCCCATGACTGTCCTGAGTGGAATTAAAGCATTCCTAGGCTCCCGGCCCCAAATCCTGCACGCTAGGGGCACCTGCCCTACGCCAGGAGGAAGGTGTTGCTGAAACCACGGCTTCTACCATCCCCAAGGAAGGCGCCAGGAGAGGCCTGCCAGGCCCTGCCAGCACTCCCAGGGAATACTCAAGGAGAATGATTCAGAGGCAAGAAGGATGGAGCCAGGCAGGAGCACTGCCACAGAGGGCAGTCCCTAAGCACCACCTGCTGGTCAAACAGAACCATTCTCTGGAAAGCTCAACCTGAGGAAGAGCCTAGAACATTTCAGGCAGAAAGAGAGTAATACTTAGACCCTAATATAGGAATAAAAATCTGGAAAAACGAAACAAAACAAAACCGAGGCACACAGGTACTTACTACATCAAATACTTTAAGTCCAGGGCACTGAGGGAGAGACTCAAAACTTAGATAATACGTGGTTCATGCCCTGCCCTTGGCTGCTGCCACTGAAGAGAGGCAGCCATCGCCAAGCCAAAAAATGAGGGTGAGCCTGGACCCCGCTGTGGGCAGCAGGAGCGCTCCAGCTGAGGCAAATCCAGAGGAAGTTTCAGGGTAGAACCAGCTGCCCACAGCTAGGCATGAAAGCAAATGTACACATCCCAAAATCCAAGGGCAACAGATTAAGGAACTCTTTGATAAAATGGACCCTTTGTTGTCCACCTTTACTGAAGCCGGCCCCTGAGCCGGCCTCCCACTCACGGGGTGGCCGTTGTTCCTGACTCCAACTCTAAACAGAGACCTAACTCCAAGCCTGACCCCTACCCCAACCTGGCTGTCCCTTCCTGCCAGGACCCTATCAGGTGCTGCCTTCCTTCACTCTCAGCCCCAACAATGGGATCTGCCCGCCATCTTTAGTGTGCTCTCAATAGAGAGAGCTCCTCTTGGGAGATCTCATCTCCTACTTTATTGAGACAAGAGCTCATTTGCAGCTACCTGCCTCTTGTCTCTACCACCCTTTGACCTCAACCACCATTCCCTCCTTTTACTCCAGTCTGGAATAGAGAGGAAGCCCTTCTTCCCACCACCCAGCACCCAACATCTCACTCTCTCACCAAACTTATTACATAATCCATCACTTTGTCATTTCAACCTTCATATCTATCTCTTCACTCAGACAGGCACCCCACAAATTTAGGTCTTCATCACCTCTCATTTGGTCCACTAAAACAGCCTTCTGATTGGTCTCCTCGACTCATCTGCCACCCATTCAGTTGCCGGTGTTTATCCCCAAGTATAGGCCTGACCCTGTCGGTTTCTGCCACCCAGAAGCTCCTACCAACTCTGGGATCAAATAGAAAACCTTCTTTTGCACAGAATTCTTCACACCATGGGTCATTCTGACCTTTCCAGATTTCTTATATTGTACTCACTTCTAGGACTTGGTTATTCCATCTCTCATCTCCCAGCATCCCCTGCCTAGAAGACTCCCCCTTCTCACCTCTAACTCTAAAGTTTCCCTAACATCCTAAGCCTGAACTCTCCCCTCTACATCATTCCTCCTCCCTCCTCTTTGCTCTTTGTCTTCCCACTGACCTGCTCCCATTGGCTTCAATTGCACTGTATGAGTTGGCTGCTCTCCTGTTGCCTCCTAGTGAGTCCAGGTCTCCCCACTCTTCACAGGCCAGCCTTCCCTTGGCCTTGCTACCATCGAGAACAAGCAAATGTCCCCTCCTCTTCTCCCTATCACAGTCACAATCCTAGAGGAAATAGCTGATACTCCATTTAATAACACCCCTTCCCCACCACCACCACTTCTCAGAGATTTATTTCATTCTTCCATTCTTCTCTTTCTTGATCTCTCTGTTGATCCCATCACTGTTAGCCACATCCTCCCTGGAGCTTTAGGCCCACAGTCCTAACTGCCCCCAATCAACAGGCACCTCTCCCTGGAGAAAGCCCTCCCAAGGACATCTCAAAGCAGTCCTCAGGCTTTAGTAGGGAGATGCCAACCTGACAAGACTCCATGCCTAATGCACTCCACGTGCCAGTCAAACCTGCCTTCTTACTAGTCCGCAAACACCATTTCCTATCTCTGTCTTTGCCCAAGCTGTCATCCATGCCTGGAGCACACTCCCTCCTCACCTTTGTTACTAGGTGGGCAAGCATTTATTTAGCACCAACTCTGACCTGGGCAGGATGCCAAATGCTTTACAAACATGATCTCATTTTCCCTCACCACCACCCTGGGAAGTAGATGCTTTCCTTGGTTGAAAATATTCAGTGACACCCACTACAATCACTCTATGCCATGTGCTCTACAAAAGCCAGTTGTGTTTAGGTTGTCATTTGACTCCCATCCAGGGCCCAGAACACTTCTTCACACAGAGTATGTCAGAGAGCTCTTAAGAAATGCTCATTCCAAATGGGAAAGGACCTGTTTGTACAAAAGTATGTCTAGCTGGGCTTTTTGTGATGGCAAAGAGCTGTTCCTCAGTTGGGGAATGGCTGAACAAACTGTGGTCTATGGTGATGATGGAATACTACTTTGCTATGAAGAATGATGAGCAGGAGGATTTCAGAAAGAGCTGGGAAGACCTCCATGAACTGATGAAGAGTGAAATAAGCAGAACCAGGAGAACATCGTACACAGTAGCTGCAACATTGTGGGACAATCAAATGTGAGAGACTTTGCTACTAAGAGCAATACAATGATGCAGGACAATCTGAGAGACTTATGAAAAAGAACGCTACTTACCTCTAGAGAAAGAACTGTTGGAGTATAAATGCAGATGATTTGTCACCTCTTTATTGGGGTATATGATTTGGGGGGTTAGTTTTACAAGAGTATCTCTTGTAACTCACAAAAATGAATAATATGGAAATATGTTTTGAGTAATAATATATGTACAACCCAGATTGAACTGCTTATCAACTCTGGGAGTGGGACAAGAAGGGAGGGAGACAGCATGAATTATATAAATTTGGAAAACTTATGTGTAAATTTGTTACTAAAATAAAGATAAAACTAAATAAATAAATAAATGAATGAATAAATAAATAAATAAATAAAAAAGAAATGCTTGTTCCTATGCCTACAGGGTTCTAAAACTGCATACCCTTTGATCCAGCAATATCACTAAGAGATCTGTATCCCAAAGAAATCAAAGAAAAGAGAAAAGGATCTATCTGTACAAAATATGCATGGCAGCTCTTTATGTGATGGCAAAGAATTGGAAAGTGTGGGATTGTCCATCAACTAGAGAATAGCTGAACAAGCTATGGTCTGTGATTGTGGTGGAATACCCATGTGCTGTTAAGAAATGATGAGTAGGATGATTTTGAGAACTGATGCAAAGTGAAGTGAGCAGAACCAGAAAACCACTGTACACAGTGACAGCAATACTTGATGGTCTCTGAATGACCTGGTTATTCTCAGCAATGCAGTGATCCAAGACATTCTCAAAGACTCATGATGAAAAATGCTAAACTGATGGAGAATGAACAAAGTCTGGAACATAGTATATTTCATTTTCTTTCTTCTTTTTTTTCATTTGAGATCTCTTCCACAAAATGACTAATATGGGAAAATGTTTTACATATTTTCTATGTAAAATCTATATCACACCACTTACCGTCTCACCAAGGGGAAAAGGGGAATGGGAAGGAGAGAGAATTTGGAACTCAAATTTTTAGAGAAAATGAATGTTTAAAATTTTTAACATTTAATTGGGGAGAAATAAAATGCTATTAAAAAAGAAAAGAAAGAAGAAATGGTCATCCCATCAAACTAGAGCAAATGGAATCACATCTAGTCATTGGGCCCCAGAAAAGCATCAGTATCCAGACTGCCAACCCACTTCCTTCCCAACACAATTCCTCCAGAGCAAATGCCTCAACAGTTGCCAGGAGGTTGCTCTTAGAATCCTGGGGTTGGCTATGAGGCCCTGAGCAAATCACATGCCCTCTCTGAGGACCATGTTTCTCATCTTCAAAATGAGTTCCCTATCCTTGCACTGCCTATGTCAAGGTGGGGTCCAGGGAAATAGCCTTCAAACCTTGAAATACTAGAGAAATGGAAGTTACAGTTCTGAATGTCATAAAAAGGATAAAATCAAACCATATAATGTATGGAAATGACTTTTGGAACCTTCAAGTACCAAACAAAAGCTTGGTCCTTTTTCACTTTGTCGGGTTGGTTGGTTTTTTGGTTCTCTTAGGTGGAAGATGGTGGGTCAGAGGGTTGCTGGGGGAGGTTCTGCTTGTTCAGTCTTTAGTATGAACCATTCATCTTTGCCCTGACTTGGTTTCTCGTCATCATCTAGGACCGGTGTCATCCTGCCATGGAATCCTCTCACTGAGCCCATTGAGTGAGTTCTCTCTTCTGTAAAACACTTACTGAATTATGTCTTGGGGCCAAGCATCAAGTCACCAAACATTTATTAAACAACTACCTATTATGTGCCAGCTTCTGGGCTAGGCACTGAAGATACAGAGATAGAAAATGAAGCTGCTCCTGCCCACACAGAGCTCACACTCAAACTGTAGCCAGGAGGGACATGATATGTATAAATATGTATACAGAAGTAAGTATGTAGATGTTCATATAAATACATTTAAGTATTATAAATATATACACATAAATATTTATATAAGTATCACACAAAAGGGTATGAAAATGGGGAAAAATGGGAGAGCAGCTAAGTAAGTATTAGATGATTTTTAAAGGAGAGCTCTCTCTCCTGGAGGATCTGGAAGGTCAAGGAAGACTTCATGGAGGAGGCATCATCTAAGCTCATCCTTGAAGGCAGGATGGATACTCAACAAATTATGGGGGAAGTTAGGTGACTCAGTAGAAAGAGAGCAATTGATCCCGAGTTCAAATTTGGCTTCGGACACTTCCTAGCTGCGTGGCCCTGGGCAAATCACTTAACCCCCATTGCTTAGCCCTTCCTGCTCTTCTGCCTTAGAACCAATACACAGTGCCAATTCTAAGAGAAAAAGTAAGGGTTTAAAAACAAAAACAAATAGGGTGGGGGTGACAAAGGAGCCCAGGGGAAGCACTGCTGGTGAGTGGAGGCTGCCTCAGACTCCGTTTCTCAGTCCATTCATCTCTGCTTAAGTAGCAGCCCAGGGGGAACCTCGGGATACTTTATGTCTAACACTGAAGCCTACTCCAGTTGAAGGCTTCCTTCTGTGCAATTTTAAAAGAACTTTGTCCATGCCACCATTTGCAGCAAAGATGGGGATAACCAACTGGAGGCTCCAAAGCAACCAAAGGAAGGCTGCCGTGCTCACCACACAAAGGAAGTCCTACCTTTGGGCACCTGCGCCAATCTCACGTAGGTCATATGCAAGAATCTGCGGCACAACAACACGGGGTCCTCCAGGTTCGGGGCCAGGGCCAGGATGATTCGATTCTTTAAAAAGCCTTCCCTAGAGAAAGAAAGAAAGAAAGAAAGAGCTCAGCTTTAGGGTGAAGTTAGAGATGGCCACAAAGTTCACAAATCCTGCTACTAGTTTAGGTCATTCCCAGACACAACAGCCCCCATCCCTGCTTCCAAGGGCAGCCCTTCTGGCTTCCCAAAGAGAGACTGTACCCCTCTAGTGAGGTCCTGATGAGAGATGGCAGACACAGAGAAACATACTCTATGGTACATATACAGAGAGGAAACAAGGGGAATGGGGAGACAGAAGAGAGTTAGGGACAGAGAGGAGAGAGATCCATCCTCACTCAACACCCGACTTCTTCTGACATCTCATTATGGCATAGAAGCAGCCCTGGGGTCTTGAAGAGAGGCTGCGGATGTGTTAGTACCAGAAGCCTTAGCAGCGTATGTCTGTCTTTCAAGAACCAGCCTAGCTAAACTTGGAAAGGCTCGTTACTGGTTGACCATTAGGTAATGCAAAGAATGCATGGCAGCCCATGAGACAAAGAAAGATAAGAGTATGTCCCCCCACCCTGCAGTGCCCTGGCCCATAGCAGCAGTAATGGTGACAGAGAGAGATGCAGAAAAGGAGGCAAAGAATGCTACACAGTGTGGGGATCATCCATAACAATCAGGCCAAGGCTGCCAAGAGAATGAGCATTGAGAAAAGGTCATTGATTCGGCAATTAAGTCCTCATTAGGGGCAGTGAGCTAGGCCTAGAAATTGGGAGGTTGGAAGGAGGGGGTAGGAGGGCCCGAGTTCCAATCTGGTCTCAGATACTTCCTAGCTGTGTGTGACCCTGGACAAGTCATTTGACCCCAAATGTCTAGCCCTTGCCTCTCTTCTACTTTGGAACTGATATTTAGTGTCAATTCTAAGCAGAAGGTAAGGATTTAAAAAAAAAACATTGTTAGGAGCTTTGGAGAGAAGAGGTCCAGTTGAAGGATAATGTCAAAAGCCTAACTAAAGAAAATGAAGAGAGTGAGAGGAAAGGAGGTGGAGGCGCCTATTGTAGATGGTCTTTTCCAGTTTGGCCCCAAAAGAGAGGAAAGATGTGACAGTGGTTAGCAGGCATGGATGGAGGAAGTGTGGGATTTGGGGGAGGAGGAGGAGGGAGACATTGGCATGTTGTAAGCATCAGGGTGGCCACCAGGAGACAGGGAGAAGTTAAAGATAAGTGGAAGGTAAGGCTGAGAGAGCCAGCAAGGAAAAGGCAAGGAGGGAGGGGGGGAGGATGCACATACGTGTGTGTGCATGTAGAGAGAGAATACATATAGATGCACTGTATTTACTCTATCTACATACAACTGAGCACACATTCTGGTCGAGGAAGTGCCATCATTTGTAAAGAGCCTTTGGCCTTTCTATGGGAACCTGTCTGTGCCACTGTCCTCCTGCCCGTGTGAATTAGCACTTTTTCCCCTGGAGCCCAGGGCACAGTGCCGATAAACCCTCAGCACCTGGTTTCTGACCAGCACCATTTTCTTCTCCCAGTGAGGCTGGCAGAGTGAAAGGGCTGGAAAAGAGAAGGGGATGAGAGCTGGGAATGAGTCCACAGGCTGGCATCCTTTTTCCACAGACATGCCCTGCGAGAGCCTTTTGGTTTGCCATGTGGGGTGCTGGCCGCTGTTGCTGCCCCTGGGCCCAGGGCTGTGCCTGCCAATGTCCAGAACCATAGAGGAGCTGAGCACCCACTGAGTGACCGCAATGAGGCAACACCGAGAGCTAAGAAAATCCCGTCAGATGGCGAGCGGGCAGAGAGCTCACTTCCCTTTGACATAATCCCTGACTGCAAGATGGTCTCAGACACACCATCAGCAGATCAGAAAGCACCAGCTGTGACGCTTCGGCTTTCTTATTCGTTTCTCTTCACTGTTCTTCACACACAGGGATGAGGATGGCCGGACCCAGAGGCAGACTGAGAGTCTGGGCCCTGTGACTGTTTGGGGCAGGAATGGGAACCACAGGTTTCCCAGGTTGGGTGTTTGAACCCCATTCCATGGCATCTCTGAGTTCTAATTCTAAAGACAGCCATCATGGACTTTGGAATGTCCAGCTCCCCCCAAGAAGATGCCAAACGTGGGCCTCAAGGACCAACCATCCCTGGTGTTTGCAGGTGGCCAGAAGGGAGAACTGAGGTGCCCTCGAGGCTGGCCACTAGACAAGAAGTCCACCAGGCAAGAAGCTCCGATCTTGGCTCGGCCACCTTACACTTCTGCATGGCCCAAAGGGTGACACGGGATCCACAAGGTGTCACACCACCTTAGTTTTTCTCCAACTCTCTGCCCTGGCCATGGTCCCTCCCTCTTGCCTGGCAGCTCCCCCAATACCTGGATAGTCTACACCTGCAAGTTTCCAGGTGGGAAACCAATTGGATCCACCTGAGCAGGAGGCCGCTCTTCCCTATAAGACACCAGCACGCACAGCCCTGAAGCACTTAGCAAAGATGGGTCCAGGAGGACCAAAGCCAGCCTGATGGGAGGCACCCTCTCCCAGAGCCACTGGAGCCTGTAATCCTTGTGCCCCTGCTCTCTGGTAGAAGTCTTGTTGGTGCCCTGCCCCCCTCTGAAGGCGTTGGTCTCAGCCCCAGTGGAGGACAGGGAAGGAGAATAATGCCCTAGGATCTTTCCCTTGTTCTCACCGTCCAGTTCATCTCATTTTTCTGTGAAGCCCCTTTAAATCTCAGCAACAGAGCCCAAGAGGAAGTTTCAATCAAATTTATTTTTTTAATGATCTGGAAAAAGAGCAGAGTGAATATAATTCAATTCACTAGATGCTGATTGAGTAGCTGGCCTGTACAGAGCACTGTGGGCAGCATCAAGATCGCCCAAGCGGTGAAATGCCAAGCTCAGGAAACTCCATCGCAGGAAGCCATCTCCCCCAGGCCTGGCATGCCTATGCCTCTCAACACCAGCCCCACTTCAGCCCTCTGCTAGGTGCTCAGGAAACAAGGGGCAGCTCCTGAAGGAACCCACGCTGGAATATGAAGTCATTTCAAACTAATGGAGGCGGTGGCAGCAGAAAAATCAGGAAGGCCTCACAGAGGAAGAGGAAGAGGTGGTATTGCAAGTTCCTAGAAGGGAAGGTGAGAAGGGGGACAGATGAAGAGAGGAGATGGAAGACTGTTATTTTGGAGGATGGATAGGGAGGGGGCCACTCAGGCTAGGCTGAAGAGGTACTA
Source organism: Monodelphis domestica (assembly GCF_027887165.1). Lineage (NCBI taxonomy): Eukaryota > Metazoa > Chordata > Mammalia > Didelphimorphia > Didelphidae > Monodelphis > Monodelphis domestica. The sequence goes on along the minus strand of NC_077229.1, from coordinate 17,638,127 downwards.
GGGCCCTGGGAAGAAGCATAAAGACACAAGGAGGGAGACTGGATCCATCCTGGGAAGTCCAGGAGACTATGTGATCCTAGAGACGTACTAAGATGTGGTCAATACCCCAAATGACTACCGTTTATCCATCCCATACCTTGTGCCAGCCATGGTGCGGTCATGGGGATGCAAAGGCCACGCAGAGCTGAGCTGGGCAGCACGGTGCCCGTGGGCCTGGGCCTGGAGACAAAAAGATCCACTAGAAAATGCAGGAGAGAGTGGAATTGTGTTTTGAAGAGCCATGGAGCTCAGGATGCACTTTGCCAATGGGAGGGGGATAAATAAATAAAGTAAAGTAACAGAATACAGGAAGGGTGAACAAATACAACCACCAAAGGGAACAAAAGAGTGACAACAACGGCTCTATTGCAAATATTAATGATGTGGAAATGGGCTTTGAGAGAACATGAATCATGTAACCATGGGAAAATAGTCTAAATAAATAAAGTTTAAAATGGGGTGGGGAGACATCAGAAAGAACAAGAAGAGGCTAAGGAGGCCAGGGGAGGCAGACAACAGCTGGAGGAAACACCCTGACTACAGGTGAATGAATGTTTCTTGTGGGGCATTGGATGGGGGTGGAGGGGAATGTGTGACAAGCCTGGGCCAAATCAAGGGCTAACAACAAGGGGAAGGTGACCCCTGTGGTCTCTCTAAGGGGGGGAGGCGGTCAAGGAGGAGGGAGGATTGAAAAGGTTGGGGAGATGACAAGGAAGAGAGCCTTATCGGCGGAGTGGGAGCCAGTTCCTATGGGTGAAGAGAGATTTTGTGAAGGAAGATAGGGACTTTGTGCTGTGGGAATTCTGGGGGATTTAGTGCGGAAAAGATCACTTCTAGTTCAGGAGTTGGAACTGAGGGTGACTCATGCCTGGAAGAGTGGGAGGGCATGGACCCAGGGAGAAGGTAATCCAGGGGAAGGACACAGTTTAGTAGTAGACTGTATAATCTGTCATGAGGGAGGAAGGGGTCCAACTGTGGGCCAGTGTTCTGTTACCTGAAGGTACTGGCATTATTCTGGACAGCACAATGGAAAGGGGGAATCTGTGGGGCAAGCTCCACAATGCAGGGGCAGAAACTGCCAGGGTAGGGAGAGCAGAGAAAAGACACTTTCAAAGTTTAAATCCCATGAAGAAGCCAGAAACTTACAGGGGTCACAAACCAGAGAATGAGTCTATATAGAAAGAGGGGGTGAATAAGGAAGGTAGGGAGAACTTTTCTGGAAAGGGGCACAAAAAGAAATTTTAAAAACTAATAGGACTAACTGAGAGAGAGGAAGAGAGAAGAATTAAATTGCCAAATAAAGTAAGAAAGGAAATAATAAAACTCCAAAGGAAAAGGAGTAACAAATAGAGGGAATCTGGAGTAAGGAAAAGCTACCCAACGGGAACAGGGACACCTTAAAAGATTAAGCTAAAGTAACTTAATTGTAGATTTGTTTATAAAGGAAGAAAAGGGAAAATTTGCAACTTGGAAAAAAATATTAGCAATAAATGGAAGAAAATATAGCCCTGACTCTCTTAACTTTAAATGTGAATGGATTAAACATCCAATAAAATGAAAAATAGTGAGATTAGATAAGAAAACAAAACCTTACATTCTGTTGCTTACAAGAAATAAATCTTAAAAAAAAAAAGGCAAACCTGAGGGGATGGGAAAACAGTGAATCCAAAAAACAGGAACTAAAATCAAGTTATTGGACAAAGCAAAAACAAATATTCAGAAAGAGCTATAAATTGTGCTTACCCTTTGACCAACCAATACCAATAATAGGTTCTACATGCTAAAGCATTCAAAAAGAAAAAGGAACCACATGCACAAAAATATTTCTAGCAGCTCTTTTTGTGGTGATAAAGAATTGGAAACTCCAGGGATTCTCATCGACTGGGGGAGGGCTGAACAAGTTGTGACATGCTATAAACAATGATGAAGTGTCTGGTCTTTGGAAAGCCTCGTATGCAAAGTGAAATGGGCAGAATCTGGAGGACAGTTTGTACAGTAACGGCAGCATTATAAAGGTAACCAGCTTTGAAGGATTTTGTCTTTCTTGCCTTCTAAAGGGGCAGAAATGGGGAAAGGGGGATGGAGAGAATTCAGAATTCAAAATAAAAATTTGATCTCTTTTTTTAAAAGGGATTGAGGCATCCCTGGAGACTCAGCATGTCCTTCATTGCCTGAGGACAAAAATAGCCATGAGGACTTGGGGACAGGGATCTGGAGAGCACAGAGGAAAGCAGAGATCTGGCTGGTGGATCAGATTGGGTAATGCAGGCAAGAAAGCTTTGCTCAGCTGAATCCATTCAAGATTCCTTCAGTGCCTTGTCCTGCTACGGCTAAGTAAATCTCTTTTTGTGAACAGGTGTACAACCCGAGTGTCTCATTCTATTCCAATAGCAAGTAAACTATTTGGGAACTAGCCTGAGTCAGACCCAGCCTAGAACAGGCTCCACTGGCAGTTCCCCTGCCTTGGTGGTCTCCAGACAAAGGCCAGGTAACAACTTATTGGGCAGAGCTTCATAAGGCCCCTGTGAAGTAGGTATTGTGGGAATTATTATTCCTCTTTTTCTTTTTCCATTGAGGAAACTGAGTCTCACAGGAATTAAGTTACATACCCCATGATCCCCCAGAGAGTAGGCAGTAATTTGTGACTCCGAGCTAAGTCTCATCTGTCTTCTCGCCATACTTCCTACACTATTGCAGGACTTGGGGCCTGCAGGGGGGAGTTGTCAGCTGGTCAGGGTTCATGATGAGATTGGGTTCACAGGTTTCTTTCTGTCATTTTGAATGATGTGAACAGGTAGGAGCAGAATGGGGGAACTAGACACCCTGAATTGGTTTCTCACTCTCACTCTCACTCACTCACATACTTACACACTCACTCTCACACACACTCACAGACACTCACACACTCACACTCACACACACTCTCACTCACACTCTCACTCTCACTCTCACTCACATACTTACACACTCACTCTCACACACACTCACAGACACTCACACACTCACACTCACACACACTCTCACTCACACTCTCACTCTCACTCTCACTCACATACTTACACACTCACTCTCACACACACTCACAGACACTCACACACTCACACTCACACACACACTCTCACTCACACTCTCACTCTCACTCACATACTTACACACTCACTCTCACACACACTCACAGACACTCACACACTCACACACACTCACACTCTCCCGTCTGCTCATCCCTAAGTTGAATGTGGGAACTCTCTGACTGTTACCTAGGAGATTGCTCAGAGGTCCGTAAAAGGCACCTGCCCCTTTCTATGGGCTTTACAAAGAAAGATCGCCATTAAATATGCTTTGTTCTGCCCAGTGCTCTTCCTGACCCAGTAATCACAGGCCTTGGTAGCCTCCATCTTTTCAGTTCAGGAATTCCGTTCAATTCACATCAAGGCAATAAACATTTACTCAATGCCTTTAAACAGGTGATGTATGATGCCAGACCTTGACGGCCTTGAAGGCCCCTTCTAGCCCCACCTCTGTCCTCCGGAAGTAGACTCAGAGGTGACAAAGGTGAGTCCCTTCACTCAAGAAAGACACTAACTAATATGAGAGGATGAGGAATGAACACAAAAACCAATAATGCCACACATTAAGCAACAAGGAAAACAGAGAGAAGAAAAAGGAGATGAACAGGGTAGAAAGAATGCAGGCCAAACAGGTTCAGTCCTTCAATTGCCATTGGTGTTGGGCAAATGACTTCCCTTCTCTTAAGACTCAATTGCCGGTCCTGGGTTCAAATCTAACCTCAGATACTTCCCAGTTGTGTGACCCTGGGCAAATCACTTGACCCCCATTGCCTAGCCCTTACCACTCTTCTGCCTTGGAGCCAACACACAGTATTGAGCATTAAAACAGATGACAAGGGTTTGTTTTTTGTTTTTGTTTTTTTTTAAAGACTCAATTGCTTCATCTATAAAATGGTGATGTGGCCCTCATCAGAGAAGTCAACCACAGGGCTGCAAGACTCTCAACCAGAGCCCAAAGCAGATTAAAATGGAATTTGGAAATATTTAACAAAATCAATATAAATACCATCAAACGTTTCCAAACTGAGTCCACATGCAGCCCACAGGGATCTTGTGTAAACACCAGTGAGTTGGCCTGGCCTAGATGGCCTGGTCCCAGAATGCAGGCTAGGAAGAAATCTTAGAGCTGATTCCTCTAAGCTCTGTTTCGAAGCACACCTTTAAGACGTTTTGACCTTCCCTCTTGGAACGTCTGGGTCCAGTGTCCTTTAACACACATTTATTGAACTCTGGGAGAACAGAAAACAGCAGCGTTCTGGGCGCCATGTTTGAAGGCCCACAATCATGTTGCCCTCCGTCCCTGTGAGGTAGGTGGGTCAAACAAGACGGTCCCTTTTGTATTTACAAAGTTTAAGAAACTGAGGCCAAGAGAGCCCCAAGCCCCATCCACAGCGAGGAGGGCTGAAAGCTGCTTCCAAAGCAGGATGCTCTCTTCACCCCACTGTCCCATGTGCCAGAGGACAGACGACAGGGTCACAGGAGTTAGAGCTGGAAGGGACCTTACAAAGGAGCTAATCCCACCCTCCATCTTACAGATAAAGAACCTGAAGCAACAGAGGTTAAGGGAAGAAGCGAGGAGCCAGGAGCCAAACCCAGCATTCTGACTGCTGGTCTTTTATCTTTCTTTAGAGACACAAAAGATTATACCCACCTGCCCACACTGTGACTAGCCATGATGTAAAAAACTTCCAAGGTTTTATGCCTCACGGTGCTGTCCGCGTCTTTCAGCAGAAGTTTCAAGGTGTTCAGACACCCTAGAAGTCAGAAATACCTTTGAGCATTCGTAAGATTCAGAGTTCACATTAAGACTAGTAAAGGGGTCAGGTAGATAGCACAGGATGGAGTGCTGGAGTGCCAGGCCTGGAGACAGGAGGTCCCGAGTTCCAATCTGGCCTTGGACACTTCCTAGCTGTGGGACCCTGGGCAAGTCACTTACTCTCCATTGCCTAGCCAGTATTGTTCTTCTGCCTAAGAACTGATACTCAGAATCTGTTCTAAGACAGAGAAGGTAAAGGAAAAATTAAAAAGCTAGTAAAAGAAGAAATGAATTCACAAGGCAGATGACTCTGAAAGCCAAAATCACCCTACTGTGTGCACACAGTGCCATGGAGAGGAGTGAGCCTGGGCTCTCCAAGGGCTAAGGCACTGGCATACCAGCCTTGGCAGCTTTTCCCAAGCTGTGGACCTTCCACCGTCCAAAGACAAGCCCAGCTAAGCGGAGAGGCAGGCCACCAAATGGTGAATCTTTTGACCACAGCAATCTATGAAGGCAAGAAAAAAAGCGGCTCGTGGAGCCCTGCCCCTGTTTCTTCCCAGACTTGGCAGACACGGTTATCAGTCAGCAAGAACCATGTTCTGCTTTAAAGACTGGCTCTCTTCTATGAACTGATGCAAAGTGAAGTGAGCAGAACCAGGAGGCCATTGTTCACCACTACAGCCATACTATATGATAATGGGGCGGCTAGGTGGCTCAGAGGATAGGGAGCCCGGTCTAGAGCAGGGAAGACCTGGGTTCAAATCCAGATTCACACACTTCCTAAAGGGTAACCCTGGGCAAGTCGCTTAACCCCATTTGCCTGTCTCAAAGCTATTACTAAGACAGAAAGGGTTTATAAAATACATTGTATGATGAGCAATGGGGAAAGACTTAGCTACTCTGATCAATACGGTGATCTAAGGCAATGGCAAAGGACTCATAATGAAAAATGTCATCCACCTCCAGAGAGACAACTGATGAACTCAGAGGAAAGGCTGGCATAGACTTGTTTTACTTTCTCTATTTTTCTTGCCTTGGGGGGGGGGGGGGAATATGGCTAATGTAGACATGTTTTACATGATTTCACGTGTATAATCAATAGCGTATTGCTTGCCTTCTCAATGGGGGAGAGGTTCTGGAGGGAGAGAATTTAGAACCCCTCCCCAAAAAATGAATGAATGTTTAAAAAATTAATAAGTTTGTTTCAAAAGTCTGGATCTCCTTGTCTTGCCCCAGACTGGAAGACCAGGAGCTCTTCATGGGCTCGATGTGTTTCTGACATTGGCCAGTTCACCCCTCCCTCCGAAGATAGCCTGGTGGCCCTCTGCTCCTAAGAGCTTCCCTCTATTGGTTTTAGCCCAATAAACCTCCAGAGCTCAAGACCCACCAGCTTCTGCCTCCCTGTGATCCTCCCTCAGCTCTTTCCAGCCAGCTTGGAAGAGCAGTATGCATGCCAGCCCCTAAAGAGGAGGAGGACGGGAGTGCATGAGAAGTGTCAGTTCATAAAATCCTGCAAAATAACGGGGGAAAGCAGGTAGTGCAGCATGACGAGGGCCAGGGAAGTCAGGCTCCCCAGAGCATTTAAAGATGCTGCCAGAAAGGCAACAAAGAGAAGGAAACAGTGGGAGAAAATCGAAATGTCCAGAAGAGGCAGGACGTGGGACACTGAAAGCACACTGCAGAGAGCTAGGCAGGGACATGGAATGGCACTAAAGAAATCCCAGGTGGGAGGAACAGCTGGATTGTAGATGTCTCCCCACATCGAAGAGGAATGTCATTCTGAGCTGAGGGCTTGTTTCTGAAGACAGGAAAGACACTGAGTGATCAGAAAAGTCGCTGGAGGCATCAGTACCAAAAAAGGAAATGAACAAGTGATCAGGAATTATTCATCCACAAGCCTCCTTTCTCACGTCAATAAAACCCTTCTGAAAATGATCTACGCACCGTCTGGGGAGCAGAACCTTGATAGAAACATGGGAATAGAACTGGCAAGGCCTTCACCAGCGATACTGGGCATCCCAGAAGTCTGGGTACCATTTTTGTCTGAATAACCTAGAAGGCGCCGAGACTTTTGGGATGGCCTGTCTTTGCAACCTGAGTTACTACAGTCCAAACAACTGAATGAAAGGTACAGAGTCTGCAGAAACTGTAGAAATGCTGTGTTGTGACTACAAAAAAAGTGCCTAATTCAGTGGCTGTCCTTCAGCAAAAGGCCTCCTGTACCCAGTAAGACTGGAGCTGGGAGGCCCTCAGAAGCCATCTGATGCTTTTACGGATTCCTTTTATACAGGAAGAAACTGAGCTGACAAAGGGGAAGCAACTGTCCTTGGGTCACCCAGCTACTAATCTTCCTGAGTACAAATCTTGTGCTCTATCCTTCTTGCCACACTTCCTCAAACAAGATGCCAATAGTTCCAACAACATAATTGAATTTGTTCAACAATACTATTTAAATCAAAACTGATGAAGGCAGCTGGATGGTTCAGTGAATTGAAAAGCAGGCCTAGAGACAGGAAGTCCTGGGTTCAAATCTGGATGCAGACACTGCCCAGCTGTATGACCCTGGGCAAGTCACTTGACCCCCATTGCCTAGTCTTTGACACTCTTCTGCCTTGGAACCAATACTCAGTAATGATTCCAAGGCGTTAGGTAAGGGGTTTAAATCAATCAATCAGAACTGATCTTTGTAATACCAATCTCCTGTGAATACGCAGGGCTCCAAATCTCAGAATACCACCATCTCCAGAACAATGGAAAGTTCTAGGATGGGAGTCAGTTGGCTACAACTAACCCCAAAAATAAATTGTGTACGAGAAGTACCATAAAAGAGATGATCCAAGAGATGTAGAACCGTGTAAAACCATACAAAACATAGGAAACAAATTACAAGCTATAAATGATCATCTGAAAATGGTCCAAATCCAGTAGGAAACGTAGAGTCAAATAACTCCAAAAACTTTCTGTCACACTGCGCAGATTGAACAGGAATAATGGATGTTGGAGGGGTCCTGGAAGGGCAGATCCATGTTGCTGAGACAGTTAAGGATGGGTCCAGCTGCTCTGGAAATCAATATTCAATTAAGAAGAATGTCTAACCTGTACATGACCCATGACTCAGCAGTTCCATGATTGATCATATATGCACTCCAAGGAAATCAAGAACAGAGCAAAGGCCTGCTAGAGAGCAAACTATTCAGCAATGCTTTGTGGGAGCAGAGAACTGGCCCCAAAGCGGGGTCCCTGCTGATCAGGGGAATGGCCCAAAATAAACTCAGATACATAAATATAAAGGAATTGAGGAGCGGCTGGGTGGCTGGGTAGATAGAGTGCCAGGCCTGGAAACTGGAAGTCCTGGGTTCAGATCTGACCTCTGATACTTCCTAGCTGGGTGACCCTGGGCAAGTCACCTAACCCCCTTTGCCTAGTTCTTGCTACTCCTCTGTCTTAGAATGGATACATGCTGTCCATTCTAAGACAGAAGGTAAGAGGTTTTCTTCTTAATGTTTTAAAGGAGTTGAGCAAATATAGCATGGGGGCTGGGAGGAATTCAGAGGAACATGAGGAAATCTGTCTGAATTAATGAGTACAATGAGCAAACCCAAAAGAATAACGTACACAATACCCACAACAATGTAAATGTTTTCATTTACTGAAAAGGAAGTTTAATTCGGTGTGACACAAAGCCCATGACAGTTAGGGAAAGCAGAAAATAAAGCCAAACGCCCTCCTCACTTGAAGCTGATTGGCAGACCTTTGAGGAGGGACCTTGACAAGCTAGAGGGAAGTCCAGCTAGAAACTTGGCTCAGGGATCTGGCTGAAGGAACCGGAAGAGAAGGCTGAGAGGGGTCACAATCAGGCTTCTAGTGGCTAAAAGACTGTCCTGCAGAAGAGAGGACCACGGGGAAGACAGGACAAAAGCTCGGGTTCAAACTGTCCAGGCTGGAGCAGGCTACCTAGGAAGGCAGAAACGACCTCTCCCTGCTGTTATTATCCTATTTTGCAAACTTTAATTTCTTTTGAGAGTAATTTGAGAATAAGAGACTTTCTACCTCCCAGACTCTGGAAAAGTGAAGGTGCCGTGAAGATGCCTGCAAAGACCACACACTGCTCCAAAAGATCCTGAGTGCACTTCTGGATGTGCTGAATTGAACTTTGAGGGGCTGAATGCATTTGCTTTGAATGGGCATTTTTATGCCAAAGGGGACTGCCCCCCTTATTGGTTTGGTTCTTTTTCTCTTTCTTTCCCTCATCCCCAGATTGTTGTAATTTCCCCTTGAAAACTGCCATATTGTATATATCTTTAGTTGAAGTTATAAATTTGGTTATGTTTGCAGGATCCAGGGCGACCAGGGCGACTGGTCTCCCAATAGATCCCAGGGGGGATGTGTGTTTGGGAGATTTATTGGGGGGGAGGGGGGCTTCATTTCCCAGTGTCCTTTGCTCTTCCCAGGGTTCCCTTTTCTTGTATCCCTGTGTTACATCCTGGTGTGAGTTGGTCTATACCGGGAGGGGCTTTTTGTCTGGGGCTTGGGCTCCTGTGAGGCAGAGTGCTTGAGTTCTGGCTTCTTATTTGTCCTCTGCTCACTATTTTTACCCTTACACTGGACATGTTCCAGCAGAGGCTGGAGGGGGCTCAGAAGGGATATCCCCACTAGGTGGGAGGCCCGAAGCTCACCGCTGGGCTTGCACAGTAGCCCTGCCCCTGGAAGGGCTCTGGGGAGCCACTTACCGATGCTAATGGCCTCGTACGCATTTTCAGGATCATGCACTAAGTCACACAGGGCCATGAGGGCCCTCTGCCGAGTCAGCAGATCCGGGCTATTGAGCTCCTCATTCAGTTTCGGCAGAGCCCGGCGTCCATAGGCAATGGAAACTTTGGTAGGGTCGATGTCAGGAGGCAGGTACTGAGAAATCAAAGGACTGGCCATCCCTCCAGGCAAGCAGTTTTTCCGGGCCTGCCAGTGGGGAGGGAATCCTCTCTTTGGGAATCAAAGAATGGACTGAGCTGCCAAGAAAAAACAACCCAGAAAACCTGTTACTCAAGGCATTATCTGCTCTGCACACACTGGAAGAGAGAAACTACATGCAAAGCCTGAAAGTGGGAACCAAGAACAAACTCTGGAATGGGAGTCAAAGGGCATGAGTTCAAGTCCTGTCTTTACCATTTAAAGGCAAGTCACCTCCCTCCCTATTATTTTATTAAAACTGTATTCTTTTTGTATTTATTATGCAGACTTGTGGGTTACATGGTGTCTCCCCCATTACAGATAAGCTCCAGGGGCAACTCATTGGCTTAGTGTACAGAGCCAGGCCTGGAGTTGAGAGGGCCTGGATGCCAATCTGTCCTCAAACACTTCCTAGCTATGTGACCTCAGTTGCCTAATCCTGGCTGCTCCACTGCCCTGGAACAGATTCTAAGGCAGAAGGCAAAGCTTTTTTAAAAATTAATAAATAGGGGCAGTGAGGTAGCTCAGGGGATAGAGAGCCAAGCCTAAAGATAGGAGGTCTGGGTTCCAATCTGGCCTCAGACACTTCCTAGCTGTGTGACCCTGGGCAAGTCACTTAACCCCCATTGCCTAGCTCGCTCTGCTCTTCTGCCTTGGAAGGGATACCAACTCTAAGGCAAAAGATAAGGGTTTTATGATAAAGAAGTAAATAAATATACAAATAAATAAGCTCCATAGAAGCAGAGCCTTTCACTTCTTTGTACCCCCAGCACAGCACGGGTCACATACCTAATTAATAGCTGATGTTGACCTGCCCCCATTGAACTTCTGCCCAACCCCAGGGAGAGAGAGATTTTATTTCTGGCTTCCAGATGGGGGACTCCCATGGCAGAAGCTCCCTCTACCACTGCTGATCAAAACTCTCTACTGTCTGGTCTTAAAAGTTAAATTCAAATCCAGTCTCAGACACTACTAGATGCATGATCCTGGACCCCAATGGCCTCAGTCTTCTCATCTGTAAAATGAGCCAAAGAAGCCAGTGGCAAACTTATCCAAGATCTCAGCCAAGAAAATCCCAACTGGGGTCATGAAGAGAAGTAGAACAGGAGACAGTGGAGCTGCTCACACCCACAGGGGCTTTCCTCTTGTCCAAGTCCTTCACTTGTGCTATTTCCCCCAGCCCCAAGGTGAGGAGGAGGAGGAGGAGGATACTTTGGCTCTTATCCTGACTTTACAGATAGTAAACTTGAGGCTGTTCATTTTACAAATGAGTTGGGAAGTCACTGGCCCAAGCTCACACCAGGCAAAGCTGGGCCTCAAACCCCAATCTCCCAAGCCTGAGCCCTCTACCCTGCATATGCCTCAGTTTTCCCCCTCTGTGTAAAGGAAGTAGTGAGACTAGACCATCTCTAGGTTCCTTCGGGATCTAAATCCCATGCTCTAACTCCGTATTCTAGGCTCTCAGAACTGTGTGACTCAGTTTCCCCATCAGTAAAATGCAGGGATTGAACCGAAGGATCCGTAAACCCCGTTTCTGAGCCCTATATCCTATGATCCTCAACCAGGCACATTCGAGGGGGCCCTCCGGGACAGTCCCCGATTCGAGCCTCTGTACCCTTGGCCAGGGGCCTCAGTCTCCCTGTGTGTGAAATGGGAGCACTCGCGTTCCTCGTTTCTGTGACCCCTGGAGCTCCGGGGACCCCAGGCCGCTTCCCCCCGGCCACCGTCTCAGCCTCACCTGGGCCTAGCTGGACCAGCCTCTGGAGGACTGAGCGACCCTTATTGGTATGGGCCCCTGTTGCCAAGGCGACCACCGAGACTTCCGGCAGTAGGCCCGGGAATCCCAGGAAGTGTCACCCTCGGATCCCGCCCTGTCCCGCGTCGCCTAGCAACGTACAACACGCGCGCTCCGGAGCTGGCGCGATACCTCCCTTTCCCTACGTGAGAGACCACTGAGCAGGCGCCAAGCGTGGGCACCCGCCTCCTCGCTAACCTCGCCCCTAACGGAGCCCACTGAGCAGGCGCAAAGGGCAAGGATCCGCCTCCTCACTAACCCCGCCCCTAGTAGGACCCAACTTGGAGCCCACTGAGGCTAATTAGCCGCGCCCCCAACCAAGCATGTGCAAGTACCAGGCTCCGGGTCCTTCGTTAGCCCCGCGTCGGGCAGGCTGGCGACGTGCTAGTTCTTCCCTCCTGCTGGGTGGACCCCATGCGAAGAACCCGCGCCCTCCTTCTGCCCCATGTCGGGTTTCTGCGGGTGGCCTCGAAAGGAGGAGCCGCCCCTGGGTCTCTGTGTAAGGGCTGGGACAGACCTCCTCTTGGGCCCCCTATGCTAGGCGGTCCCCCATTCGTGCTGGTCAGCCACTTGTCTCCTCCGTCAGACTGGAAGCCCCTAGAGGGCAGGGACGGATCCCTAGAGCTCAGCCCGGTGCCTGGCGCACTCTGTGTGCGTTTGCTCACCGCCTGCCTGATCTCGGAATAGGACCTTCCAAAAGGAACTCACGACCAAGAATAACTTTCCCCACGAAGCTGTGTGTGGCCCTCCAGGGAAGGAATCGGTTTTAGTAGAACAGGGCACTTCCCGGAATTTCTGGTGAAGGACCGGGGATGAGTAGAAATCTTTAGAAACAAACGCGAGAATACAGAGAAACCTAGAAAGAGAACTGTATTGGAGCAATTAGAAGGCGCTGTAGTGCTAATATTCCCCGAGAGAGGGAGAAGAAACAAGTGTCTTCGATAGGTGGAGAGAGAAATAAGAGAAAACGGAGCCTGGGAGTGGTTTCGCCTGTCCTGAGAACTGAGAGGGAAAAGAGAAGGGAAGGGAAACGGAACAGAGAGAAGGAGGAGGAAGGGGGAGTGCAACTCACTATTTCTCCCATTGGAGGTAAAAGAGGAGAGCATAGTAATGTGGATAAAGTCCAAGTTCTTCATGGAAAACCTGCCATTACTTTTCTCAACTGGATAAAAGAGGAAAGAAACATAGACAGACACTACATTTTTGTTATAGTTAGACATTAAACTTAATAGGTAAACAAAAAGCGATCGATGGGGAGAGCAGTTAAGAAGGAAGATCATGGGAAAGAGGGAATAGTTGGCGGCATCCCAACTTCCTGATCCTTAATGGGAGGCCAGGAAGGATCAAAAAGAGGGCAAAGGAAAGTAAGAAGAGCCAAATTTGCAGAGTAGAAAGGATAACCAAGCTCCCCTATTACTCCTCCCAACAAATCTAGAAAGTGCACCAGACCAAATCCTAAGAAAATTCAAGAACAAGGCAACAAGTTGAGTCATTTTTCCAGGACAGGTCAGCGCAGAGAGAAGGACAAGTTTTTTCAAGGATAAGTCTCTCAAGGAGTAACCTAGGGATGCGGATCAATCCAGCACGGTTGCGCATCAAGGAAAAAAGAAGGTCTCAGATCCATATCAGTGCTCTATGACCTGGCATAGCAAGTAGAAACAGGTGTCAACTCAGTCACAAACTACCTGGTTCCTGGTCATAACAGCTGAGCTGAGTTGGCATCCCAGATGCTATCCTGTGTACCAACCAAGAAGCAAGTTCAATTGTAAGCCTGTGATTGTGACTCCCAGAGCATAGTAGAGTCTCGGTTTCAACTTCTAACCCAATCTGAAGGCCCCAGGAGAGTAAGTGGCAGGCTAAGAGTGCTTGAGTTCAATAGCAGATTATTGTTCCTCAGACCCAAACTCAGTTCATCAACTTTCAGAGCTCAGACAAGGAAGGCAGTGATCAGATTTTGTCCTGGATCAAACTACTTTGGGAGCACTAAAAGCTTGCAGGATCCCAAGCTAAGTTGTCCCTGAGAGCCTGCAATAACACAGCACTTAGTACCCTAAGAAAGAAAAAAATAATAGGACCATCCCAGACTTCCAGAAGTGTGCAGATCTTAAAAGCAAGCCCAAGGGGGCAGCTGGGTAGCTCAGTGGATTGAGAACCAGACCTAGAGACGGGAGGTTCTAGGTTCAAATCTGGCTTCAGACACTTCCCAGCTGTGTGATCCTGGGCAAGTCACTTGACCCCCATTGCCTAATCCTTACCACTCTTCTGTCTTGGAGCCAATACACAGTATTGACTTCAAGACAGAAGGTCAGGGTTTAAAAAAAAAAAAAAGCAAGTCCAAAGGCAGAATGTGAACTAGAAAAATATCAAAGACACAAACCCAAAAGAAGAAAATGACTACGAAATGTCTATAAGCCCCAAACTACAAAGCCTCAAAGAAAACTATAAGTGGGGTACAGAGTCATCTAGAATTCCTGGAAGAGGTGAAATAAAAGTTTGGGTTGGGTTGTTTTTTTTTTTCAAAATAATTAGACTTTATTTAAACTTTTTTTTAATTTTGAGTTTCAAATTCTCTCCATCTCTCTAGCCCTGCCAACCCATTGAAAGTGTATATCAATTATACATGTGAAGACATATAAAACATTTCCATATTAGCCATATTGCAAAAATAAATAGTAAGAAAACTACAGTGGAAAAAGTGTAATTCAGTTTGTACTCAGAATTCATTATTTGGTTCTCTTTCTGGACATGGAGAGCATTTTTCATCATGAGTTCTTTGGAACTGTCTTGCATTATATTGGTTAGAGTAGCTAAATCTTTTATAGTTGAAAATTGCTACAATATTGATTTTACTATACAAAATATTTTCTAAGTTCTATTCATGAAATATGAGTTTTTAAAGAGTTTTAAAAGTTTTTATAAGTGGCAGCTGGGTAGCTCAGTGGATTGAGAGTCAGGATTAGTGATGAGAGGTCCCAGGTTCAGATCTGGCCTCAGACACTTCCTAGCTGTGTGACCCTAGACAAGTCACTTAACCCCTATTGCCTACCCCTTACCACTCTTCTGTCTTGGAATCAATACATAGTTTTAATTCGAAGACTGAAGGTGTTTTGGGGGGGGAAATTTATAAATTAAATGAGAGCAGGAGTGGAAAAAATGGAGGAAATAAGTTATGAAAGAATCAAAAATAGAATTCATAACTTTGTACAAACTCTTGTCCAAGTAACAAACTGTCTCAAAATTTGCATAGACCAAATAGAAGCCATCTACTCCATCAGACAAAAAAGAAAAAAATAAAATATTGAAAAATAGAAAAAAACAGAAGGTATCTCATAGGGAAAAAAGTTGATCTGGAAAAGGAGAGGGGAAAAATTTAAATAAACTAGCTGAAATCCATAAATAAAACAAAAATGAGCCTTGATGTCATATTTCAAGAAATCTTAAAAGAAAACTACCCAAATCTCTTAAAACCAGAGGTCAAAGTGGAAATTTATTTTAAATGGTCATTGCCTAAAAGGAACACTTTCCTATCCGAGTCCTGCTCAGATACAGCTGTGGGGTCCGGGGAACAGCCACCTAAAAGCCCATAGGGGGAGAGAGAGGAGACCGAGCACGGAAGAAGGACAAAGAGTCTGTCTGATTGCTGCAAAGCTCGGCTCGTTTATTGCAGGCGCAAGGCAGGAATATATACACTTAAGGTAGCAGGGGGATGGTAGTAATTAAGGACGGTTTGTACCAGGAGGGAACATGAAGAACTGTCATGGTTTGTGGCCATTGGACTTAGCGACGCCAGTCTCCAGGAGATGACCTATTTGATCATGTTCTCAGAAACCCTTATCTCATTCCTGGTCATAAGTTTGTCCCCACACATAGTCTCTGATAATTATCTTGGTCATAATTTTTGCCCCATGCATGGTCTCTGACAATTCCCCCTTTCTTTTTTATTAGAGGGAAGATTATTAAGTCAGGACCGCAGCGACGGCCCCTGTCTTAGGCTACACAGGGGGAGTTACTCGATCATCAGGGATCGAGGACCTGTGCTATTCCCGTCGTTGGGTTACCGCCCTGCTATTAAATTGGAGGCGATCAGTATCAGATGGAGTGTGTGGTTGGCCAGTATCTGCTATTTCGATACGATGATATTGGACCGTAGGATACTTGACAAGGGCTGAGTCGATATTTGATTTGATAAATCCTTTGAAAAATCTAGTCAGGCGTTGGAAAGCCCAAGGGCCAAAGGTGAGGATTAGGAGGATAATAAAAAGGGGAGCTATTATCGTGGGAATTAGGGTTGAAAGCCAAGGGGAGCTTCTCAGAAGGTTATTGTACCATCCTTCTTTGGCCTCAGCCTCCTTTTTTCTAAGGGCTAGGCGTTCTCTTAATTTTGCCATTGATTCTCTAACTACGCCCGTGTGGTCAGCATAAAAGCAACATTCTTCTTTAAGGGCTGCACACAATCCTCCTTCTTTTAAATTAAGTAGGTCGAGGCCTCGTCTATTCTGCAGTACAACTTCTGAGAGGGAGGATAGGGATTTTTCTAAAGCAGAAACAGATTTTTCTAGGGCTACAAGGTCAGATGTCATAGCAGATTGTAAGGTTGTAATATGTTGGGTCTGTAGGAGAGCAGTGGTGCCGGTACCAATGCCGGCTGCAAGACCACCAATACCTAAAATAATGGCAATGGGCGCCAGATTTCCTAT